>NC_083276.1:86809537-87109900 GCF_963506605.1 Zootoca vivipara | reverse complement strand
CAACAGGTGTGCATCCTGCTTTGGTGAAATAGGTACCTTTGCCTGGCTTCCTCCCCTCTTGTCCTATGAAGGATATATATCAAAATCCTTTACCCCTCAACCCAGGGGTGGGAGATGTTGCTGGGCTACAGCTCCAGCCCTGACTACTAGCCATGCTGGCTGGGGCTGGTGGGAGTTGGAGGCTAACAGCATCTGAAGGGCTCAGGGGTTTCCTTCGAACCTGTCTTAACTTCACCAATCACTTCAAGATCAGCACTAGGCCCATGATTCTTGTCCGTTCCTGTCTCCAGAGGACAAAGGACCAATCAAAAGTGCTGGTCCAGTGTATTATTCTGCTTTTCTGCTTAACGTATGGGCATGTGTTTTTAACAAGCCTCAGCTACTATTTAGCTCACATCTGAGGGGGTAAATACTCACGGCTCCTTGTTGCTTGTCTGTAGAGGAAGGGTGGCTAACCTGTGGCTCTCCAGATATTGTTGAACTATGATTCTCATCAGCCCCAGCCAGCATGGCTGAGGGTCAGGAATGGTCCGGTCGCCGACATTTGGAGGCTCAAAGGTTAGGCTTTTTCTTTTGCCATGGGTGTGGCATAGGAATAGTGAACCACAGCTATAAGCACCACCTCCTTTATGCAGAGCTGTGGTGTGTGTCTATGGTCACATTCCTTCACTAAGTGAGTCCTTTTCTAGTGCCTGGAAGCAATCTCTCCGCCCTGGCTGCAATATTATCCATTGCCCCGAAGAGGGCACCAGCAGCGCACGTATCAGCCCGGGAAATAGAATCTGGGCACATAAACAGAGTTAAGTTATAAATTACGGAAAGTATAAACAATTCTTTAAACCTGGAATTTGTCAGCAAGCCAGGGCAGGAAAGTGCTGGCCAAGTTCTAATTCCTTTTGGTAATCAGAGGGGAGATATGAGCAGCCACAGGGGCGGTCAGTGGGTGGGGAGAAGATCAGAAAGGGGGTGCTAGTGTGGCGGGGAGAAGGTTACTAACGCCCTGAACTATATAGCACACTATCTATCATTCACCCCTCATGTATCTTAGATCTTCCTTCACTTTCCCCATGCTCAGATGGCAAGTCATTGAGTCCAGCATGCAGCCAGGTGACCACAAGACTGGCCCTGCTGGCGCAGATCAAAGATCCACCTACTCCAGCATCTCATTGCAACAATGGCTAGGCAGACGCTTCTTTCCCCACATCCAAAAACTTGATCGCTGGCTGTGCAAGAAGGGAATTATTTAGCCCAGTGGTTCCCTTGTGAGTGTAGCTACAGTACGACCAGGTGTAGCCAATATGGTGCCTGCAGATGTAGTTAGACCTCAGCTCCCCCAACCCTGGTTACGCACCATGTTGGATGGGGCTGGTGAAAGTGGAGCCCAACAATATCTAGGCAGCACCGACTTGGCTTGCTCTGCATGAGAAGTCCTGCCCACAGCAGCTACCAAGTGAGCCACTGCTGGGAAAACCAACAGTGGCTTTGGGCTGGTCTTAAAATTCAGAATGAAATGGTAGAAAGCTGAGGCAGAAGAATGGAGTGCACACTGCTCATTGCAGGTGGCAAATATATCACCTGCCATGTAAAAACTCCCCACAAGTAGAAAATTATTACATCAAGGACAGCATTCTAACTTGCTGTGGTGCTGAGTGCTGATGACTCAGACGCGATCCTTCAGCTGAATTCCATTCCATTCTACCATTCCAATGTCCCTTCACGCCATTCTGCTGCATGGCTAGACCCAGTCCTTTATCTAGACCCTGTAATATTACAATTGCCTCATCTAGGCTGGATATGGAAGAGATGCAAACTCATGGTTTTTCACATAGTAAATGCAATTAGCATACAATAACCTGTTCATTTTAAATCTCCCCATGCGGTGGTGGCGCTAGGGGTGGCCAGGTGCAAAAAGAAGGCAGAGCTTCTGGACCTTTAATAGTTGTGCAGAAAAGAGAATTGCAGGAAATTCTATGAAAGATGCAGGAGTTTTGTCCTGCATTTCAGCACCCTAAAGACAGGGAAAGGTTATAGATACCTTTTTTATAAATATAAATGCATTTCAGAAAGAGAAATATGGGGAAGCCTAGAGATTTGCAAGAATAGGGGTTTGCAACCTGATGAAGCTGGCTTTTTTCAGTTGTAAGAAAAGCCCTCCTAGATCAGACCAAAGGCCTATCTGTCTCCAGCACCTCATTTTCACAGTAGCCAACTAGACAACCACGGGATGCCCACAAGGAGGATGTGAGCACAATGGCCACCTCCCACTTGCACCCCCCAGCAACTGGTATTTAAAGGCATGATCCTCGAGGTAGTACATAGGCACCTTGTGCCAAAACATTAGATTTGGATGCAACACCAATTTTAGTTGCTACTGCTAGGAGTATATGTTGTGTGCATCTGCATGTGCATTGGTAATGCCAAAATGAGAATTCAGTTTCAACCTTTCTTTTGGATCCCTGCCTCACGCAGCTTGCCAGTGGAGGGGGGAAAAGAGAGATCGCAAGCAAAGGACATCCTGCAGTTTTCCATGGATCTCTGTGCATAAGCTGAGCAGGCTTCAGCTTTTAAAAGCAAGAAGAAACCCCAGCCAGGTGGCAGGCTTAGCTGCAAACTGGTTCGACTGGTTGAAATTTAGCCGGCTTAGCAACCCTTGGTGGTCTCTGTCTGTAGGAAAATCGACGAGACATCTATCATTTATAGTGGAAATGGGGTGGTGGGGAGGGGGGGGGAAGGGTAGATGTGATGGTGGTGAGGAGAAACTCAGATATTAAAGTTGAAGGAATGGAGAGCTGGAATTCTGAAGGGCAGAGGTGTCTTCTCTTTTCCTCTCCCTGCACAGAAGCTTGGTAGGATTATGCAGGGATCATATGTCCCTCGGCTAGAATGCAGAGGAGCGGGTTGCATCCGGTGGAGCACACACACTCGGCCTGGGCCGTGTCACTGATACCGCATTGCGCTGATACCTGATCCCCCGACTGGTTCTCGAGGCTCACTCAAACTGCCTGAACCTGAGCTGCCCCTCCAGCTGGGCTTTTGCGCGACACTCACTTGATGCAATCAGGATCCACCACCTACGTCAACCACACATTAGTGTTTTCTAAACAATCTCTGAGGTCCTCCTCTCCTCTGGGACTTTGCTGTTAATCTCCATGTACCACCAACCACTTGCCCCTCCAGCCTGGATGAAAGAAGAGTCCCTAGGAAATCTGCAATGGCTTTGAGGGCAAGTGGATTTTATTATTCGGCGCTGCAGGCAAAAGAAGAGGGGATGCCTCTGAGGTGGGACAGCAATGGTCAAGGCTCGTACTTCACTCTAGGCTGGTCAAGTTCTTTGGCATCTAGGGGGGAAAAAACCTCCCTGGGTGTGGACAAGATGCTAAACCTATTGAATTTGGTACGGTATATATATTGCAGTTGACTGCAGGAATAAATAGTTTGGTAAGACCACTTAAGGTTTATTATCCCTGGCAAACAAAGCCATTCAGAGGAGAAGTTAATATATGGCTTTCATGGAGTCATGAGGTTAACTAAAAGGAAAGTACAGTAATACTAATGTAACAAGAAGCAGGAAGAAGTAAAGTCTGAGGAGACACACTCAACATGACAATGATTGAGGTTGCATTTCTGTCTATCACCCCCCACCCACTGATTCAGGTTGCTTTACACCAGGCACCCCCAAACTTTGGCCCTCCAGATGTTTTGGACTACAATTCCCATCATCCCTGACCACTGGTCTATTTAGCTAGGGATCATGGGAGTTGTAGGCCAAAACATCTGGAGGGCCGCAGTTTGGGGATGCCTGCTTTACACCAAACCAAACCAAACCACAGTCCATCAGCAGAATGACTTGGGAGAAGCAAGGCAGCCATGATCTCCTTTCCCAGAGTGCACACATTTGTGCTAAGCTGTGATGCATGAACCAGGCCATTATCAGTCAAAGAGGGCTCCCCATAAGACAATCAAGTCCAGAGACTAAGTTTACATAACTGTGCTACAACGTAGACTATTTACCAACTAAATAGTCAGGATATTCCTCATGAGTTTCTGATCTGTGGGTTATTATCCCACTTACTATGCAGGTACATAAGAAAACTTTATGCCTAAATGGGTCATCAGAATCACCTGCTCATAGATATCCCTTGAGCTCAGATTGCCTCCCTGGAGAGTTGTGATTAATAGGATAATTTCTGAGCAAACTGCTTAAATGTCCTGCTAGGGATGATGTTTCTCCATACTCACAAAGACTATTTCAGTTACCCACAGGGTCATGCAGAATAACATGCTGAAATTGACAGTGTTAAGGTGAAAGCAATCTTTCTTCCTTGGATGAGAAGGAGCTAGAAGCTCTATCCAGCTCCAGTAAGAACTGTGACTAGGTGATGTAGGGACCTTCACCTTGTTACCAAATACACCATGCCAATTCATTTAAATTATATGCAATATTTTGCCTGAGAAGGTGCGTCATTGTTTTTGTTTTTTAATATATATTTTAAAAACCCACCTTTACTTTCATCCTTGAATTAACTGGGAAGCAGAATAAGTGGTTGAAATTTGCAGTCCCTTTGGACTCCAAGAAAGGGAGCCTTTACAGCTGGATAATAATACCTTCAAACAAAAGGCCTCATTCTAGACAGTCTGGAAAGTAAGACGAAGCCCTTGAGGCAGTAAGGGGTGAAGCAAGGATTCTGATTGCCATTGAGTTGGAGGCAAGAAGAGAAAGCCCATGTAGAGACATCAGGAGGCTGAATATGGATCAGTTAGAACATGAAGAACCATCACATCTTAGGATCATGCTTGGGACCCACACCCTGATGATGTCAGCTGGTGATGTCAATGCCTCTGAATTTCCAAAAGAGCATCAGTGTCAGTTTCCAGCTTGCCAAGCCAAGGCTGAATTCACTGCCAAGCCATAGCTCACGATGCCAAAGAATGAGTTATGGTCAAGTCCCAGGGACTTTTTGGCTTCTAAGTGAGGGCAGCAGCTTCATGCCCAAAGGGTTGGAAAATGCTTTGGGTGCTAGTCATATTTTCACATGTTGGTTGTCAACACTTGTGAAGAGCTTGTGAAGCAGGGATTGGTGGAACTGGGTATGAACTTGGCGTGTAAAATGGTGCCCTGAACATGTACACTGACTTTCATTCTGGTTATCTCAGTCTCGAAAGCAGCGATCACATTACAGTGTATTTTCAATTTACCTCCACGGCTTTGAAAAACAGGTTTGGAAGTTGAGCTGGTACCAGAGCCTGAAACAAAGAAGTGTGTCCTCAACACTTATACAGTACTAAATTTCGTTCTGATATCTCTGTGTTCAAGAAGGTTAAACAAACTGTTGCATTGAACAAACTGCTGAATGGGCCAGTGGCTAAACCAAAGGTCTCGTTTCCATTACTGGGCCAATGAGCAACACTTGCAGAGGCAGGTAACACTAAACTGGGAGGAATCACACAAAATACTGCAAAGAAGCACAAACAAGCAATGCACTCGGAACAATATCATTTTAAATACACACACCACAAAATTCAATGACAAGAGAACAATCCTCTTGTTTGTGGCAGTTTTGACATAGCTGTAGGAAAGGTCAAAGCAAGTCTTGGTCATGCATGATTAACAAAAAACTAACCATAAAATGATATAAAAGGGGGATCAAAAATTTCCATCTGCAAGCTTGAACTTGTAAGGCTGCTGGGATAAATTATTGGAGCCCAGTTGTGATACTTATAACAACTAGTTTGTTTAGTTCATGCTGCACCTACCGTAGTAGAAAAATTGCCGCTTTTTAAATGAAATTATGTCAAAGGAGCCTGGAAAAACATTCACACTTAATTTTCTACTGTGCAACTCACTATAACCCCTTAGCAGGGGGAAAGGCTGCTGCTGTAGGCTTCAATTTTCTACCCCTTCCCCCTTCCCCACCCCCAGCTCAAGGGGCGCTTTAATTCCCACTATCAATGAACCTATTGTTAATAATATAAAAGACATTGATTCACTTAGAGGAGGTTAAGAGGAAAGCCAATGAATATTCTTAATGAGCTTGAAATATTGGCAGGTTGTAGGCACCAAAGTGAGATTACTCACAGGTGCTCAGAGGAGTTTTAGAAATAAAAGTGAGAGGCGAAGTCAGAAAAATTAGATTGAATATTGGGGGGGGGGACCTTCCACCAGACTATTTCATTTGTCAGTCCAACAGTCAAAGTGTTACAAAGTGTTGGGATGTCTTTGATTCTGCTCGAAGGAACACTTGTAGTATAGCTTTCGGTAGGCAATTAGTCTTTTGCAGGGAAGCATTATTTGCAGAGGCATCCTATGCATGTTTTCCCATAAGTAACTCGCACTGTGTCCAAGGAGGCTTGCTTTCTAGTAAATGGGTTTTGAATTTCAGCCTTAACTTGCTCCTGGGTATCTCTCAGGATCTGGGCCCCACCCAGCAGGAGCAATATGTAGCAATCTAATGTATTGTTAGATCGTTTTCATCTTTAATTTTAAGAATCCTTCACTGTTGTAATATTGAAAGAAAGAAAGATAGTCCAGTCATTAGATCAAAACGTACACCATTAATTGATAGGTTCTGCAAAGCCAGTGCTCCAGTTTCTAACAAAAGGATTTCCTCAGGCCTATACTTTCTTCAAATTATCTAAAGTCAGCTTGTTCATATACATGATGTCCCATGTCTTCTTCAGTCTATCCGAAATGCTGGTTGGTCTAGACTCTAGATTATTTTAATAGTAACCCTATAGATCTGGTGTGGCCATGGTAAGGTTGCAACTGCCTTCACTGACTGCTTAATGTGTTCTTGGCGGGCTCCAGAGATTAGGGTTGCCAACTCTAAAAATTCTGCTACTGGGTGAGACCTCAGGGTGGAACCCTGAGCAAATCTAGCGGCAGAGCCAACCTGCGGGTGGTGGAGCATAACACAAAAGTTGCCTGTTCACATGTGTCCCCCTTCTTCTAAGGGAAAAGGGACCGAAGGAGGAGGCGGGGAGGCTAGCCTTGCAAATAACTTTCACTGGTCTGAAAATAGATCTAGCCAGGTAGCTTTCCCCTCCCCACCCACTGTTGGTTGGCAGTCCTCTTGGAGACTCAAGAGTTGACATTTAATAATTGCTTTAGACTGCACCTGGAGCCCTCCAGATGTTTTTTGGACTCCCAACTCCCACCAGCCTCAGCCAGCTTGGCCCGATGTGCAGGAATGCTTGGAGTTGTAGCCCAACAATGTTGGGAGGGCACCAGGTTGGGGAAGGACGTGTTAGGACTGCACTCTTGCAATCTACAGCTCAGCTGCCTGTCATTATCCTGCTCTCTTGTTCTTGAATTCAGCATCCCTCCTCCTCCTCCTCCTGTTGGGAACTGCCAGGCCAGCTTGATGAGATCACATCACTAGGACCCTCCCCTGTGATCTCCATGCTGCCTCAGCACTTCCATGGTACTGCAATAATGTCCTATGTTTGCTCCCCAGAAAGAAAACAACAACAACAACAACCCCACTTTCCCTGTTAGGACTTTCAGTACAGATTGTCAACATCTCTCTAGAGCCACAAAATGGGATCCCCACCAGAAGTCTCTCTCTGCTAGCTAAAAATGGCTGGGTGAGGGGAGAAGGAGAAGACATTGCATGTTTAGAATCAGCTCCAAGGGGTGGTAACTGGATAGGGATCTTTTGCTTCTAAGGCTCTGGTTTGGGCTCCCAGCCATGCGAGTGGTGAGTGAAAGCTGTTATTGGGGAACAGCTGTTTGGTGTCCAGCTAAGGGGAAAAGGGTATGGGAATTCATCACAGTTCAGTTCCTAGAGGTCAAGTGTCTGTGTAGCAAACTGCACCCCCTCTCTGCTTCTACCTTCTAGGTGCACACGGGAGACAAGAGCTGTGATCTTAAGAAAGTGCTGTGTCTCCTGATCAATGGAGACGCACAAAAGAGTGAAGACAAAATCCCTTCTGGGCATGTGTTTTGTACCGGCCGGGGCTCCGATATGCTGGTTTACAGGACCTGTCCCCTGCAGTCCTCATACCACAGAGACCCTATGTAACAGCAGATATTGATCCCCAGGTTATCAGACCGAAAAGGCCAGTCATGCAAATACCTCTTGACCTGCAAAGTGGAATTAAGAAGGATTTATGCAACAGGAGGGGGAGGAGAAGGAGCTGAAACTTTACAAAAGGAGGCACTGCCATGAGGATTTGCTATGCACACAAGTGGAAATTCAGCATAGCAATGTCTGAAAGAAGAATCTAAAGGAGGGAAGATGCACACTACACTTGACAATGTCTGTGAAGCAAAATGTTCCTAGAATCAGAGAGCTGGAAAAGACACTGTTGGGTCATCCTACTACCCAAGGACAGAATATCCCACACCTAAAAGCACCCTTTGATTGATGCCTCACTGATTAATGCCAACCCTCCAACTGATTAAGATACTATTTCCCCTGCAGGCTGCTTATCCCACCACAGATCTAGTCATCTGTTCCAACCCATTTTTTTTTTTAAAAAAACCTTTAAAATGGAAAGCAATGCAAAATCATACTCGCGTAATCTCAGTCAAGGAAAGCATTGCTTCCATGTACACTGAAAGATAATAGACTGTCTGGTAATATCAACCACACATAGGATAGGATTGGAGAGAATCCAAGCAAAGTTCACCTGGAACTTTCATACTTTGCTCCCACTTCCAGAACAGATAGTGCTATTAAATCTAGGTAGCACTGTAATGCAGATATCTGCAATGGCCAGATATTGCTGGACTCTCAACGCTCATCAGCACCAGATGTTGGAAGTTTTAATCCATCCACATCTGGAGGGCCAGAGGTTCCTCGCTTTTCCATAATGTAAAGCTATATAAAGACTTAAACTATTAACTCTTTATTAAATATATAAGCCCCACCCTCTGACACCCCTCCCTATTTTAGCCAAACCATGCTACTTCTTATCTCATTATTGGATTCTTATCTCATTATGCATGATCAAGCTTTCTTTAGCGCCTCAGCCCTCGCTTCCCCCCCCCAGGACCTATTGCAGTTATCATCAGTCGTTAACAGCCATCTACAGGTTTACCACTCCCATCAGCCCATCACCCATTCCCATCACCCCCACCCTCTGAATATACATAAGGGTTTGGTGGATTCTGTTTCAGTGTATCTGACGAAGTGTGCATGCACACGAAAGCTCATACCAAAATAAAAACTTAGTTGGTCTTTAAGGTGCTACTGAAGGAATTTTTTTTTATCATGCTACTTCTGCGATCCTTAAAAGCAGCAGCTGTAGGAGCCATTAAAAAAGACCCCCAAAGGGCATAGCCAGCCCCACTAGCCCTCTATAATTTGAGCACCGAGTTAGCCTATTTCTCCTGGTTTACCTCATATGTCTGTGGATTGCCCTCCGTTTCAATTTTTGATCTTCTCATCTTGACTTTATAAAAACCTATGAGACCCACCTCCTCATACTGTGTTTTGTGAGGTTTTAGTGGCCACTACTGGACAATGTGATAGACCTATGGCCTAGCAAAGTTTGAAAACATTATGGCACCAATCAACTACTGTAACTGACACAACTCAGGTTCGCCCCTCCCCATTTTCTAGTCAGAAGTCTTGTGCCTTTAACAGCTGCTTGAAATGCAGAAATTCAACAAGTGTGGTTCCCCTACATGGGAAAAAGATATACGGTACCTGTTGAGCTTTGACCGTAATACAGCTGTTAAAGACATAGATTCTGCTGGGATGTGAGCTTCGGGAAGCAGTGACCCACTTTATAATAATTCAAAGCCAGCCAAACAAATCCCACAATGCACTTCACTGCCTGTGCTGTGCTATATTGAGTACCAAAAGCGTTCCTGACATTCTAACGGGACCACTTAGGCTCTGAAGAATCTGCTTGGTTAATGCTGAGTCACTCCGGCGCGTTGTGAAGAATGCAGTATGTGAAGTGTAGGGTTGCCAACTTCTCTCTCTCTTTCTCTCTCTCATTTGGCAGAGCCCCGGTGACTCCTGACAGCTGTATGACAAGCAGAAATGTAGCTTATCTCCACCACTGCTTCTTCAGGATTTTGTTTTGTTTGTTTTGATTTGTTTAATTCTGACGCATTATGGGTTTGCATTACTGCTGTACTTTATATACATATATACATATATCATGTTGTTAGATGCCTTGAATACTTTGTAGAAAGCTTGGAGAGATTACACACACACACCTCACAGCACCAGAAAAAGTACATTTTTTCCATGCCTGAAGCAATAATACATAGCTCTCACTCTACACACACACCACATTCCAAACCGAATTACAATTTAGCTGACAAAACACTCAGCAAACAACACATACTCTCTGGCAAGTGAAGGGTGTCAACAACTGTGATTCCCTTTTGACCTCACCACAACTCCCGTCCCTCTGCAAAGTTTGCTCTTGGCTTGCTGTACAAGATAGTATTTTAATGGCCAGCAGTAGATGATACAGCAGAATCTTACAGCAATAAAGTTGCACCATGCGTTATGAATGTTATTGGTCTATCACTCTCAAGTCAATGGTGACAAACCAAGCAATGCCAACCATCTGCTAAATAGGTGGGCAAGCACTCAGTCCATGAAACAGGATTGCTCACTTGCATATTGATTGCTTTTCCTCCAGTGTCTCATGCTACAGATTATACTTCAACAATACTGGCTCCATATTTTTATTTGGTGATGCCAGTGTGTGTGTCTTCAGGCAAGATACCCTCACTGAGCCTCTCTCCCTTGCCACAGACACTACAGGCCATTTGCTTGCTCCATTCCTTTGGGTCCAATCTGCACCACTGCCCAGAAACATAGGCAGCTGCCCTATACCCAGTTAGATCATTGGTCCCTTCACCTCAGTACTGTCTACACCAGGGATGGGGAACCTGTGGCCCTCCAGATGTTGTGGGACTCCAGCCCCCATCATTCTTGACTATTGACCGTGATGGCAGGGGGCTGATGGGAGTTGGAGTCCAACAACACCTTAAGGGTCACAGGGTCGTGTGGCAGCACCTGTGAAGAAATGTCAAAGGCAGAAGGTTCAGTGAGACCTTGTGGAGCTGTTGTAAAATCTTAGGGAACACATGAGATTGCAGCAAGATCTTGTCGGAAGCGGCTGCTGCTTCTCCACTAGTGGAGGATGTGGAATGGGTGGGGTGTGGGGTGGGGTGCCGCCTGTTGTTGTTCTGCTGCCTGAGGTGGCTGCTTCAGCCCACCTTGTAGGTCGGCCCAGCATTGGACCCTATGGGCCTCACTTCTGAGACAAACTTTTCAGCCAGTCTTCTCCAACCCAGTGCCTTCCAAATGTTTTTGAATTGCACTTCCCATCATCCTTGACAAGTACCCATGCTGGCTGGGGCTGGTGGCAGTTGTTGTCCAAAATACCTGTGGTTGGGTCAGTAGGTTGGAGAAGGCAGTCCTAGACTTAGACCATATTTACACCATGCACTATGATATCACAATAGACAGTCATGGTTTCTCTCTCCCAAAGAGTTCTAGTTTCTGGTTGATTAAGGGTGCTGAGAGGAGGCCCCTATTCTCCTCACGGTTACAATTTCCAGAGTTCCCTGTGATTGTTAAAGCACCCTGATTGTTTGTTAAAGCACCCCGAGAATTACAACTCTTTGCAGGGAGCCAGGGTCCCCTAATAACTCTCAGCACTCTTAGCAGGCTACAGCTTCCAGAATTATTTGGGGGAAGCCGTTGCTGTTTAACTTGCACATAATAGCAGTTTAAATATATGGTGTGCATGTGGCATTACACCGTTGCACCAAAAGTTGAAGCTTGTACTCTTGTAACATTATTTCTGAAATAGATACGTTGGATTTGAAAATGGGGAGGATGTAAGACGTGACATCCATTTCAGCTGTTTTTATAAGAAACCTCCTATCGCAAGCAGAAAAGGCTCTTTTAAACCAGGGCCAACCCCCACATTAGCAGCTCCCTTGATAACCTCCACCTGGGTTGCTTTGCTGCCTTCAATGGCAAACACAGACTGGCTGTCTCCATCAACAACCCTACAGCTAAAACAAATCAAACAAGGCAGCCCAGGATCCAATACCCTAACAACATCTCAATCACACAAGGTTTCTGAGCTCCCTCAATGCCCCTCCTCCCAACTTCTTAACATTGCTTCTCAGTGCTCAGCAGGATTGGTCCCCCAGGGCAGCTGCTTGGAGGACAAACACCTGGTGACTTAGGGAAACCCATTCACAATGTTATTTGCTCTGTTTGTTTACACAATGTATTTCTGTCCTTGTGTTTTGGCTGAAAGGAGGGATTTCAACAAGCTCCCTGAAAGGCATAACACTGGAAAGGGGTGGGGGTGGGGGAGTTGAGTGATGGATAGGTGGGTACTTGAAACAGTAAGCTCCTTAGAAAGCGTGGCCTGGTCTCAAAGGAATAGCAGAATCATTATTTCCTTCACCTTTACCCATCTGAAAGCTGAAGCATTGCCTCAACTGGCTGGGGGAGGGGGAGGGATGTGGGGTGGGGTGGCAGAGTGGGAGCCAGACAGGTTTCCAAGCCATCCATGAATCAGAAACTGCCAGGTCTAAAAGCATTACTTTGATTAATCAGCACAATTAACCTATCAATGGATCAGGGGCAATTAATTAAAAATATTGGTCAGCTTTGCCAGAGCCATCTGGTCACTCTACCAGCGAGCCTCCTTTCTATGGTGTATATGGTGAGAATTGCCTACCAAGGGGTATGTGTGTTAGTAAGGACAAGTGAGCACACACAGAAAAAACAAAAAAAAAACCCTATCTATTAAGGACATTTCCCATTGGGTAACTTTGGTAAAAATTTTTTAAAAAACTCTGACCCTGTTTTAAGTTCATTCAGCCTTGGGAGCCCTCCAGCCAAGCAGCATTCATAAGTTCTGTAGGTGAGCCCTACACACCCACACACATCCCACATTGGACTTCAACTCCCACCAGCCCCAGCCAATGGCCAGGAATGAAGGTAATTGCTGTTACCAAGATGCTCAGTTCAACTGGATTTCTGCACATATCCCAGAATTATGTGCTTCGTATTACTTTTGCAGGAACTAGAGGAGGCTTACAGTAGTGTCAACTTAAGTAAAGAGTAGCTCAAGTGATGTCCCTTGAGAGTGGTGAAGTTAACTTGTGTGTGTTCACATTGTAGTATTTTTGAGCACAAATAAATAAGAGAAAACAGCATCTAAATCTGCTTTGAGTATGTAATTGGTCCGCAGCCTAGAGATTACTCATTAGAAATAAGCAGTTGCGGCACCTCCCAACATCAACTCCTTTGGCTTGTGTTTGCAATTAGAAAAATGTAAGGGAACAGAAACTCTGGATTCTTTGGAGCATCTTCAGAAGCTTGCCAAGCAAATAAATTGTTTTTCCTGGACCCTGTTTCCCACCCACCCTTTTCCAAATTCTTCCCTAACCCCACCCTTCTCTCTGCCTCTGGATAGACTGGCCCAACAAAGCCACAAAGTGCTGTTGAATAATTTGCCCTGGCAGGGCTCACAACCAGGTGCCACATTCTGCAGAAGCTTCCCTTCTTCCTCCAGGAGGAGAACTCACAAAAAGAGTCCTCACAAATTGTAAGCGCCATGTTGCCAGTGTTATCCCCACTCACAGATGAAGGTTCTGCACCTTGAACAGTTCACATGGCAGCCGGGAAACAGGCATGATTGGATTTCCATGTTTTGCGATGGATTTTTAACTGATCTCACCTGCAATTGCTTCCCATCCGAGGGACTGACCAAGACCACACTCATGCAGGACCCAACCAAGCTAGACATGATGTGGGAGATCTGTGTTTAGGGTCTCCATTAAAACACCCCCCACACTGTCAGGGGACCACTAGGGGTCAGCGGAGAGCCCAGGAGATCGGGACGAAGGCTCTCAGATGAACCCGGAGCCCCAGAGCCTAGAGTTTGGCAACTTCCTCCGGAAGGTGGTACTAGGGCTCAGGAGGAGGTGCAGACCCTTGGGGATGTTGAGAGGGCTAGGTTTCCAGAGGGAGGGCTGCAGGGGGCGGACAAAACATTCTCGAAGGGGAGGCTCCAGAAGATACAGCATAGGTCCCTCAGCTGGGCAGCTCTAGCGGAGAGGGCGCTCAGCCAGCGCCTTCACCCCTACAGAGAAGGGGACAGTGGAGGCAGTTTAGGGTGCCCAGTGGGCTGTGTTGGCGGAAGTCACGATGGGAGGTGCTTCCAGATTCTGAATCAGAATAGTACAGTCATGCCTTTTGATGCTCTGTCTTGTACATATGTATATAAATAAACCCTGTAAAAACCAAGCACGGGGTTTAGAGCTGCTTACTCGTGAGGAAGCAACCAGCATCATGACACACACTGTGCTTCAGGGCCCCTTAACTGGTGCTGAAGAAGGGAAGTCTAATCCTGTCAACACTCGATACCAAAGTTAGTGTTTAGCCTACAGAGAAACATTTATTGGTACCCAAGTGACACCTGGAAGCAGTCGTCCCTCCTAGTGTAAACAGCAGCTTCGGAGGGGGGGATTTTAATCAGCAAAATGGCACAAGGGGGAAAGGGGGTTAATTTCCTCCCACTCTGTTGTGATCCTGTCTAATCCTGTTTAATCCTTCCCTCTCTGTAGCTGCTATTATGGGTGGGGAGATGGTTTGCAGGGACATAGTACTGAATCTTGCTAAAGTCAGTACTTGGATGGGTGACCCCTTGGGAACACCACTTTGGGCTGCATGACAGAAAAAAAGGCAAGATATAACCGAAGGAAAAGAAAGAATCAAAATAAAACACACAGTGGGTAGGTGGGAGGGGTTGTCTAATGGAGTCCAGTTCCTAATGGGTTAAATTCTCAAGCCACCCACCAACACCTGCATCCTTTGGAAAGTCTATTTGCACATGCAAACACCTGCAGGTTGCATACACAAAACTGGAGGATCCAGATGCAAATTGGGGAGCCTTGGAGAGTGAACTTTTGCAGTATGTTGGTGGGCAGATCCTACCGGTACTTACACCAATAGTGAATGCCTTCTCCAATTGCTGATTTGGTATGTATCCAGAACAACACCATCCAGGCACAAAAGGGAAGGCTTAGGTCTGTTGATGAACTGCAACTCCCATCAGCACCAGCAAGCATGGCCAATGGGCCAAGCATCCTGAGGCCCAAAGGTTCCCCACATTTGGCTTAGGGAAACCCCAAGGTTTATGCAAGAGCAAAGGGGAAAAAAACAATTTCTAAAAAAAAAAATTAGACAGGGTTGCTGGTGATGTTCTTTCTTTTGGGGTGGTGGCAGAGTTACTTTAAAAGCCAAGAGCTGATCTAGCCTTGCTCTCCACATTAGGAGAGCCAGTGACTGTGGGCCAGGTTACTGTCTCTTAGCCTAACCTACCTCACAGGGTTGTTGTGAGGATACCACAGGGAAAAGAAAACCATGTACACCACCCTGAGTTCCATGCAGGAAACGGTGGGATAGAAATACAATGCAGTGCAGTGCAATAAAATAAATTTGTGAAATGCAGACTTTCTCTCTCTCTCTCTGGCAAGTGAAAAAGGCAATATTCTGACAGGTTAGGAGAGGAAATTGAAAAATGAGAAATTACTCAATTTCTTCCTTTTTTTCTTCAAGGCCATATCACTTTGATCAGCAATTAATTCTGGAAGAAGACTGCTGCCAGCAAGGAAATTGGTGATTGGGGGGGGGGGAGAGAGCAGCAAGCCTGCCCACCCTAAGAGCCTGCTATTCAGTCCGTTGGCCATATAGAACAACTCTGGTATGCTTTTCTGTTATCCAGTGGTAACCATGAGGCCAAAGAGTACCCCCAAAGGTCTAGAATTGACCCAGAAGGCCCCTAAGGCAGGTGGGGACCCTCACATTTTTATTTATTTTTTTGCAATGGAAGAGCATTAGACATCTTCTAGGTCTGCCTTTGCTGGCTGAACCTGACACCTCTGCCTCCTTATGCCACCTTCAATAACTACTGTATCCAGAAAAACAAACAGCCTGGCCTGCTCTTCTGGCAGAGGTTTGATCTGTAGGAATCAGCAGTGAGGCTTTTCAGAGCATGGAGTCGAGCATTATCAGCTGCTAATTGCTGTAGATAAGACTGCTTTTAAAGGGAGAGCTACAGGAGCTGCTTCAAGAGCCGGAAAGGAACCTGGTCACCAAAACCCTTGACTTGAACTCTTCTGCCAGAGCGATCACTGCTATAAAGCAAAGCTGATCAGGTTCACTGCTGCATGGACACTGCTGGGTTTCAGGGAATCTCACCTAGCCTTTTGCTGTTGGTGTTTTTTTTTTAAAAAAAAACTTTTGCTAATCACAACTTCTGCAAAGAGAAATAGTGAATCTCAGTTTGTTCAGGCAGAATGACAGAATCACAGTAATGATAGCAGCAATCATGAAACTATGGGACTGGGAAACCTCTGATGATGGCCAACTAGTCTTCTAAGGTTCTGCACTAAGCCAGGACCCCAAGCAGCCACTCCTAACCATCAGATCAACCCCAATCTGAATAATAATAATAATAATAATAATAATAATAATAATGCAGAAAAATACAACCTAGGACAGCATGTTATCATATGTGGAAAATTGGGACACATCTTCATACAAATGATGGGTGGGGCATCAAACATAAAGCACATGGACAAATGATACTCAGCTTCAATTCAGTAAACACTATACATGTGTGGGGCCATGACAGATAATACTGGCCATATATGGAAGGGAGCAATGTGCTCATTCCTATCCTGTCTCCAATGACTCTTGATGTTCCTTTGGGGGTGTGATGTTAGAATACAGCCTTATGTATGTGTGATGTTAGAATCAGCGTTATGCATGTAAAATCCAACACATGAATAAGCTAATTTTGACTGATAAGTTTTGTGGATAAAATTCTGCCTCCATTGTACAGATCCTTCCTCTCAGGAGGGGGCCATGGCTCAGTGGTAGAGACAATCAGGAAGATCCCAGGTCCAAACCCTGGCTTCTCAAGAGAAAAAGGATCAGACAGAAGGTGATGTAAAAGTCCTCTGCTCAACCCCAGTCAAAGCCAGCCAGAGGAGATAAAGCCAGGTTAGATGAAAAGGTAAACTGACTTCAGAAAGCAAGCTTCCTGTACTCTTTTTTCCCCCAACACACACCCTTTTTGCAAATCTGAGTTTCTCTGGAGTTTGACTTGCTTCTCTCCCTTAAACCCATTCCCACTTCAAAATCCACATGCCACCTTTTCCCTCTGGAGCACTCTGCCGTCTCCCCCAAAGTTCACAGAAACTCAGCTTTCTTGCTTGGACCTGACAGTTTAAACATGTTGCTCTCCTCCCACCCTTTCCCCCTATCCCTGTAGATGGGGGGGGGGGCAAGAAAAAAGAATGGCGTTTTTCCAGTTTCTGAGCAAGCCACAGACCTGTTGCTACTAGCCTTGGCTTTAACAGTCTGGAGGGTTTTTTTTAATGTTGTCTTGGCTTCATGCAGAGAAAGGAAGAGAGGGAGAGAACGGTTCATCAAGGGTTGCCAGTTACACCCTGGGAAGGACAGCGCATCCTGGCAATTGTCAAAGGCACACACAGCTGGCTGCTCCCATGACCCTTGCCCCAACCCTCACCCCCCCTAACCCCAGTTCACCCAGGGCCTCCCTCCTCCATTCCTAGCTGTGCACCTGCCCCCCTTTTATATCCCAGACACCCTGCTGCAGCTGTTGTGTGTCTGTTATATACCCAACCCCATGTTAAACTCATTTGAGTGGGGAGTGCAAGGGAAAGCATGTCAAAGGAATGATAAAATATTAAATCTACTACTAGCCGCAGGAAACTTAAGCTCAAGTCGACGCTTCTCTCCTGTCTTGTGAAAGCTGATACAGCAAAAACTTTTTTTTTTTAAAAAATCCAGCCTCCGAGACTCTCTCCTCCCTAGTAACAGCTGTCATTGGCTCATGGTCTCATAAGAAAGCCTATCAGTAGTTTATCAACTCATTCCTCATTACTTCAGCTCATATTTTTTAAAACATGCATGAGGGAAGGGAAGAACAGAGAACTTTGGAGCAACATAAGAACATTAGAAGACCCCTGCCAGACCCTCCAAGTGCCCTATTTTCCAGGGACAGTTCTGGATTTACAGCCATCCAGGTTTCTGATTTGATCCTGGAATGTCCCACTTTTCCTTGAAAAGGTAAAGGGACCCCTGACCATTAGGTCCAGTCGTGACCGACTCTGGGGTTGCGGCGCTCATCTCGCTCTATTGGCCGAGGGAGCCGGCGTACAGCTTCCAGGTCATGTGGCCAGCATGACAAAGCCGCTTCTGGCAAACCAGAGCAGCACACGGAAACGCTGTTTACCTTCCCGCTGTAGCGGTACCTATTTATCTACTTGCACTTTGATGTGCCACCCGCGTCCCTCCACTTTTCCTTAGGACGTCCCTATTTTCATCAGATAAATATTGGAGGACATGCCGGGCTGGATCTGGCCGAAAGATCACCTGGTCCAGCATCCTGCTTCCACTAATGGAATCAGGGAATTGAAACTAGTCCCATGGATTTGTCCAAAGCCATCCAAGTTGGCAACCATCCCCACTCTTGTGGGAGCAAATGTCATAGTTTTACTATGCATTGTGTGAAGAAGTACTTCTTCTTTCATGTGAGTTCTAGGAAATGTGTTACCTTCCATTGGGTTTGGGGATCTGGGTAGCAAACACTAATTGGGCCCCTTGAACTCTGCAATCCCTTGCATGCTTATCAAATCATGAGTCCTATTCCTCTCTGGGATGCTTCACACATCTCAGGCGCCAAATACGTGAAGTCGGAAGGTGTGGCATGGAGTCTTGAGCAAAGGATGAGTCAGATCCCTCTAACTCTACACGGTCTATTCTGAGGCTAGAGTGACCTCTCCAAGGATACAGGCAGGCCCCTTTCCAACCCTTGGGTGAAGATGCAGGGAGCAGGGAGAGAATTAACTGACCAAGTGACCTTCTACATGCCAAGGATGTACTCAGGCCCAGAGCGACAGTCCCTCCTCTTTTGATGTGCATGCATATATGAAAAATGTAATGTGCAAATTGTCTGGAAAATTATACGTGAATGAGTGTCACTTTTGTGTTGCATTAAATAGCAATTAATAAAAAAGAGGGGGAAATGTAATGTGCAAAAGGAGTCCACAGTGGGTCTTCTGGTGGAGAAACATGCCTAGGAAAGAGTGGGCTGCTAATTGCCTTCTCTCAGAAAAATAAAAACGCCTGTGTGATGTGGTGAGGAAAAAAAGTGGTGGAAAAAAGTGGTCATATTTCTAAAATAAAAAAAGGATAAATCCGGAACAGCCATATTAAATATGATTGCCATTTCATTTCTTCACTGTTGCATCAATTCCCCTGCAAGTAAGCCACATGGCCAAAGTCTCCCTTGGGAGGTGGTGGACTCTCCTTCCTAGGAAGCTTTTAAGCAGAGGTTGGATGGCTATCCGTCAAGGATGCTTTAGAGGAGATTCCTGCATTGCAGGGGGTTGGACTAGATGTCCCTTGGGGTCCCTTCCAACTCTACAATTCTATGATTCAAATGTTTGCTAGGAATATGACCACTCATCTGTATATGAAGGATATACTGATCCTAGGAATATATGTGTGGTGCTGGCATGAATAATAAACAATATCTCCCATTTACTCTTCGTAGGTGATTTCATTGGCCTCTTTGAGAAAAAAGGAATCCATGTTGGTTAGCTGTAGGTTTCTGAACTAGGCATGCAAATATCCAGTAGCCTGTTCACCCCAAATGACTACCATATTTTCGCAGTGACCGGGAAGTATATCTGCTGGCATTCTATTCTCAAAATCATTGACTTTAATTGAGAAATAAAAATGGAAAATAACTTGGCCATTTTGTTCCTGTTGCTTGGTTCCTTAGGAAATCACACCAATGATATAATTGTTATCACACAACCCGTCTTTTCTGTTAGTCATTATTTTCTACAATGCCGCTGTTGTTTCTGCATGTGGCCACCAGGGGATGCTTCTGTGGCAGCTGGATATTACTCTGAAAGCCTTCATTACTCAGGTAGGGTTGTGAGGGTGTGGCTGGTGTCTGAGGTTAGCAATGTGTTCATTGGAATGACACAAGGAAGCTCGGTGGGAATTACACTACTTCAAAAAGCTGGCAGGGAATGAGATGACTGGATGCCCTTCTCAAGAACTTCCAGCAGGTTAGTTTACCATTCAAAAGACAGGTAGGGGAATCAAATGATTGAATGCTCTCCCATCTTAAAAGAAGAACCACAAAGGCTAACATATCAGGAAGAAGGAGTATAACTCAGTCTTCCTCCTTTATCTGCCAATGTTCTGCATGCAGGAAAGGCTTTTGAAACAAAACAGAACATGGATAAGTATTCAATTATATGAACACACACACACACACACACACATTCCGATTTGGTTTGGTCTCAGGAAGAATGGGCCCTATGATCTTTCTGCTGCATGCCTTTCCGGAAGGACTCTGCCCCACCAACCTCATTCTGCAGCCTGCCAGCGCCTACCTGTCTACTTTGGGAGAAAAGGCTCAGAGCACCTGCTTTGTATGCAGGAAGGTTCACCTCTCCAAGTAGGGCTGAGAGAGACCTCCATCTGAAATCTTAGAAAGTCACAGCCAGTCGGTATAGACCAGGCACCCCCAAACTGCGGCCCTCCAGATGTTTTGGCCTACAACTCCCATGATCCCTAGCTAACAGGACTAGTGGTCAGGGATGTTGGGGATTGTAGTCCAAAACATCTGGAGGGCTGAAGTTTTCGGGTGCCTGGTATAGACAATACAGAGCTAGATAGATCAATGGTCTGACCTGGCATATGGGAGCTCCCTATGACTGCTCCTATGACTGGATGCTTACAGATGGTGGAAGCATAAGCATTAAGCATATAACCAAATGATCAGAAAGGCAGCTGGGAAATGGCTGGCCAAAAAATAAATAACTAAAGAAAAGCATCATAGCGGAAAGCAGCTGCAGGTAAGGTTGCTGTTTAATGGCTGGCAGACGTTGAGCATGCGGTTCAGTTTGGGCACTCAGGATGTAAGCGGTCAAGTTGCCTTGGGCACAGGATGCTGCAGTACCCTGGACCAGGTATGTGGGTAATTAACAACAGCATCCCATGGCATGCAGTGACAATTAGAATGAGCAGGCACTTTCAGTGGGCTTGACCACTGCTTCACTCTACCTGACTTGGCAGTCATGCAATTTTATCAGTGGGCATGGACAAGCAGAGGTATAGAGATTAGCCCCTGTTTCCAAAAGGCTGTCTACTAGGCTATTGTAGCCTATCTTGAAGAGGAAAAAGTCAGGGGAGAGAGAGAGAGAGAGAGGAAACCCCACTTTAAAACCAATAAGGGCAGAATAACATTTAAGATCAGGGAAGAATCAACCATCTCTCCCCACCAGTGCTTAATTTATTGTATACAGGCCTGACTTCCCCCCACTCTCTTCAGTTTCCAGCTCTGGGCCAATTTTGGTCATTGCCGGGACTGGCTTCCTAAGCAATTGCTCCTTGGATTTCTGGCCAACCTGGCAGAAGCCTTCAAGTTCAAGTCAAACTTCATTTTTCCTTTTCACCAGTTGCTTAGAAACATGCCTATGAAAATATACTTCTCCGTTCTCACACTCTACTGTTCTGGTGCCAAGAGCTTTTATTTTCCCTATGTCTTGCCCTCAGAAATTCCTGTATATATACGGTATATATATGAAGCTCCTGCAGGCATAAAGTTATGCCTGCAAGTCATCTGTTCCCAGCACATGCCCATCTCCAGAAAAAGGTGACTTTGGTGTTATTTTCAACGGCTGCTTTTTACATTATTGGATCAAAGTTTAACTAAGGAGCAAAACGAGGCCCCTAGATATTCACTGGCAGGTTTTGGAAACAGGAATGAGGTGGACAGCAAGGAAATGTCATTGCAGCCCCATCAGAGTGCTAGAGCAACACTTCTGCAGTACGACACACACCTAGGATCCACAGCATCCACCATGTCTGAAACTTTTAACGGCAAGAATACAGTTTAGCAGTCATGCCAACAGTTCCTGATAATGTTACTTGGGGCTTTTTCCCCCAACCAGAACTCACCAGAACTCAGTTCTGGCACCTCTCAGCTAGGTGCCATTGCCATTATAAGAGAACAAGGGAGGCGTTCATAGTGAGTTCTGGCACTTCTTTTTCCAGAAAAATAGTACTGATTTTACTGAGAACTAACAAAGGTCTGCTTCTGATCAGAGTCCACCTTCTGACTCCAAAGTCCTCAAAAACTGTCACCCTTTTAACCTACCAGCCTCCATCAGCCTAATAAATAGGTTCATGGCCAATCTACTGGTAGTAGTTGAGCTGCCATTTTTAGGTCTCTCTCTCCCTTTTTCTCTCCATCTCCTTTTGATTCCACCCCACTTTTTTAGAGTTGGAAAGTGCAACTGAGATAAAATTTGCAAGAAACCTTAAGTTACTTTTAAGAAAAGTTTTTTTAAAGCAGTAGTCCATTCTTATTGACTAGGAATGTCCTGCTATAAACTTGTAGAATGGTCACGACCCACCAATCATCATGCTTCCTTGCTGGTCTCCAGGAGATCAAGGAGGACTTTAGCCCTCCCCCCTCCCCAGGAAACAAAAATAATGATATAATGGCTGCATGCATGAGAGGGAGAGGCCACATTTAGATTCAACCCTGTTTGGTTTATTTGTGCATCAAGCTACATACTTTTGAGCCTCAGGACTGCTGTCTGAAGAGCAGAGTGGCCCCCAAGAATTCAGAAGTTGGCTATTCCTCTTACAGACAATTTTGGAGCACCTGCTGTACAGCTGGATCCGAAAGCGTGAGAGAAGGGGGAGGGGTGAGAAAGGGGGATGGAAAGAGAGAAACGCTCAGGCACGTTCAGACTAAATGAAAAAGTCAAACTGTTGCTGGTCTCATCTGTCTGTAAGTGGCACTGTTGCAACTCCAAAAGGAAGAGCAGAGTGTATTGCTCTGCACGCTGCCGTATTTGCACTGAACCATATTGTTCGTATTACTGACCACACACACACACACACACACACACACACACACACACACACACGCACTGTAGATGACGTGCAATGGGGATATTCCACATAGTTTTAGTGTGAGTGGATTGTTACAGAGTTTACTGGGTTCCAAGACAGGAAATCAAGTCGTATCTCCTCCTCCTCCTCCTCCTCCTCCTCCTCCTCCTCCTCCTCCTCCTCCTCCTCCTCCTCCTCCTCCTCCCCCCTAACAGACTAGTTCCACTTTATGGAACGATCCAAGCAAAATGCCTTCGCCTTTCACCTCTTCCAAATGAAGCACCTGACATTTTGGAAACTTGTTTTTGTTTTCTTAAGGATATTTTCACTCCGCTGGATGAGATGACAACCCAAAGCCAGCAAATGCTTTCAAGCAGCAGCAGCAGCAGGAAAAGGCAACGGCTCTGTGTTGGGGGGAGAGGGGGGAGGTGTCATAAAAGCAGGAAGATTTATGGGGTGTTGGGAAGGAGAAGTTGTAACTGCAAATCTTCACTGTATGGATGCAACAGGCATGCTGGCAGAAAGCAGATGCCTAGTACAGTATGTGTTTTTTGGGTTTTTGTGTGCAGAAGATGGAAAGAGGAGGGGGGCAAATCAGTGGCTGTTTTGGGAGAGAGAATGTTCTCTTTTGCATCCAGGTGTGCAAAAAAGAAGAAATGGCTCAAATGGAATACAGGTTAGGAAATGCTGGCTTCTTCACCCCCTTAAAACGTATACTGTATCAAAGTTCCCTGTTCAAAAGTATTCTTTTCTTTGGCATTTTTGTTTTGTTACTGTATCGCACCTGCTCCTTTCTATGTCCCATCAAAACATTCAGATGCATCACAAGGAAAAAGCCGCTCTCAAGTTTGGACAGAGAATGTATGGAGTCACTCACAAGGTATGGAGCCTGAACTGAATGGGACTTGATAGGGTGTTTCTGTTGGAGTGCTCTTGCCACATAGATGCAGAGCATTAAAAATAAACCCAGAGAAGATAGACTGCTAGTAAAATGTGACAGGATTGTGGAAGGACCAAAGGAGGAGGTGGGAGTGTGAAAGGTGGTGGTGTGAAGAGATGGTCGATGAGGCAACAGGTGAGGTGGAAAATTCATCTGAGTGAGAAACCAGGCATATAATAATAAGGATGGGGGGAAAGTTATGCAATGGGAGATAAGAAGCCCAGGCTTGGGGAGGGGGAGAGTGACCAGGTGAGAGTTGGGCAAAGAAGGAAAACACACTTGCAGGTGAAGCAAGGTTAAGATGCGCTGCGAGGGAGGAACATAGGGCAGCACCGTGGAGGTTGCACAGGTTTATGTGTCATGGAAGGTAAGGGAGGTGCAAGTGAGTGGGGTGGGGTGGGGGTGACCTGGGCGTAATCGGATTGGAAAGGTGACCTGATGGGATAGGTGGTGCTTCCAAGGAGACAGCAGGGAAAGATGTTCAGAGGGCGCATAGAGAGCATGGCAGGCGGTGGACGGGGATGTGCAGAGGCAAGAGAGTGGAGCGAAATGAAGAGGTGCCCCGTGACCCCCCCCTCGAGAGCCAAGGCCCAGGGGCAGGACTCACCGTTCTTGGCTTGCTCCCTGTAGCTCTTCTCGTTGAGGCAGACCCCTCGGCCGTGCAACAGGGCATGCAAGGGCTTCTCCTCACCCTGGCGCGGCAGGCAGCGCATGCCCTGGGCGCAGCGCTCGGTGTACACCCCGCAAGACTGCCCTTCAGCCAGGGCGCAGGTCATGCAGCATCCACAGCCGGGCTCCTTCACCAACTCGCAGCCCACTGGGCTGGGAGGGCACATGGAAAGGGCTTTTTCATCGCAAAGTTCACAATGCACAAAGGAGCCCAGCCCTTGGGACAGCCCCAGGCAGAGGCACAGGAGCAAAACTTGGGTCACCAGCATCTTCAAGGCACAGGCAGGCATGCAGCGTGGCAGGCACCCAAGGCAATATCGATTGTCCTCTTTTTATTTCTTTTGCAAAAATAAATGTTCTATTAAAAAAAAGAGGAAAATAATCTTTTGCCAAAAAAGAAGAAAAAAGAAGCGTCTCCTTCCTTAGATTCCAAAAGAGCTTTTCCACTCAGAAACGATTCAGGATCGGAATGCAAAAAACAAAACCTGGCTGTCAAAATCTGCAGTTGCAAGAATTACGCATGCAACAGGTTGGAAATGGGGAGGGTGGGTTGGGGAGTCAAGGAGGGGGGGGGAGAGAAGAGCCAGGAGAGCTTTGGTGAAGCTGCACACCGAGAGGTATAAAAATAATAATAATAATCCACAGGCTTCACTCAAAAAAGCAACGTCTGCAAGAGAGGCTGGGGAGGAAGCAGAGAAGGGAATCAGCTTCTTTTCGACTGTCCTGATATTATCTGCAGCAAATGAAAAAACGCCTGGAGAGAAGTAGCATTAAAGCAGGTAGAGCTGGGCTTTGTCAAGAAGAGATTTAGCATGGGACTGGCTGCAATTTTTTTCCTCCCCCCTTATCCTCCTCTTCCTAGATTGGGTTAAGAACAACAAAGAGGTTTTCTGTAAAAGTTGGAGGATTTCTACAAAGTCGGCAGTAGAAAGAGAACGAAAGAGGGAGGAGGGGGGAAAAAAAGAAGGGAAAAAAAATCCACTTTGTAGATCTCCCAACACTTTTCCCCTGGAGAAGTTTCTAAAGAGACTGAATAGTGCCGAGCAGGCATGTCTTTTAAATAGACTGGCCCTGGCTGCCTGCCAGCCCCTCGCTGCAATCTGAGATCCCAATGACACCTCAGCCTGAATGGGTGCCAGGAACCAGGGCAAGATCAGTGCACACTCCAAATGTGTGTGGGGGTGGGCTCTGCAGCTTCTGACTTCTAGGCTTCCAAAGCCCTTGGCAATGATCAGCAACATTATTGTTCGCAGACACACACACACACACACACACACACACACACACCACCACCCCAAAGGCATCCAATTGCCTCATTTATACCGGACAAGAAGGAATAAAGTTCTCTATGCTCCAGACTGCAGGGAAGAGAGGAAAAAGGTCAGAGTTTCTGGGCGAAATTGATGTCTTGTTTTTGTTTTATTAAATGCCCAAGGCTATAATCATGTGTGCACACCATGATTTGGGAGCAAGCCTCAGTGGGGCTTCAAATCTGAGTAGCTCTGCACAAGGGTACATGTGGAGTTGCCAACTTTTTTATTGATCCCTGCTCCTGTGCACTTAACAGCAGCTCAGTATGGAATTGCTGCTGCCTAGCAGACCCTGTCAAAAAATCTTTACCTGGTGATTGCTGAACGGTAGCCAGGCAGGCATCGTTTCTGCTCAGCCGGCAACACTCACTATGCAAGTGTTGCCTTCTGGAACCTCCCATCACCTTAATCACCCTTGTCTGCTCCATGCCAAAGAGTGTTCCTGAAATCAGGCTCGTATACAGAATGTGGGTTATCACAGCCTAGTGTGGCTCCTTTTGTGTATAATCTGACATTTTGCAGTTGAGAGGCATCGTTCCAGGCCCCAGGAGCTGTTTGCAGGATTAGGCTGACAATTCCGTTACTGTGCACCGCGCCTGCAGGTTTTAACATGGCAGGTGCCCATTTGCATGACATCACCGCTGCAGGGCGATAACCTGCGTGGAGTTGCAGCGCTTGGTTTGTTCAGCAAGGCTCTCCGCCAGTGTGTGTGTGTGTGTGTGTGTGTGTGTGTGTGTGTGTGTGTGTGTGTCTGACAAAAGCTCCTTACCTCTCAAATACCAATTGCTTAAGCAAACCCAGAGCATGAGCAAAGCCAAACAAACCAGCAAAAGCAGGGAACCTAAACAGAAACCAGAAACAAAGTTAGCTGCATCATCAGAGGGCTTTTGCCACATCAAAGAGCCACACTTCATGAACTGCCAAGCATCTTTACCTCTTCTACCCTTCCCAATGCTCTTCTGACCTGTTACCTTGAAACACTTTTTTTTTAAAAAAACCATATAAAAAAATCTTTCCAGTAGCACCTTAGAGACCAACTATGTTTGTCATAGGTATGAGCTTTTGTGTGCATGCACACTTCTTCAGATACCAATTTTGTTTTGACTGCGTCAGACCAACCCGGATACCTACCTGTAACTTTAAAAAACCATGTCTGAAAAGAAAAAGTTTTTCCTCTTGCGTGTTATAGAACCAATGACCTTCTCTGATTTTCATGGGTGCTGAAAGGCTGCATACTGTCAAGATTCCAGTGGCTGGGATGGTCATGCCTACTACCACCCTTCCCAGTAGGCTCAAATGCAAACATGGCTTTTGAATAAAACACAGGAGATGTGGAACCACAGCTTGGCGCTCTGAAAATTTCCCCTTCTGCATATAGTAACCACTAAGAAGTTGGTGTTTCCTTCCATCAAAGGAAAGCAGCAGGGTAGGGGGGGTGGGAGTGGGGTCTATGACTGAGAACAACTTGTCAATTTCCATTGGGGATTCTCAAGGAGCGACCGGGCCTCTCCTCTTCCTCTTCTAGGTGGATTTCAGTTCTCCTGACTGTGCTGAAAATGCCTGCATTGCATTGCTTTTGCCACTAGAATGCACCCTTATCTATGATAAGTCCTTGGGTCTGCTTCTTAAAAAAGAAAATTAACCCCTTTCTGGCCTTTGCTGGAATGTTTTTAGTGCTGGCTACTTAATGTCTTACATTTTCTCTCTTGACACCAAACAGAGGGGCGATTGGAGTCCAGAGACAGAAACAGAGACAGAGAGAGACCCCTGTTTCTCAAATGTCCAAGAGCTGCCAGCATCACCAAATACTCTTTTAAGTAAAGAATCTGAATGCTGGGAAATTTGCAGAAGCTCATTGAATACTCTCCCCATTGATGGTTAACTTAAATATGGGAGTCACAGCCTTTTTTTCTCTGCTGGCAGAGCTGGTAAGTCTTTAGCCACTGTGTGACAGGTGGAAATCCAACAGATGCAACTCTCTCCAGGGATGCATTGCAATGTTTGTGTATGGGAACTAATTTGAGGGCAAAATGCACCCTCCACCCTGGACATTGGCTGGGTTAGTTCTCACTAACAAATCTCCCACAGAGCTTATTTTACAACCCCTAATTTAACCCCCAAATTTATAGTATGCAATCCTTCCCTCTACACATGCTCCACAGGTGACAGTAGTAGTTCTGCTGCGCACCAGGTGATGTTTCCTCAGAAGTATGCCCCACTTGTGGGCAGATCTACACCATACATTGAAAGCACACTTAAATCACACTGTTTCCCCGCAAAGGATCCTGGGAACTGTAGTTCACTCCTCACAGAGCTCCAGTTCCCAGCATTCTTAACGAACTGCAGCTTCCTGAATTCTTTGATGGAAGCCATGCGCTTTAGATGTATGTTGTGGATGTGACCAACAGAGCTTACTTCTTGGGAAGTGTGTTTAGACTTGAAGCTTCATTTATCCTCATAAAATCCTGGAAGATTATTCATATTCCATTATTTGCAGATGTGGCTGACTGTAACTTTTTCAAAGCCAGCAAAAGAGTTCCTGGATGAGTAGAGATTTGAAAAAAACCCTCCCTTTGCCTGGCACTAGGAAGGGACAGCCTGGTCTGCTCTTGTGTCTCTAATGCAGAAATCAGCAAAAGAAACTTTTCATGGCACATTATTGGCACAAGGGTAACATGACCATTTACTAATGTCTGCAAATCAAGCTGCTTGAGAAAGGCACAGGAGCAGGGGGCATTTTAAAAGTTGGCAGTCCTGCCCTGATCCTAGGCTTTTGCAATTAGGGATAGGAAAGAATTTAACTTGATCCATGTTTTTAAACAAAGTGACCTTAATTTGCACTTCTAATAAATGGATTGGAATGTAACTATTCCTTGGATTTCATGCTTCTCAAATTTTGTGTCATGACTCTTGCCCTAAAAAGCTGCATCTTAGGATAGTATACATTCAGAAATGTGTGCATTGAGATAAAATATGTTTTTAAATGCATATTATTTTGTGCTATACAGTGGTACCTCAGGTTGTGTACTCAATCCGTTTCGGGATGCCGTTCGCACCCCGAAAAGTATGCAGCCCGAGCAGCGCTTTAGCGGATGTGCGAAGCACCGATAGAGTGCTTTTGCACACATGCGAAGCGCTCAGAACACTTCCGGGTCAGCCGCGTTCTTAAGCTGAAAGTACGCAACCCGCAGAGTACTCAACCCGAGGTATGACTACAGTGGTACCTTGGTTTATGAACTTAATCCGTTCTGGAAGTCTGTTCTTAAACCAAAGTGTTCTTAAACCAAAGCGTGCTTTCCCACAGAACCGGGGGACTCCATTGACAAATGGAACACACTCAACAGGAAGCAAAACATGTTCTTATTCCAAGGCAAAGTTCACAAACCAAAACACCTACTTCCGGGTTTGCAGCGTTCTTAATCCAAGTTGTTCATAAACATATGTGTGTATATGTGTGTGTTTATGTACAACTCTAAATATGTATTTCAGTCTGACGTCTCATACAGAGCTTTTTTAAACACACACACACACACACTCACGGGACAGAACAGACTTGGGAATATCACACAGGTGAAATTGAGATGGACTGGAAGAAATAGACTCGAGTACAATTTGTGGCTAAGTGACCCTGCTCACCACTAGTGATGGAAACGAGCCCATCAGTACCCATCTGCTCTCTTTGCCAAACTTGCTTCTCTCACCAGTAGCAAAGAAGCAGTTTTGCTTTAAAAGAGCTGAAACAAGAAACTGGTTTGCAACCAATTAGCTTCTGTTAGCTGTAATAGAATATACTTCTAACAAGGATCTTATTTTTCTGGCATTGCTTGTATGCCATTTACAAAAGTGAGGGAGGAGCAATGGAGAGGAACTATCCAACTACCGCCTTGTCTCCAAATTTCTTCCTTGGGTAAGTTACAGGAGTCTGGTATGGTCCAGCTTCAGAACCTCCTGGATGACCCTGAGCATCTGGATACATTTCAGCCTGGGTTCCAACCAGAATGAAGGACTGCCTTGCTTGCCCTGGTGTCAGGCTTCGGGGAATTGGCTTCCTCCCCTCTTTGGCAGTAAAAATGCAGAACAAAGGGAAAGGAGTCTTCTTACCAGTTAGAAACTTTAATGATCACAGTGAGAGAACAAAGAATACATTTCCTAGGAATGAAGGTGCTCCCAATTAAGGGTTCCACCCACTTCCTCCCTAGTCACCCACATCACTTCCGCATTTTGCAACCTGATCTGCAACCACTGTGCTTTCTGTGTCTCCACCTTATCTGCTCTTCTTGACCTTGGGCTCAGTGGATGAACACTTTCCAGACAAAGTGAGGCTGTTAACTCTCTCTCTCCCAGTTCTTCTTCTATTCGCTGTTCCCCATCCAATACCTCCTAGCTTCTGCCTTCTGAACGATGTCCCTCTGCAAACCACTGTTCCAAATCTATACTGTCCTCCTGCTCCTGGGAAGATTCAGGATCCTGATCAGGAGCAGGGGGAGGAAGAGGCTCCCACCATTCCTCCTCAGTGCAGCCCTCCTCAGCACGGTCCCTGACACCCAGTGAATGACCTAAGGCAACAGAAAGGCATGGGGAATGTGGCACTCTTCATGCTCCTGCTTTCAACAGCATTGTCCATGGCATCTCTGGACAGCTTTCTGGGGTGCTTGTCTGGGCTTAGAACTGAAGGCACCACCTTGTGTTGGTTCTGTTTCTAGTACCTGGGAGATTTTTCAGAATGCAGTGGTGAAATTTTTGTTTTGCTTCACTTGATAGCAATTGCTATGTGGCTGTGCCCACATGGTTTCACTTTGCCTCCCATGCTGTTTGAGATTTACATCCAGCCACTGTGGGAAGCTCATCAGTGATCCTCAGCACCCCCTCCCCATCCAATCAAGGTGAGGAGTTAGATGTTCTGGAAATGATCATTTACAGGCAGGGCGAGGGCTAACAAACTGAAACGCATTCCAGGGAAGATTGAGGTGTTGTTGCTGCAGTTTACTCTGGAGTTGGTGCTTGGCTTGTCCTAGGTGGAGGTGCACTCCGCTTCCTCTAGAGATCAGGTGGGCAGCCTAGGAGTTCCCATTGGCTCTGCTCCTAGATTCTCAGGTGCCATCCATGATCAGAAGCACCATGATCCACAATCCGCTTTGGTAAGTGTTCCAGTTGAGCCCATGCCTGCAGAAGGATGATCAGTTGCCAACATCCATGCATCCATAACAGACAGTAGGCTATCATAGAATCATAGAGTTGGAAGAGACCTCAAGGGCCATCCAGTCCAACCCCCTGCCAAGCAGGAAACACCATCAAAGCTTTCTTGACATATGCCTGTCAAGCCGCTGCTTAAAGGCCTCCAAAGAAGGAGACTCCACCACACTCCTTGGTAGCAAATTCCACTGCCAAACAGCTCTTACTGTCAGGAAGTTCTTCCTAATGTTTAGGTGGAATCTTCTTTCTTGTAGTTTGAATCCATTGCTCCGTGTCCGCTTCTCTGGAGCAGCAGAAAACAACCTTTCTCCCTCCTCTATATGACATCCTTTTATATATTTGAACATGGCTATCATATCACCCCTTAACCTTCTCTTCTCCAGGTTAAACATACCCAGTTCCCTAAGCCATTCCTCATAAGGCATCGTTTCCAGGCCTTTGACCATTTTGGTTTCCCCTCCTCTGGACACGTTCCAGCTTGAACTGTGGTGCCCAGAACTGGACACAGTACTCCAGGTGAGGTCTCACCAGAGCAGAATACAGTGGTACTATTACTTCCCTTGATCTAGATGCTATACTCCTATTGATGCAGCCCAGAATTGCATTGGCTTTTTTAGCTGCTGCATCACACTGTTGACTCATGTCAAGTTTGCGGTCTACCAAGACTCCTAGATCCTTTTCACATGTACTGCTCTCAAGCCAGGTGTCACCCATCCTGTATTTGTGCCTTTCCTTTTTTTGCCCAAGTGTAGTACTGTACTTTACATTTCTCCCTGTTAAAATTCGTCTTGTTTGCTTTGACCCTGCTGTCTAATCTGTTAAGGTCATTTTGAAGTGTGATCCTGTCCTCTGGGGTATTAGCCACCCCTCCCAATTTGGTGTCATGGGTTTCCATGGGTCTCTCTTTGAAAAGTGTTCAGAAACTACAGCTCATCCAGTGTGAGGCAACCAGATAACTACCTGCGGTTTATTGCAATGAACACAATATGCCTGTGATTAAGAACATCACTGAATTCCATTTGCTTTCTGGGCGCAATTCAGGATGCCTACAGGATAGTCTGCTTGAATATGAATACTCCAGTCTGCTGAGATCACCATCAGGAGTCGTACCTGTTCCAGGTACTCTCACTCATAACAGTGACAGGGATTTTCCATACTGGCTTGAGGGTAGGATACCTGAAATATTGCCTCCGTCTGTATATATCTGCCCAGACCATGAGATGAGGCCCTTCTCAAGGTGTAAAGCAGGTGGTTACTAAGGAGAAGACTTTTTTGGTGGTGGCACCCTCATAACGGAATGCCTTTCCCAATGATACCCACTTGGTGCCTCCATTAAGATTCTTTATTCGCCAGATAAAGTCCCTATGTTCACATATTGTTTGGATAAACACATATTAGGTGAGTTTGCCTATAAATGTGAAGTGAGTCTGATTTCTCCTCCATCCTTTTTCACTCTTCAGTGGTCTTTGGTCCAAGAAGAGGTATATAAATAAACCATAATGTAGCGCGAACCACTCAGAGGCAGCCAGCAAATATTCTCCATAAATACATAATGGTGCCTGGGTTTTGAGATGCTATCTGCAAAGGGGGCCACATTCTCTTCTTCTTTTTCTCCAGGCAAAACTGCCAACTATCTTGTTTATGCAACTGCCTTTGAAGGAGACAGCAGATAGATGGCTTTCAGAGGTTGTTTGCTGCTTTATATTTCTGTGTTTTCATTTCTTATATTTCTGATTGCTATATTCTTCTGTGATTTGAATGTTTGGCTTCTGCTAGCTAATATGGCCACTTTTAAAGTGAGAATTTAGAACAGAAATATTTTGATGACATAGGCAGAGAGATGAAATGCCCATGTTGTGGGTAGCCAGTCTGTTCTAAATCAGAGTTCTGCTACAGCTGGCTTCTAATATGACTATATATACCATGTTAGTGCACTGTTGTCTTATAATAGTTTGTTTTAATTGCACGCTGCTTTGAGCATTTCTTTTAATAGAAATGTTGCCTATAAGGGTTTTTTTAAATAAAAGATGACGGCTGGGTTTTTTGTTTGTTTGTTCTTGTTTTAAGATAGGCACTTACATTCATATTATCACGGAATGCCACGGCAGCTTGGTCTTAGCAGACAGCAGCCAAATCGGATGCAATTTAGGGCACTCAATAGTTTGCAATTAGCCCCCTCCCCCTTCTGCAAAAGCTGAGCGTTGGGTGGTCACTTACACACCACCTCCCTCAAAAGAGGATGCAGATCTCATGCAAATTTTATGCAAATCTGCTAATTTACATACACTGGCTAATTTACACATATAGGTGAACATGTAGACATTGGCAGCCTCACAATTAGACTCCTGCAATGTTTAGTATGTGGGACTAGCTTTGTATCTGATTCGGACACTGCAGCCAGTCCAAAAGGCAGTTGCCAGGTGCTTTGTGGGACACCCAGCTTTATACAAGTTAGTTACACCAGTGTTGAAGGATGTGCAGTTAGCTACCAAGTGAAGATCCGTGTTTTTGTTTATATTTAAAGCTGTATACAGTTTCAGACCAAGATGCCCAGCAGGCTGTTTCCCAGTACAGAACAAGCCGATCTAAGCTCTTCCCAGGAGGCCTCGCAGGTTGTCCCAGCAGGACCAGCCAATGAAGCAGTGCAGAAGCAGACCTTCTCAGCAATAGCACCCACCTTCGGGAATGCCTCCGCTATTGTAATTCGTGAGCCAGAGACAGTAATGGCCATTAAATACCTCTAAAAAACTCAAGTAATTACTCATATTTTCCTGGACTCTGACTCTTAATTTTAATGGATTTTTTCCCCCCGCTTTAGCTTAATTTACAATATAAAGTGGGATTTTGTTTTCAATCTCATTGTTGGTTTGGTATTTAGGAAACTGTACTGAATCTTGTGTCTTTATTGTTTTTCTGTAAACCACAGAGATTTTTTAAAAATGTATTAAGCAATTATTATTTTTTTAAAAAAAGCAACAACACTACCACCATGCTATAAATAGAAATGCAACACTTCTCACCATAGTAGGGGAAGATTGTGGCTGGATGACCCACATACCTGCTCAGTCCTCTGTCTAAGTGCCATCTATGGATGGGCAACTTCAAGACCCCTGCATTTTTATCATTAAACCAGACTTTGACCAGACAGCCTCTCAAAATGGAGGACTGCTTTCCAAAGGAGGACACAGGGCCACCCTGACAATCACCCCCTTTTGTGCTATGAGACCCTCCCCTCCTTAGCCCACCCAAGCAGCTGAACCCCAACAGGGGTGGGGTGAGTCACCCCATGGCTCAGAAACCAGAGAGGTGCCACTGTCACTGTTACCATCGTTTGGTCTGAAAGATCCCGCCCTTACCTTCCAAGTGCCAGACTGCAGAATCCGGGACCGGCAGCCGTGTGACACTGGAAGTTGCATCGACGTAACTTCCGATGTCGCTTTGCCCTTCTATGGGCACCAAAAATGGCCGCCGCCGGCTTCAAAATAGCTTCTACGCATGACCGAAAGTGCGTCAACGCACCTTCCGGTGTCGGCCCGCCCATCTATGGGCACCAAAAATGGCCGCCGCCGTCACCGGAAGTCGCGTCTACGCACTTCCGGTCATGCGTAGATGCGACTTTTGAAGCTGCCGGCGACCATTTTTGTGTGCCCATAGAAGGGTAAATCAGAAAAAAAAGGCCGCCGGCAGGAGAAAATAATGGAGAAAAATGGGAGACGAAGTGATACGGGGGACCACCAGGAAAAGGTAAGTAAAAACGGGTGTTTCCCGGGGAAAACTGGGTACTTGGCAGCTATGGTCCCGCCTCTCCCTCTCTGAGAGTTCTTTATAACAGATTTGGAGTAGCCCACCTTCCAAACTGAAGACTGCTCTCTGTAAAGTGGGAAGGACACATGGTCACTCTGCTAAGGCTGGGCTGTATTCCTCCAGAATAGCATGGATATGGCATGGAGGACAGCAGTAGGGATACAGCATATATCTTCCAAACAGTTTTGCTTGACATGTGTATTCTGGCGCCACTTGACACATCACAGTTATGTCAGGTATCCAGAAAGGCTAATGGATGACTCATGGATTAGTGAATGCTAAAACGAAGGAAAAGTCAGGTGTGTGTGCCCTGACTTGTATAAGCAGAAGCACTTTACACTAAGGCAAAGCCACCATTGGATATAATCCAAAGGCAACCTTGGCTCCTACTTTTGTTATATTCGCTGCACCCCCCTCTCTATCTCTCTCTAATTTCCTAGGGAAGAGCGTATGGAGTTTGCTTTCAAATTAGCCACAGGCTTCAATTCCAGCCTAGATGCTTCCACAATTTGTAACCTTGCTTGCCACCTTGACAAGCATGAGAAAGGAAGGCAGGACTCTCTCTGCAAGGGACCAGAGGGAATGTTGAGGTGGTGCTGGAATGGGTGCACAGTGCAGAGGGCTACAGACCAATCCAGAATTTGTCTCATTTTAAATCAGTTCAATTTTTAAATCCTAACTGCGAGCCCATTTTTCCACCCAGATGACTGATCTCCACCACCTAGGTCAGGCATCCCCAAATTGTGTCCCGGGGGCCGGATACGGCCTGAAGGACTCATTTATCTGGCCCGCGGCAACCCCCACCACTCGCTGCCGCTGCCTGCTCTTACTGGAAGTGTGCCGGAAATAGCGTGTGTGCACACGTATGGGCGCACACTCCCCCGCCCTCCGGCCCGCCGTGCGATCGAAGCGTGGTAAGTTTGGTGACCCCTGACTTAGGTCATAAGTTTAGATGCTGTGTACAGTGGCGGAGCTTCATGCTCTGGCACCGGAGGGGGGGGGCTAAGAGCAAGCGGGGGCAGGGCTGGCGTGTGTCCTGGGGGCATGGCGAGCCACCCACAGGGGCGTGGCATGCATCCTGGGGGCGTGGCGCCCAGCACGGATGGGGGAGTGGGCAGGGGTACCCCACAGGGATCGCACTTGCGGGGGGTGGTGCGCTTCCTCCACACTCCTCTTTCTCCACCAGTGGCTGTGTACCTAAACACAACACTGATCTATCTATATCTATCTATCTATCTATCTATCTATCTATCTATCTATCTATCTATCTATCTATCTATCATCTATCTATCTCTATCTCCTGTTTGTTGAAGCACCTATTGTCCAGTTTATAGAAAGTTGAAACTTCTAATATGGGCTGCATACACAAATAATGAAACCCAAGGCTGCTGGTCCAGTGTGCTGGTGTGCACAGCCCCAAAGTTTCCACTTTGACCTTCCTGAGCAGAAGAAACAAGCTAGAAAGCCACAATTAAGCTCAGCTTGCTGTGATATCCAAAGGAGGGCTTGTGGTTGCCAAACAAGCCAGGATCCATAAGCCAGCAACAGACCACGGTGACCTGGGCTTGTTAGGGAGACACAACCCGGAATCCTGGGTTGGGATGTCACAACAAGCCAAGTTTAATTGCTGCTTCTCATTTTGCTTCCCCCATTCACTCTGTGGAAGGAACAAATCTGGAGTAAGCAGGCTGCAACCATCAGTACGCTGCCCTTTCCTGATAAACGGCGATGAGCCAGCAACACAAGGCTATTGTGACATGAGAATGTGGCCTCCGTTCACCATTATTTCTCCCTCGACAACAATTTATTCTTCTTGTGACCATAAAAAGGTAGATTTGTGAGGTTCCTGGGACAAGGTATGGGATTCTGCATTTGATATCACATTCAGCATACTCTGTATCACAGATGGTCTGTTCATTCCTGTAGCTATGGGTAAATGGCTGGTGTTCAGTACACCTCATCTGCTCCAGGCTCCACAACTCACTCCAGGCTTCAATGCATGAAAGTGTTAGCTTTCCAAACTTGAGATGAAGGGCTAGAGCATATGTCTTCTAGACTGTTTGGCCTGGTTTGTGTACTCTGGTGCCACTGGACACATCACACTCATTGCGGGGCACCCGGACAGGCCAATGGATGACTCATGGATAAAGAACTGGCTTTATCTGGAAGGGATTCTGTCCAGTTAGCTTGGAAAAGGGGAAAAATAATAATAAATCCATATTTTAAAAGGTTTTGCTAAGGAAACTTAAATTTTACAAGCTCAAAGAAAAAGAAAGAATAAGTTTTCGTGCAATTAGAAAGAATGGCAAGGATTAAAGTTCCCTGGGGATTTATATCTCTCCACTCGGAAATGCCAGAGCAGAATGCCAGTGTGTGGTAGTGAAAGAGGGGATGAGGATAGGAGAAAATAAATAAGAAAATGGCTTTGGCCAACTGGAATCAGTTTAGCTAAGTGTGATGAATGGGCAAAAAGAAAGCAAACAAAGTGGTATTTAATTTCTTTCCTTTTGGGATGCTTAATGAATGTTTTAAGGTGCTTCATATACAGAACATCCTCCTTTTACCCAGAGATGAGCAACAGCTGGAGGGCAGTGTGTTGGCTAGAATCCCTGACCACTGGCCATGCTGGCAGTGGCTAATGGGAGTTGGAGTCTACATCTGTAGAGCATCACAACGGCCACTCTTGTCCTTACCAGTGAATGCATGTTGTGAGAGATGTAGCCAAAATATAAAGGTCATTCGGTCCAGGTCATATTTAAAGGATATCAAATTAATGTGACCCCCCCCCCACCTGCAAACTAAGGAACACAAATCATTTTTTTTGTTTTGAAGGTCATCAGAAGTGTATGCAGACAGTTATTTATATGAAGCAATGGGAGCAATTTCCTCCTTATCGCTACACTGATTGCTGTGATCCAGCGTTAGCAGTTGTTTATAACTATACAAGAGTCATGGAAAGGGTGAGGAAATTATATAATTTCCCTGATTGCAGCCACTTCCCCATGTCCCTTGCAAGTCAAGGGAATGGTGAAGATATTTGGACCAGATCACACACAAGCAGCTTCTGGCCTAGTCCAGTTGAAATCCTAAATGAAAAGCTAACAGGGACAACAGCAGATTGGAGCATGGTTGAAAATGAAAGGTAGCTTTACATTGTTTTATATGGACCACCTGAAAGGGTTAACTTGAGGCTTGCGTCAATATGTGAATAATGTCTTACCGCAGTGTAAACATGTCTATGGCAAGGCAGACAGCCATGCTTCTTAGGGACTACTTTTGACTTTCTGGTTATAGCTTCCTGAGCCACAAAAACTGGTTTGACCAGAGATCATAATGGGATTGATACACACAAATGAATGCTATTGGCAACGACTGCTCTGCAACGCTGTGTCCAGATCTCTGAAAATGCTTCAGGCTAATCCATCTGATTAAGAATAGCTAGTCCTGTTCTAGGAGGAGTAAGGGGATGGGAATGTGGGGACAGTGAGAGTCTTGCTGCCAATAGCATGGGATAGTGACTCAGGGAAGAGCTGCATTTCCCAGGTATGCAAATATTACGCATCCAGTCCTGGGAAACTGGAGTGTGTCCATGCATAAGAAACATAGCTTGGAGGGAAAGACTTCTAGACATACAGATGGTTAACACCTTTGCATTTACTGATTGTCTAGAAAGGTCTTAAAATGCATTCTTTGAATTGCACAGATGCACAGAGCAGTTTATATGGACTGCGATACAAAGCTGAATAGGTTTTCTGATGTATGCATGGTGCTCCAGGTGTGCAGGGATAACCCTTTGATCTGCACACTTGTTCCCAAAATGCATCCTGAGTGAGGGGAGCTGCTTCTGCTTCTTTGGAGCTCTGGGTCCACGTATTGTGCCCTAGGTACCAACCATCTCAAAACATCTCATAAAACTATCATCAGGAATGAGCCTGTTCTTTGCAGAGAAAAAAAAAGAGAGAGATAGCTCTACAAATCAGATATGGGATCAATTAAACCATTGCAAAGATGTCTCCAATAATCCTCTTTACACCCTGGTTGAAAAAGCAGCATGCAATTTTCCTAACCATACACATTATGCTTGCTATTTTAAAAAGCATAAAGCATGCTCACATTCTAAAAAGGACAGTGCCTTTCACTGTTTCCCCCTCTTATTATTATATGCTTGAAGCAAACTGGAAAATATCTGCCTGCTGCAAGCCTTCCCTTTGCAACACTGGAGCTTTCTTAGTGCAATGGTGATGCTGAGAGCTAGGGGGCATAGTGGATTCACAACTGCTGCAGCTGCAGCCCAGTTCTTGTTCAACCTCCCTGCACTATGGCAAATCCAATTAGGTCTCCACAAAGCTGTGTTCTGCATGGCTACAAGCAAACACAGCAGAGCAAGCTGTGATGAAGACAGCAACAGTGCTTGGGTTACTTAATGTGTCCCCTGAGAGGTATCAGCTTTATTGCTACATGCATAATTAGATTCCTCCAATATTCCATCAATGTGTACACACTGATGTTTGTGCTTACTTGCACCATGGGATTACTTCACCCACTGTTCACTGTGCAGTTTGGACTCTCACGCTAGCAAAGGAAACAAGCAAAGCAGTGGGAGTTCTTTTATTTCTCTCTTAACTCATTCTTAGAACGAAAGATAGGAAACTGGGATTCTTCTGACCCAGTTCTCTGTTGGTAAATTGTGAGAAGTAACCGTATACTTCACCGAGGAAAGAGAATACCCATCTTTTATTGGAGACAGTGCCACCATCCTTACTAGATCTATTGTTCAACAGACCTATTCCCAATATTATGTCACAGTGCTGTCTTTACTGTGCAAGGGAATCAAAGCATGCTCAAACACAAAGGGTGGTAGACAACTAAGTTTTACTCAGAGTTCCTCCCAATGTTAGTCAGAATCTCCTTTCTTGTAATTTTGGTTTAAGCCCTACCTTCCAGAGCAGGAGAAAACAAGCCTCCTCCAAGCCCTTCAGATCTTTGAAGATGCCTATCATATCTCTTCTCAGTCTCTTTCCCTGACCACATGTTCCCCAGTTCTGATTTAGCTTATTATCATCTCCACCACCAGGAATGAAGAGCTATGGGCCCATTGACCCAATTAGGCCCACCAGGCCTCCCCATTTGGCCGGTGGGGCCATTTCAGCTCAACCACGCCCACCTGCTTTACACCTGACATAATATATGATGTCAGGTACGGGGCAGGCAAAGACCTGACTCAGCAGAAAGGAATTTGTAAGCTCTGCCAATCGGCTGATCGGTGCTTACAAACCTTTCTGCCAAAGGCTTTGCAACACTCAGCAGTTGGCTGATTGTCATATCTTACAGACTGCTTTGCAATGGACTTTGCAGGACCCGAATGATCAACTTATTAAGTCCCTTGCTAGTGCTTCGTAAGAAATGGCAAATACCTGGATTATTGGGTATTGTGGAGTGCTTTGAAAGGTGGTTTGTGGGCTGTGTATTTGCCTACACAGTTGGATTTCAACCACCTAGGCAAAAAATGACCTCACCTGATATTATGGTGTCAGGTGACTGATGGGTGGGTGGCTATGCTCACTTGACAAATTTGGATGGGGGACGGGGAGGCATCCAGTTCCATGTCCTTGCTTTACACTGATCGGCAGTGGCTCTCCAGATTTTCAGAAAGGGGCCTTTTCCAGCCCTACTTCAGGATACTGGAGATTAAATTTGGGATGCAAAGTGCTCTGCCACTGTGTTGCAATCCTGTCTCCTTTTCAAGGCACTTTGCTAAAACAGACACACACACACACACACAGACAGAGAGAGAGAGAGAGAGAGAGAGAGAGAGAGAGAGAGAGAGAGAGAGGGAGAGGGAGGGAGAGAGAGGCCATGTATCTTATCTGTATCTCCACTTGGGATGGTAACAAAGTTCATTAAAAGTGAGTAGAAGACTGAGCTTCTGTCATACAATTGTATGTACAATTGAGCTTGTACAATTGTGCATAAACTGGTCACTTGTCTCACATGTGAGAACTTGTGAGCAATTTTTGACATAGACTTTTTTGATAAACCTTTCACCCCCAAATTCTTGTCACTGTTCTCAATCTCCAGGCTTAAGCTTGTAACTCCTCTTGACTCACTGTCAGTTTTTGCTGTTCCTGTCCGATACGACGTGATTAAATGTGTATTGGGACTGTCTGTGCTCAGCCTGTTATATTTAGGTGATGATTTATTATCCTGTGCCTTGAACTGGGAATTTTTAAATGCAAATCTCTCCACTCCTGATGTGACTGCCAGCAATCAGCAAGCATGCATTGTCAAAGACAGAAAATGAATGAGATAAGCAATTTGTCTGAGCAGGGGAGATGGGGTAGGGGCAGTGGGTGGGGTTGATTTGCCATGTAATCCTATCAAAGAAGAAAAGACAAAACTCTTTGTTCTGATCTCTGTGCCCAGTAGGCAAAGGAAGGATCTGGTGGTGAGATGGCTGGTTGAGGTGAAGTGGACTGGAGAGGCAGAGAATAAAAATAATATACAAATATTGAGGCACATGGTCACTTGGTGCCATCAGTATATGCAAATATCTGGCTCATTTAAGGCTGTATAGAACCTATAATGATGGAACTCATGGGTGGAGAATACTTTTAATTTTATAAATCTTTATTATTTGTAAAGGAAATCTTTTCATGATAGAATACTTTATTATCCCTTTGTATCTGCACTGTGCCTTTGTCCTTCCAGGCTGTGATGCTTTATGGGTTGAATTTTTGATTCTTCGTTTTCTTTCTTTCTTGTTTGGTTTTCACGTTTATTGTTAACAAATCAATAACATTAGATAGATAGATGATAGATAAATATAGATAGATAGAAAGATAGATAGATATAGGGATATGTATATATATGATAGTGTGGGGGTGACAATAAAACAATACAATTCATTTTGTGGAGGGGATATTAAGAGCCTTAAAGCAACTCAATATCATATTATAGAATATACACTATTGAATGAAATTTTAAACAAACCACACATGCCATTTACCTCTGTGTCAGTCTAGTGTGCCCTGGGGTTGCATATTAGAGTCAAAATCAGTCACCATATTTTTGAGCTAAAGGCTGACATTTTTGGACCGACAGGCTAAAGCTCAGCAGCAAGGTCAAGTTTGTAGTCAATATACCTGCTGTGCACCAAGCCCATACTGCTAAAGCAGATTAATAATTGGGAGAAACTTAGATGGTGGGGCAAGAACCACAAGCGCTAAACAAGCAGAGCTATAGCGCAGAGTCCCATTCCTAATCTCCACCTCCTTTTCTGACCACGAATTCGTTCTCTCTTGATTGCTCTCCAAGCCCAGGCAGAAGTGCTCCTTATGTTTTCAACTGGTGGGGAGGGGCTGGGAGAGGCAAAAGCGAGGCAGGTTGAGCGCATCTGCTGAAGCCGCAAAAATCTCCATCATTCTCAACATCATGTTCAAAAAGGTGACCAAGGCACAAACCGGGGTTGGAATTGGCAGGGAAAAAGGGAAAGCGCTTGCAGCTGAAGAACAGAAAACACCTGCAGCTAATAAAAGCAAATGAAAGCCATCATCATCAGCAAACAACAAAGAATTCCAGTAAAAGGGAGGGGGGGGGAAAGAGAAGTATAAATCCAGCGTTGTCTCATGGAAACACGCTGAGCAGCTGCTGTGCAGTCTTGAATCATGTAGCTGCTGTGCAATTATTTGCTTTGCAATGCAGTGAAAATACAAGGGACTGGGCATGGGCATGGATCCGGGTGGTTTCTGGTCTAGCTACAGGAGAAGGGGATATGAGAGGAGGAGAACTGCAGAAACACCAGGATGGACAAACAATTACTGAATGAGCCCCTGGCCCTGGTGAATGAATAAAGAACCTTCTGGCTCATACAATGGGCTCCTTTGGCTTCTCGATATTGCTCATTCTTTCTTCACAACCTCAATACCTGCCTATCCTGCAGGGATGTAAGGGTGGAACAAGGGCAATGTGAAATGCATTTGTTAGCCTGAGATTTAACTGGAATCAATCACACACGCTATTTCAAAATGCTTTGGGGGTTAAAAAATAACATCTCACAGCATTTGGGTGATTTGAAGCTTAACTCTCTCTCTCCCAACATTATATTTGCATGGACAGGCGGAGTCCCCCAAACCCCCAGGCGACCCCCTGAGCAGAATAAAGATGCAAGACAATGTGCTATGGGATTCAAATTGGCCACAACTTCATTAAGATTCAGATGTAGGGAGACCTTGGCTCAGGCATTGGGTGTTATCCTTCCCAGTTCCTAGCTGGGGTTCTGGGAGGCTTCGGGGTTATCTAAATGTATGGGGGTTGGGGCTGGCTCTGGAGAACATATGTTCAAGCAGAGAGAGCCCCCCCCATTCGCCGCCACCGGAAGGGGGAAGCGATGACGCCTTTTGGTATGGTCAACGCTTCCTCCAATACCCCGATCTTGTTGCTGCAAGGGGGTGAGGTCTCCGCCTCACACCCCTCCCTCTAGGAAAATCGCCAAAGAATTCCGCCCAAGGCCTGACACCACCAAGTTGTGACGTATTGCTACGGGAAAGGCAAAACCTGCCAATGCAGGAAAATTCCTTTCCGGCCCTTCAACAGCGACCTTGACGTAGCAGCGCCTGTGTACCTGTGGAAAAAAAGTTAACCTGCAAAAGAAACTTGAATGAGGGTGTGGAGGGTGGGAGAAGCTCTGGAGGCAACTGGTGCTTGGAGGTAAGATTCAAATTCTATTGTGTGAGCTGGAAAGTCCCTCCCCTTACCTGGCCATCCCCTGGCAACGCCTCCCCAGGCAGGATTGGACGCTAGGCGGAGACCCCTGGCATCCTACCTGGGAAGGCGGTGACAGCCCCGAACTACAGCGACCACGCAAAAGTCACCCCCCCATTTGATGTGTGGAGCGGTCATTGTGATATTTATTTACAAAGCAGCTCTCACCACATTAAGGACATAGTACACTCCACATGATGCAATAAAAGCAATGAAATCTATAAAGCTTACCGTAATTTCGCAAACTTTTGATTCCTCCAAGGCAAAGTGTCCTAACAGTTTGGTTGCACTTGGGAAAATGAAAACCAGTGTGTGTGTGTGTGTGTGTGTGTGTGTGTGTGTGTGTGTGTGTCACACTTAGGTATACATATAGCTCCATAAATATACTTGAATGACATTAACTGTATTCTACTATATCTTATTTCATTAGTTAAGTAAAAACATTAAAGAAAAATAGTCACAGGAGCAAACATGAAGGCTCTGCTCCAAGGAGCTCACAATTATATTTCAAATGTGAGGAAGAGAGAGAGAGAGAGAGAGAGAGAGAGAGAGAGAGAGAGAGAGAGAGAGAGAGAGAGAGAGAGATGAATATATCATTACATGAGTTTGGGCCAGGCATCCCCAAACTTCAGCCCTCCATATTTTTGGACTACAATTCCCATCATCCCTGACCACTGGTTCTGTTAGCTAGGTATCATGGGAGTTGTAGGCCAAAACATCTGGAGGGCCGCAGTTTGGGGATGCCTGGTTTGGGCTATGGGGATGAGGACTAAGCCATGATCTTCTTTGGCGATCACTCATATAACCAAGTAAGATTGTATTGGGGTTTGGGTTTGGGATGGGTTTTTGGAAGACACCTATGCGTGAATTTGTTTTATGTGTGTAGATCAGTGCATGCTGACCAACACACAATCTTCGCAGTAAGGCTCTGTTCCAATAGGATGAGTAGTCATGACCCGGTAGATTCTTATCTGCTGCAGCCTTCATCCGCCTTCACAGCTGTTGTAACATACCGCTTGTTATCATCCACTTTTTCTGCCATTGAGGACTTCTTGGATCATTCTTTGTCAACTCCTTCCCTTTGACCTTACCACCTTGGGTGACCCTGCTGGGAGTGCGAGATTCCCGAGGCCTTCGCTTACAAGAGTCATAGGAAAGTGCAAGCCCACTCACCACGACAAGGTGATGATCCAGCGAGTGATAAGCTGTGATAAGAAGGACTCCTGTAAGGTATGGTGTATGCTATGAAAGTCACAAGTCATTGGAACTTTCTTGTTTGTGCAGACATCTGTAAATAGTGAATATTCCAGGGCAATGACCAGAATTGCTTTGTCACCTCACAGATTGTTACTTCTTTCCTCCTGACAGATAAAAGAAGTGAAGCAAAGAAAATGTAATGCCGTCCTGTTTCCTTCCCCATACTGTGTGCCACATTAGCAGGGGAGGCAATATGTCTCTGATGTGTACATATCACTCATCATTCTTCCTATTTCTAGTCTTCAGGGTGTGTGAGTGCTGCTTGAGTAGCCCAAATGAACGATACCCCACAATATAAGTGTTTGGGGAATACCAAGGTTTGCAGAAGTATAAAAAATGGGGGGGGGGATTCTTTTTTTAAAATAATAATTTTTATTACTTTTCAATTACAATCCAATAATAGCCTCATTATAACATTACCAATTAATAATAATAATAATAATAATAATAATAATAATAATAAGTGTATTATTTATACCCCACCCATCTGGCTGGGTTTCCCCAGCCGTTCTGGGCAGCTTCCAACAGAAAAATAAAATAATCAATTAAACATTAAAAGCATCCCTAAACTATTAATACCAATAGTTCAAATACCGAATTATATAATTTAGATAAGGTGCCCCCCGTGCTAGAATTGATGACTTGATTATTTGCTTTATTTCTGCTTTCCAAAATCTTACTATTTTTCATTACACTCCAGTCATAATAATAATCCCTTATACAACAACTGCAATATTATTAACTTCTATTCGTGTTGACACATTACATGATTTATAAAACTACAAGTGCGGAACTCAAACGATATCCTTGTTCTTCCTGTGTGTGGGAATTATTCTGTCTGCAATGTTTCTTCCTGTCCTTGTAAGATGCTCACAAGGTCATACACCTTCTGCCAGAGGCAGTTATGTCCATTGGTACAGTTAGAGCAGGTATTAACAGTCTTGTGTTAGAGCAGCTCAGCGTTGGTCTGTCTGCCTCAGAGTTGGTTGGTCTGTAACAGTTTATGTCTTAGATATAATCAGGCCTCCCCCCCCCCAACCTGGAACTCATCAGAACTCAGTTCCGGCATCTCTCAGGTGAGTGCCATTGCCATTAGAAGAGAATAAGGGAGGTGTTCATGGTGAATTCCAGCATCTCTTTTTCTAGAAAGATAGCACAGGATACAACTCTATGTAATATGTATTAGTAACATAAGCAACATCTTTCTGTTTTGTATGTTTAATCTAACAAGTGCAAGTACACTGAGCAAAATGTTATTTGTTATTTAAACTTCAAAAGAGAGTGCCTTGCATAATTTTTATAGGGGGCAAAAAGGAACTAATTAAAGGGTTAAATGACCCGGTCTCTTCATTTCGCATAGCTCTGTAAATGGGAACTAGAGTCTAATTCCCACACTTTCAAGGTGTACAACTCCATCAGTTCTGGAAACTTTCCCACCACAAGCTGAAATCAGTGTGTCCCACATTTGAAGTTAAAATCCCCTTGGCCATAACAACACATCACGGAAATCTGTCACCACTGCATCCACAAGGGGTTTTGTTAACTGGAAATCTAGAAATTCCAGAATCTGTTGGTAAACGTCACTTAAACATGCAGGTTTGCAGCAAGCGAAGGACCTGTGTGATCATATGGTAGGTTCAAACGTCACTCCCTCCCCTTCTGTACTGGGCTCATGGGGTTAGCAATGGCCCAGCTTTGTGGAGTCATAGAGCCTTCAAGAGTTTAGGCAAGAAGCCATAAGCCTGTAACGTCAACCTGTCATAAAACTGTTTACAGCTACAATCTTTCTTTACTGTAAACCTGCCATGAAGACTCGGCAATTTGGCAGGATAACAAGTGTGGAGGCAGATGTGAAACATCTGCAGCTTTCTGCAAGCTAATAATGTACATGTCTGGTGCTTTGCACTTGTTGAGGAATCTAGAGAGTTGACTTCTGGATGGATGAATATATATATATACACAAGTGAATGGGGAGAAATGACAAATGGGAAGAATGGGAAAGACCTGGATCAAAAGTGAGCAGTAAAGAAGTAATGAAGAGGGCACCATCCAGAAAACTGCATTTCTGAACCAACCAAAGGAACACACCTAAAGCAAAATCATACATGGCTCTTCTCTGTTTAGGCTCCTGGGATGTTAATAGTTATCTAACCCATGCCTTCAAGACTGCCAGTTGGTGATGACTAAAGTCCTGGGAAGAAGAAGAAGAAGAAGAAGAAGAAGAAGAAGAAGAAGAAGAAGAAGAAGAAGAAGAAGAAGAAGAGTAGTAGTTTGGATTTGATATCCCGCTTTATCATTACCCGAAGGAGTCTCAAAGCAGCTAACAATCTCCTTTCCCCTCCTCCCCCACAACAAACACTCTGTGAGGTGAGTGGGGCTGAGAGACTTCAGAGAAGTGTGACTAGTCCAAGGTCACCCAGCAGCTGCATGTGGAGGAGCAGAGATGCAAACCCGGTTCCCCAGATTACGAGTCTACCACTCTTAACCACTACACCACACTGGCTCTCTTTAGGGAGACATGCCCTTATGTTTGAGAGCGGTGCTTTGCAGCTAGGAGCACAGTGGTGGAGTTTTTATTTAATCAAAAAGATTTATTTAATCAGAAAGAAATGCATTAACTATTAAACATATGTTTACTAGGAAGTAAGTCCCACTATGTTCAATGGAGCTTCCTCACCAGTTAAGTGTGTTCTGGATCAGAGTCTTTGAGCACAGTCGTATGCATGCCTACTGAAAAGAGTGTCTCACTGAGTCCAATGGGGCTTACCCTTATGAATAGAATTGCAGTCTTAGAGAGCCTCAGCAGTGAACTGATCTTCCAGTTTCAATGTAAGCTAACTGGCTTTGTCATACAGGAAGATTATATATATATATATATATATATATATATATATATATATATATGAGAGAGAGAGAGAGAGAGAGAGAGAGAGAGAGAGAGAGAGAGAGAGAGAGAGAGAGAGAGAGAGAGAGAGAGAGAGACTATGTGGCAAAAAGGTAGAGCATCTTTAAGGGTTCCCAGATAACACAAGTTATCTAAATTCACTTCAGTCTGGATTTAGGACTAGTTTCAGAATGGAATTAGTCTTAGAATCATAGAATTGTAGGGTTGGAAGGGATTCCAGGGTCATCTAGTCCAACCCACTGCAGTGAAGGAATTGATTGCCCTGATGATGATCTTATGAAGTGAAGACAGGGGAAGTGTTACTCATATGGGATCTTTCACTGGCCTTTGATACTATTGACCCTGTTATTCTCCCAGACTGACTGTGTTTGATGGGTAGCACAGTGATCCCCTTTCCACCCTTGCTTTTGACTTCCAGGTGTCTCTTGAAGACTTTATATATGCTGACAGGCCTGTGCAGTTGTTCAAAACACTCCTGATTAGCCAGTCACTTTAATGTTAATGATTATTTCCAACTGTTTTCAACTGTGTTTTATGTTTTATCATTGCACACCACCACAGTGTTTTATGGCAGTGTATAAATACCGGTACTTTTTCTCAATCAATCAGTCAGTCAAAAAGCTCAATGAAACGCTGGCCCAGAAATCTAGCAAATGATTTTATTTTATTTTTAAAAGAAAAAGAATAGTATCAATTCAAAACTACTGTTCCAAGAATCTGTTCAGCATACGTAACACTTTTAGTGTGGGAATAAAGTGGGACTCCTCCAGTTTTAAGAAAATAAAATAAACATATTAAAAACATGATCAAAAGGTTGAGAAATACAACTTCTGGCACGTAGCAGGGTGCAAGATGGCATGGAAGTAGGAACAGTGTCTAGGAAAGGTAAGAAATGAAGGTGGTGCCAAGCAGAGCTTCCAGAAAACAATGATTTCAGAGTTGTGCACAGCCCACTCTCCCATTCTCAAGGCTGCTATTCTCTCTCTCTGCCTCTGTAAAGGTTGTTTTTTAAAAAAAATACAATGGAACTGATTATCCTCATGCATGCAATTTTTTTTAAACAGCATCCTAACAACACCACTGGCATTAAAATGCCAGGTGATATACCCCCTTCTCAATATATTTCAGATTTACCCTGTCTGGAGAATTTTTTTGATAAATTAAAAAACAAACAAAAACAAATGGTTGTGAATGACGATTTTGTAACATCTGAATGTCTCATTTGCAATATTAAGCCTCTATCTGGAAGCACACTCCCTGGCTGGGGGGGGCGGGGGGGGATGGCATACCCTCCAATATCCTGCTGATCAAAATCAGGATGCTCGTTTTTTAGTCTCGAGCTTCCACAGGAGCCAGCTGATTCGTGCGAAAACAAGACCAAAAACTGAGCGTCTTTTGTTCTGCTGCTCCGGCGCAAGCTAGCTGGCTCAAGCCAGAGCACCGGACCAAAATTCAGGATCCAATCAGAATTCAGAATGGCTTCTGTAATTCCAGGATGTCCCACTAAAGATGGCCTCTTAACCAAACTTCACTCCCTTCTCTCCCAGTCTTCCCGCTGCACCAGACATTTCAGTCCAAATTAATTCTACCTTCCCTTAAAGCCCCAGCTTTAGGAGAGCAGAATAGAATATGCAGAAATTTAAACATGAATGCAAATTGATATCTGGAGTCTTCCCCCTGCTACCACTCTGGGTGCAGAATTTGGCCCACTTTTGATGCTGTGTACACACGTCCTGTAGCTGTGGTTGACCCACTTTCCCCTTCTGCATGCTTAAGAGCATGCTTAAAGGCTTGCATTGTTTTACAGCACTACAAGAAGCCGATGTCTCCATTTTGAGTGTCTGTCTCACCATGCTGAATTTGGTCATTTGTGAGATGGTCAGCTCCTCCCTAACTTGACTTGCTGCTTCTCTGAGAAAGTCTCTTGTCCTTTCCTCCTACCTGAGGGGTTTCCCCCTCTATAAAAATATTTCCTCTTACTTTCTCCCCCGCCCTTCTGCGATGATGAAAAGGACGGGGGCTGTCTTAGAACACGCTGTAACAAACAGAACAGGGCACCAGTTGATCTCCTCCATAACTGTGAGCTTGTCAGCACCTTCAGCTGTAAGCCCAGCGCCAACAGGGCCCTGCCTTTGGAAAGAGCCAAGCCAGCTCCTAAAAACCTTTTTGTTGCTTCATTTCATATTTGAGAAAGGTAGAAGTAATTGAACTGAAAAGCAAAGCAAGAGGAACCCCGTGGCAAGCTGAGGAACAGTGGGGCATTAAACACACAATTGCCTCTTAAATTCCAAGACTCTGAGCACACATCAAAGCCTAGAGCTTTGGCTAAGCTGTCATTGGTCTTTTTCCAACAAGAGCTGCAGAGGCCTACAGAAATAGAGAATTTCACAACCTGGGATGAGCCCATTGCTTTTAAAAGCTGAGTTCTGGGATGCAATAAGTTGCTGCCTTTCCTTGAACCAGTGCTATTTTTGTAGAAAAAGACGTTCCGGAACTCACCATGAATGCCACCCTCATTATCTTAGAATGGCAATGGCACCCACCTGAGAGGTGCCAGAACTGAGTTCCAGCGAGTTCCCACTGAAAAAAGCCCTGCCTTGGACAAATGTACAAGTGCAAGTGGTGAGCCTGGTGGAGCTACAGAATGAGATGGATATTTCATATAGACTTTATAAATGTTGGTAGATAGGGGGAAAGGGGTCATGTCTTTTGCATATTTCAGTAGAGGAAGGGATGTAGCTCCGTGGTAGGGCACCTGCGTTTAACTCCTGTTTAACTCCTGGCATTGCCAGGTAGGAATGGGAACATACCCTGCTCTGGAGAGCTGTTGCCAGTCAGCATAGAAAATACTGACCTAGATGATTTAATGGTCTGACTCGGTATATGGCAGCTTCCTAGCTTGTTCCTACAAAGGAAATCCCTGCAATTGTGACTTTATTCAATTCCTGGAATAGCCAGACTAGCTTCCTGGTGAGATAATGGCCCTCTATGTATGGGCCATTAAGGCAACAAAGGAAGTGGTTCTGTTCCATATGACAAATGGGTGGGCTCCCCTCCCTCAACTCACTGGTAGTTAGAAAGATAAAGGCCAGAGCTGAGAGTGTTGTGTGTGAGCTAGAAGCTGGCAGGAAGCCTGGGAGAGTCACAGCCATGCCTGATTTATGCTGGAAGCCAAGGCTGTGGCTGTCGGCTCAAGTTGTATATATGTGTAAATAAGCCATATAGCCTGAAGACACCACAGTCTCTGTTGTCCTTCATTCTGAACCCTAGACTCCCACACCGCTGGGAAATTTGGGTGGAGTACAACATTAGGTGAGCAATGTGATTGGCTACCAAGGGCACAAACTGTATCGGCTCATCAACAGCACGAAGGAGGAGCACTACTTACCTCCCCACGTAATTTGGCAGTTTTAGTCATACCAGCAAAATTTGCCAGCTTTTTTTGCTGGTTTAGTTGGCATTAACGGTGTGGCGGTGGAGGCACCTTTGCACAAATGGCTTTCCACATAGTTAAGTGCATGGTGGCCAGATGCAAAAGAGAAAGTAAAGCCAGGGCCATCTTAAGCATATCCGGCATCGTGGTGCAAATATCTCTCCGGAGGGACCCCCCTCCATTTTCCCGAGTTGTCAAACTTTTTAAAGGGGGGGGGGGACAACTTCGGTCCGGCTCGTTTACATCACGTGGTCCGACACACACTTGGCGCTGCATGTAAGTAAGAGGCGCCTGGATCGCAGCCCAGATAGCCTCCCGCAAAGCGCCCGGTGCCCCTTTCCTGCCTTTGTCCAGGGAAGTCTGCGCCACAGAAGGGCCAGCAAGCCGGCTGTGCCGTCCTCGCTCGGTGCTGGGATCGCACAGGGCACTTCCTTGCTCCACTCGCAGACTCATAGAGTGTAATTAAATAAATATACAGTTTTGTTCCAGAAGTGCCACCACATACTTTGAATCTCTGGATGGGGAGTGAATGGACAGCCCTCACAGAAATGGAATACCTTGCTGCTGTTAAACACTGCCAACACACAGTTAATGCTAGACCTCTTCTGTGCAATAATTAGATATTTATCTAGTAGCACACTCATGATATTGGTCACATCACACATCACCCTTCAGTGGGGGTACCTGTCACAGGCACCTCCAAATTCTCACTGTTTTGCAGTTGGCATTCATACACTTACCAGAACCTTAGGCACCAACATTTGATAGTGGCTTCAAGTGTTCTGTCGCCTTTGCACAACAAATTCACTTTTAAAAGAACCAGACTTTTTGCGGTTTGGAAAGTGACAGGGAAATGCATTAAAAAGTGTAGGAAGAATGAATGAGTAACAGAAAGATATATAAACATTTCACAAGCCAGTCGGGATGAATGCTGAGCAAATGCTCACTGTCAAATAACCACTCTGTAAACAAATCAGAACAAATGCTCAGGAAAGACTGGACATAGGCTAGGTACCAAAAAGCTTTGTGCAAACACATTGGTATGAATGTTCAGTGAATATGTCAACCGGAAGGGCCCAAAGGGTCATTACTCAAAATGTCGTAATAAATATTTCTCTCTCTTTTTTTAAAGCACACATGGGGCAGCCATATCTCTATGGCTCTAAAAAAGGGGAATTTGGCTGATATAACTTGCCATGCTGGGAAAAACTGATACCCAAACTCCCTCACCCACTCCTAATATACAACTTTTAAAGTTACCAGAACCTTATTTTTCTTTGCCTCTTATCACCCTGTGTGATGTGTAAAAAAGAAAGAAAGAAAGAAAGATCTCATTGTATGATCACAAACTGCCCATACACCCACACCATCAGAGGAACATGCAATGCATTTGCTAAGTGCTGATTTTTAACCATGTGGCTCAGTCTCGACAGGTTAACATGGAAATGGCAAATTGGATGAGATGCCTGTCTCTTTATATAGGGACGGGCAGCAGAAGGCGTGTGTCTCAATTGGTTAGAGCTGCATGGAGTTTCAGCCGCTGAATTTGGCTCCCAGTTCACCTGGCACCCCCCCGTCCTTTAACGCAGCACCACTATTCCCCGACGCATCACGCTGCAATTTCCGCATGTTCTGAGATGACATAACCACATCCCAAATGAGTTCCGGATTACATTTCATCCGGCAAATGCTTCGGAGACTGAGAACATTGTGTGCATTTCATTAAAGGGAAGGACTGCCTTTTCAAGACCACCGTCACCCTCACACATTGTATTCCCTGCCTTCTTCCAAGTGACTCCATTGAGCTGGACTCCGTACAACATAACACATTGCAGTCGCGTTAGAATGCAAAACATATGAGGAGATACTGGAGGAATTAGGCATCTTTAGCCTAGAGGAGAGATTATGAAGGGTGGGGTGGTGATGGGACATGCGGTAACAGCTTTCAGATGCTGACAAAGCTGCTATGCCCAGGAGAGAGAACACCTCTTCTCTGCTGAGAACTTCTCTGCAACAAGCAAGGGACAGGGCTGGACTGGAACGACTTTTGATCTACGTCTCAGACCTAGAAGTGTCTATAAGGGTTGCTTTGTCAGCCCATCTATACCAGAGGGGCAAAACTGTGTGTGATGTTGCTCACTTTTTAAGACCTTGTATGACTGCTGTTCTTTTTAATTAAACTGTGGTTATTTAAGAAAAGAAAGTGAACATGTGGTACAGCCTCTTTTGGCAAGTTTATCTTTGTATGCTTCCCTGAGTATACATTATTGAACTTACTTCTGGATAAATGTGCAATAGGCTTGAATTGAAAGTGTTTTACTAGAAATACGTTATTCATATGTGCACTTGAATGCACAATGGCAAGACTGAAGTGTAACAAAGATTCTGGACTTCCAGTGTCATAAATGCACATGTAAAATCTGCCCAAATAGCCTACAGAGATGTGAATATCCAGGTGAATTAACATGAAATGCTCCACACAAATTTTCATCAGAGTAAGAAAGGAATGCACAAGAACTACACCTGTTGAAAAGGGAAAAAGAAGAACTCACAATGCTTTTCCTACTAAGCATCTAGCTGAAACTGAAGGGAGATAAGAGAGAATGCTGCCTCAAAGCTGCAAGACAGACCCCAAAAAGAAAATAACAGAACACCACTAGTCATCACATACAGCTCCCAAGCTAAAACAGTACAACGCATCATCAGAGATCTACAGCCTCTCCTGGACAATGACCGCTCCCTTTCTCAAGCTCTGGGAGGAAGACCTTTCATTGCCTACAGACAGCCACCCAATCTTAAACAACTCCTCACCCACAATAATACAACCACCAGACTTAACATGGACACTGGTACCAGAGCCTGCAATAAACCCAGATGCCAACTTTGCTGCCACATACACCCAGACATCACCATTACTGGCCCCAACAACATCCAACATACCATCTCAGGACTATTTAATTGCTCATCCTCTAACATTGTGTATGCCATCAAATGCCAACAGTGCCCTTCAGCTCTCTATATTGGACAAACAGGCCAAACCCTACGCCAAAGGATAAATGGACATAAATCTGACATCAGGAACCAGAAGACAGAAAAACCAGTAGGAGAACACTTCAATCTCCCAGGACATTCTATACAAGATCTCAAAGTAGCTGTCTTACTACAAAAGAATTTCAGAAATAGACTGGAAAGAGAAGTTGCTGAATTGCAACTTATCACCAAGCTCAAAACCATGGAGGGACCTGGTTTGAACAGAGATATCGGGTTCTTATCTCATTATACATGATAAGCGATCTTCAGCCATCTCAACCCTTGCTTTTTCATGCAAAACCATTTGCAGTCGTTTGCGGTCATCAACAGCTATCAGTCAGTCAATCACCCATTTCCACCACCCTTCTGAGTGATCCCCCCTCCCCATCCCCACCCCTCCCCACCCCTTCTCTACATAAGTGCCTGGAAACTTCCATTTCACTGTATCTGAAGAAGTGTGCATGCACACGAAAGCTCATACCAAAATAAAAACTTAGTTGGTCTTTAAGGTGCTACTGAAGGAATTTTTTTTATTTTACTTCGATCCAGACCAACACGGCTACCTACCTGTAATCAAAACTCTGAATTATTCTCTACTATCTGGGCAAGTTAGGGACCCAGGTGGCGCTGTGGTTAAACCACTGAGCCTAGGGCTTGCTGATCAGAAGGTCGGCGGTTCGAATCCCTGTGACGGGGTGAGCTCCCGTTGCTCGGTCCCAGCTCCTGCCCACCTAGCAGTTCGAAAGCACGTCAAAATGCAAGTAGATAAATAGGAACCGCTACAGCGGGAAGGTAAACGGCGTTTCCATGTGCTGCTCTGGTTTGCCAGAAGCGGCTTTGTCATGCTGGCCACATGACCTGGAAGCTATACGCCGGCTCCCTCGGCCAATAATGCGAGATGAGTGCGCAACCCCAGAGTCGGTCACGACTGGACCTAATGGTCAGGGGTCCCTTTACCTTTACCTTTTATCTGGGCAAGTTAATGACCACTTTCATTGGACTTTTACAAAACCAAACCAGATGAAATGTGCATTGAACAGCAGCCTGAGTCTTCTTTGCTTTCTGTAGTTCAGTTAGAGACCTGCAAAAAATGAAAGCATTTGCTAATGAGATACTTCGTGGTATCTGCTAATGTGGAGAGGAAGTGAGGGAAGCTCACTTTTATGAACATTTTGATGCCTCCAGAAAGAGACTTCATTTTGGAGAGAATAGCTCAGAAGGGGCAGAACTCTGAAGGCCACAATTTTTTTCATGATAATGCAACATATCCTACTGCCGAGGTCAGCGGGCCCTCTTTTCCCACACTGCACTGCAAGAAAGCTGTCATGGCGTCCCCCAGGTACAGCATAGCAATTCAGGCAATGCTGCTATTGCAAAGGCTGCATAGTTGTTTCAACCTCCCCACCCCACCCCCCCATGTAATACAAGGACAAATAATTAGTTTTAATTTAATTGTCTATGTGGCACTGTGGCATCATGACTTTCAATATGTGATCCCTGATAGGCTGAGGTCAAGTAATCCTTAAAAATGGTGCTGAAGCATCAGAATATTGGAGATGGAAAACTAGGCCTGGCATCTGTTTCCCAATGACTTCATTCGGGTTGCAGATTCTGACCAAGTTTTGCAAGAGCTAAGGGTTTTACTTTTCTTTTTAATTTTTCTATGGTAGAAGAACAAAGAACTATTTTAAAAAAACAAAAAAAACATATATGGCTTTTGCAGCTTGCTTCCCCACCCCTCTAGCCAAGTCTTAGGTCAAAGCAAATTCATTTTTCCTTTGCTAGTTGGAGGCCTTGCTTCTTGTCATCCCTAGAAGTGACACTAGCAGTGATGGTCCTGGGGGTTTAGGTGGATGGTTTGGACCCCCGTACCCCTCTCTACTTGAGTCCAGAATTCTCTGAAGTTCAGGCATGATTTGGAATGGCCCTGTTTTTACCCTCCCATTGTATGCCTCCACTGCTGTCTCTTTTTCCAAGCTTGCAGCGGAAGTGATCTTGTAGAAACCACAGGCCTCAGGCTGGATGCTTGTTAAGTTTGAAATGAGGTGCTGGTAGCAGAAGAGCTGTCCAGGGCTGGCCCACTCATGAGGCAGACTTAGGCAGCTGCCTCAGGCAGCAGAATCCAAGACATCGCAGCTATGGGCACCACCACTGGAGAAGCAAGGCAAAGATGTAGCAGCTTCTGGGTTGCAGTGGGATAGCACTATAGCCCCACAGAATCTTGTGAAATTTTGGGAAGATCTTGCAGGATCTCATGGGATTCTCACAAGATCATGCTGGAACCTCGAAGTCACCACTACACAAGCTAGGTAAGTGGGGCTTCAGCGGGGACACAGGTCGGCACTTACTCATTTTGCCTCAGGTGGTAAAATAGAGCTGCCCACAATTCATGCACTGCGGGATAGGCTGGGATGCTGCTATAAGGATGGTGGTCACTTATTCATATTACATATGAATCAAGGGTTTGAAGAGATAGAAATAGGAGCCCTTTTGTTCCATATGCAGAATGAATGTGTGAGGGGTGAGGCCGAAAATGAGCGCCTGGCCCTCTGCACATAGCCAGTGTCCAAGAAATAAAATATTATTTGTAATAACAATCATAACTAGATCGGTGCAAGATTGTTGTCATGTCCCCAGAACAGTTTTGCATCGCACTTACTTTATCCATTCAGCAAATTTATGAAATTCCTTACACTCTGCCATGGAAAATATCGTATCTTGCAAAATGCTGACAAACAGGGAATTCTGAGCCATGCAGCCCAGCCCTTAGGCAAAGCCCATCACCATATAAAATGGAACTATATTAACGCAAGTAACAAGGACAGCTGGGTTTGTATTATAGTCATTTAGATGTGGTGTGCATAAAAAAAAAATGATGCGTCAGGGCCTTTCCAACAGAAATCATACTGAAATAAAAAACATTCTAGAAGAAAAAGGGTGACAATAACCTCCAAGTGTAAAATACAAACAAACAACAGACCCACAACCACACAAGTTTGGCTCCCAACTACCCAAGCTGATGCACAGCATGGATCTAAGCATACTTACTCAAGAAGTGAATCCCATTGAGTTCAGAGGGGCTTACCCCACCAGTAAGCATGCTTAGGATTGTAGCCTATGCTTGTTTAACTTGGAAATAAGTTCCACATTAGCCCATCTCATACACAGATGATTTGTGATCATGAAGGAAATTAACCCCTTCTTGCATGTCCAGTTCCTCTAACAGCAAAGTTCTGCAAAGTCTTTATATGTTCAGAGGAAGGAATGCAAATTGGGTTGGATGACAGGAGATGCCATGATGAGATCAATGTTGATGGCAGAGGTGTTGTTTCCAGGGTGTGGTTTGGGGAGTGCAAGTATGGCTACCCATTCAAGTCTCTGGGCTGTTGTTGCCCATGAGAGAGGCTGCAAACATCAATATATATGAACCCAGTGGTAATAATAGATTTGAGATCACGGCATATCCGGGTCACCCTGTGATTCATTCCTTAGTAGTTATTCATTAGAATATTAGCAAGTTTAGGAAAGGTGTGGTATGTGTGTATGAGAGAGAGTGAGAGACAGAGAGAGAAGGAAGCTTTGTGTATGATTTTGTTCGTGGAGCTTAACTGAAGACAGTAGTCATAGGCGTGAGATTGAATGGCCTAAGTCAATAAAGAGGCACAGAATGACTTGAGATAGGTATATAAAAAGCCAATTTATTTCCTTGTTTCCTTGTTTTAACCTGTTCATATTGCACAACCCTTTTCTTTTCATGATGTTTGAATTGCCTATTACTGTAATTAATTGTTTTTGATGTTTGTTTTGTAAGCTAATATGAATTTATATATACAGTGGTGCCCCGAAAGACGAATTTAATTTGTTCTGCGAGTCAATTCATTTTGCGAAAAATTCATCTTGCGAATCGCGGTTTCCCATAGGAATGCATTGAAATTTCTTTTTTTGTCCATAGGAACGCATCAATTAAATTTCAATGCATTCCTATGGGAAACCGCGATTCGCAAGATGAATTTTTCGCAAGACGAATTCATCTTGCGAGTCGCCATCAGATCGCAAGACGCATTCGTCTTGCGAAAAATCCGTCTTGCAGGGCATTCGTCTTGCGAGGTACCACTGTATAAAAAAGTGGGATAGAAATGTCTAAGTAATAGTGGAATTCTATGCATGTCTACTTAGTAGAACTAAGTGCAACTGAATTTAGTGGGACTTACTCCAGGGAAGGGTGCAAAGGACTGCAGCCTAGAAAAGCATCAGATCCAGGCAATCATCTCTCTCTGCCCCCTCCCTTTTTGGGTTGCAGATGAGGAACCTGTGGCCCTACACATGTTGTGGGTCTCCATCAGCTTCAGCCTGTCCAACAACATCTGACAGTCCATGTATACAATTTCCCCATGCCTGTTTCAGACCAGCCACAGTATGGGTGAGCAGAGCTGCAGGTCAGATTACCTGTGCCATTAAGCTTGGATTTATATGTACACTGATTTAGTTACTTATTTAAGTGTGTGTGTATACAGCCTTTCAGTAGACAACCCTGTCATGGTGGCTTGCATAATAACAATATAAAATTACAGCTTCAACAATGGTAAAATGAAAAATAGAATAAAATCAACGGAATAAACATACAAAACAGAAAAGTTTCTTTACAACATCAACAACATTAATAAGGCAACAATACTGAAGAGCTCACACCCAGCCCTGAATCATTAGCTAAAAGAAATACAAAGAAGAAAATATTCTTCATGCACAGATCACCTGAAACAATAGATATGTCTATAAGGATCTTCTAAAAGGCTAGTGTGTGGTAGCTTTCTAGAGGTCAGTAGACAATGAATTCCATAGTCATGGGGCCACCACAAAAAGACCCTCTCCCTTCTCCCTAGCAGTTCTGCTGATCAGGGCACAGAGCAAATAAGGAGGGGTGATATTAATGTGTGGGAGGGCCTGCACTCCTTCATATAACTCAGACCTAGGGATGTGCAAACCTGTTATCTTTGCTCTCTCTCACTTTCTCACTTTCCCACATTTCATTGATCCACATTCCCAAATCAGTTCGTGATTTCTTTTTTCTTTCTTTTTAAACTGTTCTCCAGACGATTCATTTTGTTGTTCACCCTCCTTGATCCCCAAGTCATATAATTTAAAGAAGCAACACCCCAGGCTCTCTCTTTTCAAATGCCAACCTCGAAGCTTGATATTTGAAAAGGGAAACATCACGAAAGCAATGGCCCTTTTGCCACAACTGCCTGAGCTCGCAGCGTTCAAGACACCAGCTGCCTCGACAGAGTTAAGGCAGTTCCAGATAAGTTCATTGCCATCTGCGTGGCTCCAAAGAGTGGCTTGAAATATTTCTAATGATACGGAGTGCCAGACTCGCTGGAGCCAGCTTTTCCAGAAAATCCTGCTGCAGGCAGGCTGCATGAACTATATAATTTGCTACTAGTCTTTTTTAATCTGCAGTCAATATCTATAAAGCCAGTGGCATGGGGCGTCCTGGGGGGGGGGGGGAGAGAGAGAGGGAGTGGGAAGGAAGTCCTTTGGAGTCAACATGAAATCAGTTGGCTTGCTAGAACTGCCACTTTAAAGAACAGATTTCTAAAGAATGAAGGTCAGAAGGGAAGAAACAGCCCAAACGTTCAGAATTAATTTTATTAGTTGAACAGAATTTGTACAGCGCTTCACTATAAATAAAACCTCTAAGTGGTTTGCAAAGGACAGAATGACCTGACTGATGAGGCTGCAGATTAACAACAGTCCTCTTCTAGCCCCACATCTTTTAACATTTGATAGTAGTTGGATGCTTTTTCAATGGGTATATTTAGGTGGGTTTTTATTTATGTTATTTCCTCCCACTCTGGCACACTGGAATAGGAAAAGAACCCAGCATGGAAATAATAAGGCATTTGAAAAAACCATTGCTTTGTTGGCTCTGAAAGTGTGCGGGACCCATATGGTTCCAGGAGAACCGCAGAGATAAGCCTGAAACCACTGCTCTTGGAGAAGAAAATAATGGCATCCCTACAGAGGGTGGCCTGCCTTGATTATAGGGCTGAAAACATCCCCTTGACAGAGGATGATTCTTGCACCAAGTTCAAAGTTCTTGAATTCAGTGTAAGGAACAGGATTCTTCTGTTTTAAATGGCTGCCTAACAGGGAGAAGTCTGGCAGGCATAGTCCTTTCTGCTGCCATGCCAGAAGATAAAAGGGTTTCAGAAAGCTCAGGCTTTGTCCCCTCACTCTCAATACCTGCAACCATGCTACCAAAGGGAAAGGAGGATCCAGTTTGATTTTTGGCTATTTCAGGATACACCCCCCATAGCTGCCAAGTACCCCGTATCTCCTGGGAAACCCCCGTTTTTTCGTACCGTTTCCTGGAGGTCCCCCGTATCCTCTCCTGTTATTCTCCCTTATTCCGCTCCTGTCGGCGGCCTTTTTTTTGTGTGTGCTGATTTGCCCATCTATGGGAACCAAAAATGGCCGGCGCCAGCAACGGAAGTCGCGTCTACGCATGTCCGGAAGTGCGTAGATGTGACTTCCGGCGCCAGCCCTTTTCGGTGCCCATAGATGGGCAAAGCGACACCGGAAGTTGTGTCTACGCACTTCCGGACATGCATAGACGCGACTTCCGTTGCCGGCGCCGGCCATTTTCAGTGCCCATAGATGGGCAAAGCGACACTGGAAGTTGCGTCTACGCGGCTGCCAATCCCGGATTTTGCAGTCCAGGACTTGGCAGGTATGACACCACCCCCACCCACACCTGGTGAAGCAAGTTGCCCATCCCTGTTCTGTGTGATTGGTGTCCAGGACTTGGACTAAAAATATCCATATCAAAAATCTGTGCTTTGCTCACGTGAAAAATCTCTTCTCCATTCCAAGCCACAGATGACCTTTGAAAGGAATAATTTCAATTCGTATTGCTTCTGAGCCAGGCAGACTGGTATTCGGAATGCCATAATTAAGAGTTTGGGCAGCATGACTGCTTCAGATCCTTATACACATTCCCATTCTCATCAGCAATATATACAGGAGGCTACTTATACCTGTTGACCTCTCTTGTTGAACTGATGCAAGATAGTCATTAAACACTTATTTCTTATCTTTTTACATTTAAATAATGAGGTCATCATAAAAATCTGGAAAACCTTAAAATTCAGCCCTCTTCTTAATTCAGGTTTGTAGAAAAGAATTAGTACATCCATTTCAATATATGTTTTCATGTACATTTTAGCTGATTAGCCTACATTTTCTCAAGCACCCACAGTATCGTAAGGAGCGAAGAGGGCTGCACCACCATGCTGTCAAAGACAGAGGTACTGATCCCATCCTGGCAATATATGTAACCAATATATGTAAAGCACCATTTACCCCACTGCTTTTCTCTGGGAAAACTAGCGCTGAATTGGAACGAGCTGCAATTGAGTTAAACCTATTAAATCATAGGTTTTTCCGGGGAAAGGGGTGAGGCAAAGGGAATACCACTCAGACCTGTGCCGAGAAAGCAGGGGGCAAGCGGAAAACTACTAGAGAAGTTTCTAGAAAAGTTTGGGCAAGCCCTAAGTTTTTAATGAATAACGTAGCAAGAGTATCCAATGCATTTCAAGCCAACCAAAGAGACTCTTCAACATCAGGGCATTTTAGAATGTGTACAATAGCTATGGCACTGCTGAACAGTTGAGATGTAAATTTCTTCACAGTCATTCTTATATTTATTGTATGTTAGCGGTTTCCCCCAGTTCTGCTACTTGAGACCCTTTTAAATTGAAATGTTAGGGTCTGAACCTGAAGCTTCCTACATCTAGGCACATTGAGCAGATCAGCACCACACATTTAAAGTACTGTATATCATTCCCCCACCCCACCTCGAATCCTGGGAATTGGTAGTTTGTTAAGGGTGCTGGGAATCATAGTCCTGTGAGGAGAAAGTTACAGCTCCCAAGGTTCTTGCAAGGGAAGTCAGGTGCTTTCAATGTATGGTGTGGCTCTGCTCTGAGTTATGGGTCCTGCTGCCCTTCCACATTTTCCTTCTCTCCATTTGTTCTTGATAAACTATTCCAAATGTTTTCAAAAGCAGAGGCCATGGTGAATGGTGCAAATGAAATGAATTTGTGTCAGTTGCCACAATTTGGCCCAGAAAGCCATATTCGAAACATTATGATGTATGGTAGAACACATTGAAATTTTCCTGAATGACTAGCTTTCTTTCTTTCTTTCTTTCTTTCTTTCTTTCTTTCTTTCTTTCTTTCTTTCTTTCTTTCTTTCTTTCTTTCTTTCTTTCTTTGACATATAAATGCATCAGCCAAAGCAAAACCAGAACTCAGATGCACAGAGTAAGCTTCCGAAAGCCTGTCTCCGTTGCCGCCATTGGCGGTGTGGGCCATATGTTTATTAATGGTATTGATCTTGGCAGGATCTGGGAAGACGCCCTTGTGAAAGAAATGATGTGGCTGGGGCCTTGCACCTGGGACTATAACAAGTCACAGTTGGATGGCCTTGTGCTTTCAAAACCAGCCTGCTGAAAGCCAGTTAAACACATCCTCCAGGCAATTTAAATGTTCCTGGAAAGTTCTCCCAATAACAATCACATCATCCAGATAAACCCAACATGTGGCCCACTGAATATCTGCCAAAATCAAATCCATTAGCCTTTGAAAAGTGCAGGGGGAATTGCAGAGACTGAAAGGCGTCATGCTGAACTGGCGGAACGAGACAAGGAATCTTTGGACAACCCTTTGGATGTCTCTCTACTTTCCGGAAGCCAATGGCTAAGTCCAAGGTAAAATAATCACACATCTATATAACTGAGAGTGTGTCATAGATGCAGGGTAATGGGGCATGCAGCTCCCTGGTGAGTATGTCACTATTTATATGCCTTTTGCATGGGTCCAATTTAACATTCTGTGCAAACCTTAGATCTGCAAAGCAGGTATAGTCTAGCAACAGCAGTGCACATGCTCCTTATTCTTACATTTTTAAGCCATTTTATTTGAGACATTAAACTAGGCCAATCAGAATATCACAGATTAAAAACTTCCCTAAAAAGGGCTGCCTTTAGGTGTTTTCTAAATGTCAGGTAGTTGTACCTCGGGGTACAGCAACAGGATGAGCTCCCGCTGCTCGGTCCCAGCTCCTGCCAACCTAGCAGTTCGAAAGCATGTCAAAGTGCAAGTAGATACATAGGTACCGTTACAGCGGGAAGGTAAACAGCATTTCCGTGTGCTGCTCTGGTTTGCCAGAAGCAACTTTGTCATGCTGGCCACATGACCAGGAAGCTGTACGCCAGCTCCCTCGGCCAATAACGTGAGATGAGCACCGCGACCCCAGAGTTGGTCACAACTGGACCTAATGGTCAGGGGTCAGGGCTCTGGGTTACAGACACTTCAGGTTACAGACTCCACTAATCTGGAAGTAGTATCTCAGGATGAGAATGGAAATCACGTGGCGGTGGTGCGGCAGCAGCAGCGGGAGGCCCCATTAGCTAAAGTGGTACCTCAGGTCAAGAACGGTTTCAGGTTAAGAATGGACCTCTGGAACGAATTAAGTTCTTAACCTGAGGTACCACTGTAATATCATGTAATATTGAGGTCACGTACAAATGGTCTCTCCACTAATATCTCCGTTACCCTCTCATCTGGTTTTCCAGATGAGTTTAGTGCATTCATCAAGATTGTGGCTTCTTATAAATAATGGTATTGGTGAAGCTAATAATCTTCTTCCCAATTCTAAAAGAGCCATCTTTCCTTCTCCCTGTATCATAGCACCTGTAAGGGCACTTGTTGGCTTCTCACGAGTAAGAGGCTTCAAACTCCGTAGCTGGTTTTTTTCAGAGTTTTATTATAAACATATGTACATGACAGAGCTAAAAAGTCCATGACTGTCTAGTCTGAATCAGAATCCAGAAGTGGCGTGCGTCTAGATTGGCGCCAACAAAGGAACCTGGGATCCCTCAGTTTCTGCTTTTGCTCCTGACGTTTGTCCCCCCTGCGCCCCTGGGGTGAAGGGGCGGGGACGTTGCCTCCCCCCCCAAACTACTAAACTGTTGGGCAGGTTCTCTGGTTTCTGACACTTCTCCCTCTACAGCACTCAGGTCTGACACTTCTGACCTTCCCCACTGCTCCTGTGATCTGTCAGCATCCCCTGAGCTCTCCTCCGCTGTGAGAGCCTCAGCACCACCTTCCAGGCACCTTCTGAAGCAGCAGCACCTCGGAGCCCTTCCACTGACCCGCTGGGCTCCCTGCTGACCCCTGGTGGTCCCCTGACAGCACCTACATGGAATGTTTGGGGTACTGTGATGGCTCTAACACAGGCATCCCCAAACTGCGGCCCTCCAGATGTTTTGGCCTACAACTCCCATGATCCCTAGCTAATAGGACCAGTGGTCAGGGAAGATGGGAATTGTAGTCCAAAACATCTGGAGAGCCGAGGTTTGGGGATGCCTGCTCTAACACTATGAGATCAAGGGTGGAGCCCTCTCAGGCTAGGAATGGGTGTGGGGGGGGAGGAATATGATTGCATAAATTTGTTTCTTTGTTTCAGTTCCCCCAATTACTTTTAAACTCAGACTTGAACTGGCAGTCTCTTAGGGGGAGAAGAATCTGCAGAGTGAGTCATACCTCATCAGATGACTCAGGCTACCTGGTCTCTTCTTAGAATGTAGTCAAACAAGTTCCTCAGTTTCTTTAAAACTGTTGAATACCACTTTCCATCACTAACTGATCTCCAAAGCAATTTCCTTATATCAAAAAGCAATAACAAAAAGTCATCGTAATTCAATTTAAATAATAAAATGAAATGAGGATGTTGTTATAGTTAAAGTTCAACAAGCAATACAACTATATGGAAAGGAAGTCCAAACGTTGTCCTTGGAATTCCAGCTACCTATTGGCTGCTGGTAGACCCTCCCCTCTCTTCCTGCAAAGGCAAACCCAAAAGCTGCCTCTTGGTTAAGAGAAGGTAGTCCGCTATGTTGCAATGTGAAAGGGAAGCTACCTGAGTTTTTCTCCTGGCCCAGATTTGTGAGGCCTTATCTCAGGCTGGCTGGGTGGTTTGGACCTGTGCTCCATTATACACAGGCATTGAAAGTTCAAATTCTCACTGCTCTTCCTACTCTCTTCTCACTGTAGCCCAAAGTTAATATATAGCCAAGTAAATAAAGGATTATTTATTGCTTATTTAACCATCCAATTACTCAAACCTTGGGCAATTTGGAAGGCCCCCAGGGAATTTGGATGAGAGTGTTCAATAGCCTGTTAAGTGGCACATAATGTCCTCCATCTCATATAGTTTATGAATCTGTTACAGTTTAGCCCCACACAGGTTATTAAAAAAAGGAGAAATGCTAATGCACCTAACCTTCTAAAGCACATCACATTTGCAATAAATTTTAAATAATGGCACATATAGCACAACAAAAGCCCTTTCAACAAGCAGCCTTTCCACCTCCTTCCATTTTGGTAGCAATGATTTGGAAACTTTCACTATGTTTTGAGAAAAACAAACTACCCCAAAAGCAGCCACACACATACTCACCTGACAGTTCTCTGTAATAACTTACCTGATAAAAATCTCCTTCTGTCACCAGCTTGTCAGGCATTCAAACACAACGGAATGTTGGCACAACTAAAAATGGACAAGATGTCATTCTCCAAGCCCTTCCTCCCTCCCTCCCTCCTACGTCTTTTCTAATATCTGCCAGTGCAAGGAAGCTGGTTTCAGAGAAAATGAAATGCTGCTCTCTGCCAGCCAACTGACCGTTAGGGGAGCCATGATCAAACACACACAAAGGAATACTTGACGGCAGCTTCAGAACTGGTTCCAGTACAGACTTCATGATAGCAGACCTCATGTGGTGGTTCCTGATTTCAGGACAAGGGATGGGACGTTCTGTCCAGAAACTCCATCGTGTCATATTCTGACACATGCCTTTGTCTTGTGTGCATTTGAGAGACTTTCACATCCTAAGTCAGGTGTAGGGAAGCTGTGACCCTCTCGATGTTGTCACACTACAGCACCCCCAGCCCTAACCATTGGTTAACGCCCTGACAGTGGGTGTTGGGAGCTGGAGTTCCCAACAGCATTTGGCGGACTAGCAGGCATACATTGATAGGATGCTATGATGATTGCCTTAGGAAGGGCCATAGCTTAGTGGTACAGCAAAAGGCCTCCAAGTAGGTCAAGGAAACTATTCTGTTTGAAAACCAGTTAAGACACTGCCAGTCAGGGCTAGAAGGACCATGCTGAGCTAGAAGGACCATTTTTATTCTACTGAGTAAGGCAGGAAACTTTGTGGAGAACATTTAACCCAGAGTAAGTGAGGCTACTGGCTACCTAAATCCATTAGAAGTGGTGAAATGAAGCAATACAGCAATGGCTCTCATTTGATGATTTATTGTGTTGTTTGTTAATCTTGGAACCCCAGAAACCATTTGAACAGTACAGTGGTACCTCAGGTTAAGAACTTAATTTGTTCTGGAGGTCCGTTCTTAACCTGAAACTGTTCTTAACCTGAGGTACCACTTTAGCTAATGGGGCCTCCCGCTGCCGCTGCGCTGCCACTATGCGATTTCTGTTCTCATTCTGAAGCAAAGTTCTTAACCCAAGGTACTATTTCTGGGTTAGCGGAGTCTGTAACCTGAAGCGTCTGTAACCTGAAGTGTCTGTAACCCAAGGTACCACTGTACTAATGTTGTTCAATGTGAATACATCATCATCAAAGATACCATCCTCTGCCACTGATTGGAGATTCAATGGAAAGAGTGAGGTCAGTGAAGGTCTTCACAAAGTTGGATTTGAGAGGGACATATAACTTAATCCACATCAGAGAGGAACTTTGAGTATCTGGTTATGCCCTTTGGACTCCAGTCAGAAGCAGCCTTCATCAACTACGTACTCAGAGGCCTGATGGACGGTTTCATGGTGGTTTTCCTCAATGTTGTCTTGATTTATTCAGAGAACCAAGAACAGCATGTATGTCACATGAAAATGGTGCTGAAGAGGTTGCGAGAACACCAGCTGTACGCCAAGTTGAAAAAAAAAAGTTGGTTCTACATCTCAATGGTAGATTTCCTGGGTTGCTGCCTCATGCCTGGGGGGTGGGGTGCAGATGGATCCCGTTAAGGTCCAGAGCGTAGTTTTGTGGCAGGCACCCAAGATGAAGAAAGATCTGCAGAGGTTCAAAGGGTTCGACAACAAGTTTGTGTTGGCCTCACTATGCCCCTCACGGATTCCTGAAAGGGCAAGAAGCCATTCCAGTGGACTGCAGAGGCGCAAAAGGCGTTTGAGCATCTCAAAACACACAGGCCTGGCCAAGACAGCTTTCCTGTTATACCTTCTGGCCTTGGTGAAGCATGTGACCCTCACCTGTCTTGAGCCTACTCCAGCTGATGAGTCACACACCTTCTGCTCAAGCTAGCAAGCCACATCTGAGCTGTAGATCACTGCCTGCCTTCCCTTAGAACTGACAGCTGTAAGTTCTGGAATCCTGATTTCAGGGACTGGGCAGGGAAGGAGGAGTGGTGGAGACCACCTCCCCAACCTGACCCTTCCAGGGAGGAGGAAGAGGAAGACAGTATAGCTTAACAACAGGGGTTTGTGGGAGGTCACAGCTCACAGGCAGATGAGTGGAAAAGTTGGGAAATAATGGGAGACCCAGAGCAGCTGGCTGACACGTTGTCATTAGAAAGCATTCCAGACCCAGAACCTGGCGAGCCTTAAAGGTAGGAGAGCAAAGAGCTCCAAGACAGAGGGTACTTAGCGGCACCATGAAGGAGATGATGATGATGAATGAGGAAGTGGGAGAGATGGGGAGGGGTGGAGATTCACTCGGGACAACACCATTATCCAAGAGGCTGGGTTCCATAGCCTGCCCCTTAGTGACTCAGGATGAGGCTTTGCCAGAAAACGTCTGTGGCACGGTGAGATGTTGAAAATAGAGCCCTTTCAAGCATCTAAGCTATTTTCATTCTTCCATTTTTTTAAGAAGCCAGAAGCCAGAGAATATCCACAGTGCATTCCACCAGTAAAAACCACGGCCCAGGCCTCTCAGACTTAAAGCATTCAGCTGTCTGCTTCCTTAATCTAGTCTAATATAACATAGCGTGGCCTCTTCCAAAGGCCCACATGGGGAAAGGAGAGGGGGAGTGAGAGGGAAGTATTAAGAAATATTGTTCCCAGTTTGTTTGTAACTCTGGTACAGTGCATCAGTTGATCGCTATCATATCTGACATACCTGCCCTGTAAAGAACACATGTAAAGTGTTAGACTGACAGAAGGGGCAATAACATTGGGCTGTGTGTTTGTGTGCAGGAGAGCTGGAAGGTTTTAACTCTTTCACTCCTCCTCGCCTTGTTGTAGCTTCCCTACCTTGCCACTCTTTTTAGCACTGTGTTGAAAAACATCAATAGACACTAAATGGAGCATCTCCTGGAAAGTATTTAAGTGCTCGGTGGCCATATTAAACATGTGTACCTTGATTTGGCAAGACCAGTTTGATTTGTAGACCTGAAGTGGTAATAAAGTGACAGTCTCTTGCAATCTATGGTGGATATGCAGGGATGCAGAACTTGGAAGCAGAGGAATGGAATATGTAAATATACTAATTTTGTCATAAGCTGGAGTCTGTAGATGTAGAGGAGAGGAGAGAGTGAGGGGGGAAGGATGGGGACATATTTTAACTGTTGTTTGCCTCTTATTCTATTTTCTAGTTGCTTTAGTTTAGAGCAGGCACCCCCAAACTGCGGCCCTCCAGATGTTTTGGCCTACAACTCCCATGATCCCTAGCTAACAGGACCAGTGGTCAGGGAAGATGGGAATTGTAGTCCAAAACATCTGGAGGGCCGAAGTTTGGGGATGCCTGGTTTAGAGAATAGACCAGTTTGCGGCTATTTAATGAGTGGAGTGTGCTTTCCACTCATGGATTTCAAAATGCTCTTGGGTGGAATTATGTCTTTTATGAGCATCTTTCTCATTTGACAAACGCAAGGGGCCAAAGCTGATCTCACACTGATTTATCCGTATCAATAAACTCACTTCCACTTTTATCATTACCAGAGATAAAAGAGATAAACCCTTCAAAGTGCACTCTGTAATGAGGGTGGGGTGGGGGGTGGGGAGAGGAAGGCTGTTCTGATCTCAATCAAATTCAGTATACATAGTACCAGATACAATCCCTTTCACATTCTCCATCACAATAACTGAAAATCTGTGCCTGAGAATGCCAGATTCGGTTAACATAATGAATTAAGCAAAGTGGGCAATTTGTAGATTATGACAACATTTTATAACTATCTCACCAAGCTTTAAACTATTTGGCAGACTGGTGTGTATGGCCTGTATTTTCTATATGAGTTATTTAACCCCATTTCTAATAATTCTTGAATATCTTGAAGAGGTGCCACTGCCACAATCTCAGTGCATAGGCTGCACACATATCTACACATCCCTCTTGCTTGAGTTCCTGCCTACTCATTTGCACCTTGAGGTAGTCACTTCTGAGTTCTTGGGTCATCAGTGGGAATGATAGGTATCTGGTTAGGGCCTTGAAGTGTGATAAAGAGAGGGACAATATTTCTGCTTATGGGCTGAGGGTGGTTATATAGTATTTCCAGTGCTTTACTTCTAGAAAAGAAAGATGCTGATACATAAAGTTGTTACAGTAAGTGCCACACTTTTAATCAGAGGTTTTCTTCTAAAAATAGAGGAATGTGCCAGTACTGAGTACCCCTGAGTACCCCCAGAAAAGCACTGATATTTCAATGTACTGTACAGATTGTTTTTACATGTGTTGTTGTTTTGTCCATCCCATTTGTGATCCCCAGACAGCCCCGTGAAGCAAATTAGATGCCCTCTGGCAGTACAGTGAGCTTCATGGAAGTGAGACTTCGACGGCTTTCCCGCAATGAACCTACTATACCAGCCGTTAACCCAGGCATCCCCAAACTGCGGCCCTCCAGATGTTTTGGCCTACAACTCCCAGGATCCCTAGCTAACAGGACCAGTGGTCGGGGAAGTTGGGAATTGTAGTCTAAAACATCTGGAGGGCCATCTGAAGTTTGGGGGTGCCTGCGTTAACCTCTTTGTAAAGACAGCAGTGGCTTTTCTACAACTCAGAAATATCGCAAGACTTGATGATTGGGGCAGAAAGCTAAAATGGTGAGGGGAATGTTGACAATTCTTTCCCTTTAAAGCATAGCCGTCAAGTTTTCCCTTTTCTCGCGAGGAAGCCTATTCAGCATAACGGAATTTCCCTTTAAAAAAGGGAGAATGTGACAGCTATGCTTTAAAGGTACCCACAAATCTGCCATCTGAGGTGTGACAGATGCCGCTACTCCAGCTTCACTCACAAATAAAAGGAATTGTTGTTTCTGAATTGCTTTTTTCCTAGAAGTTCGAGACTACAAAACAGATCAATTAGTTTGACCCTTCTCTCTTTCTTAGGAGAGAACGAGGCTTGTGAGGGAGGGGTAGTCTTTCTCTTGCTTACTTCCATTGCTCAGTTTTTATAGGACCTCTTTCAGGAACTCTGTACTCTGACTCAGCCAGATTAGGTTATAGAGTCTCTGAGGGGATGAGATGAGGTATTTGGTCAGTGACAGACGATATTGACGCAGAAAGTTTTTAAAATAATACAATCAATCTCTCTGACTTAGGCTGTGTGCACACACTTACTTGGAAGTAAGCTCCAATGAAATCAACGGCATTTACTTCCAAGTAAACGTTGCCAAGGTTCAGGGTGTTAAAGTATATATAATATATATATGCACACATCCAATTGGCACCACCAGTGGATAGCTTTCCAGCCATCCACAACAGGACCCAAATAAAAACCTCTCCCTGCACCTTATTGTGTCTACAGACTTATGGATTTTTACATGGATCATTAAGACTGAGTCAGTTCGTGGAAGCCTATTATGATGATTAGGGGGAATGCTGGCTTTTCGACAGAATCGGATGAGAAATGGGGTGTACCACATTTTTTTTTAAAAAAATAAAATCTCCCAGCAATGTCAGCTCAGATGACCAGGAGGCCGAGCTATTTTCTCTATTAATAAAGGCAAAAGCATTTTGGATTTCTTTTAGCTTAGGTGGAGAAATGTTGTCTAATGATCAGACACAATAAAATTTTATGGGAGTACCAACAGTATGGAGAGAGAGGAGAGAATTCCTGTCTTGGAATACTGTAATAGCATCATTCAATAAAGGTGATTGGTGGTAGGTTCAATGCAAGTGGGTCTGCTGCCAGTGTTCAGCAAGGTTGGGCACTAGTTGAAGCCCCCAGGGGCTCAGAAAGATTCATAGCTTGCTGACCCAGCCATGCTGTCACTCGCCATTGTACCCACGGCTTGCCATTTTAGTGGTGGACATTCCTATCTATACGTATATAATTTCATAGAAAACCCAGCCTATAGATATACAAAATCTATGGGCTACACAGATCTATAAGCTGTGCCACTGTATTTGGGGCACATTAAGAAGATGGGTGGACACTGCAGATGGGAGCCATACTTGAGCTCTTTTCCAAAAGGGCACTTGTGCTCCTCCATGGTAAAAATGACATCCAGGGGGCTGGCAAAGAGGGCACTGAGTGCTTTTGTTATTGAGGCTGCAGAAATAACAAAAAATGCTGTGCAATCATAGCTGTGGGAAGGGAGCCCATTGGTAGCACCATGCTGAAGGTTCCCTGAAGTTGGTGACTGATCCTAAACATAAGCCAGCATTCTTCAAGCAATGCTTAATTAAATTAGCCTGGAGAAGAGAAGGTTAAGGGGTGATATGATAGCCATGTTCAAATATATTAAAGGATGCCATATAGAGGAGGGAGAAAGGTTGTTTTTTGCTGCTCCAGAGAAGCGGACATGGAGCAATGGATTCAAACTACAAGAAAGAAGATTCCACCTAAACATTAGGAAGAACTTCCTGATAGTAAGAGCTGTTTGGCAGTGGAATTTGCTGCCAAGGAGTGTGGTGGAGTCCCCTTCTTTGGAGGTCTTTAAGCAGAGGCTTTTCAGCCATCTGTCAGGAATGCTTTGATGGTGTTTCCTGCTTGGCAGGGGGTTGGACTGGATGGCCCTTGTGGTCTCTTCCAACTCTATGATTCTATGAAATTAAAGAATTCATTGTCCCAAGGTGTGTTCCCATGAGCCCTGGCCCTGTTTGCCTGCATCCATTGTTGCGTGTGAACTGCTTCCTTGTGATGTTAGTCAGGGTCGTCTCAACCATGTCGGGCGCCCTGGCGCCGTGGTGCGGAGATCGCTCTGGCGCCCCCGCTCCGCCCCGTTTCTTGTCGCGGCTGGTGGGCGGGCGCAGGGCGCAGCATGGCTTCCACGCAGCTCTGCTGTGTGACGCCCCCCTGCCGGGCCAGCACCCTGGCACCTCTGCCCCACCCAGCCTACCCCTAGAGCCGGCCCTGATGTTAGTCTACACAGTGGAGGTATGAGTGCCAGGTTTTCTCCGTTTAATTACTTACCTTTGGGCAGTAGAGTTATCGGGCCCAACAGCACAACAAAGCCAGGAGGCTGCTTGGAGACAGCAGTGTTACAGGGGCACCAGAGAGGTTGTGTCAGATATGAAGTTTTATCCCCCGAGTTCCTTGAAATATTTCAATGGATGCTGGGGCCAGAGTGTTGTACTCCAGCATTCTACCCACATGCCATCTCAAGGGGCCCTGGTTGAATCGCAATGCACAGCACATCTTAAATGGGTGGGCGAGGGCAACAGAATGTGATCAGCTTTGCTCGCTTGGTTGTGGAATTCACACACACACATGGAATACCATATGTCATGCCTTCCACTCAGCAGTGAGTACATATGTGCAAAGGGGATTCCAGTATCCTTAAGAGATGAGTAGAGAAATAAACGAAGGACAGCTCAGTTTCGTGACTGTGAGCTGCCAAAAGAGATCATCCATCTACAGAAGGCAGCATGCTTCTGAGTATCAGGTAATTCCAATGAATATGAGGGGAGAGTAAAGCATCATATTCATGACCTATTTGAGAGCTTCCAGGGCCACCTGGCTCACACCTGTTGAAAACTGATTGCTGGACCAAATGAGCCTTTGGCTTGAGCCAGCATTTCTTGGGTCAGGGATGGGGAAAGTTTTGGGCCCTCCAGACTTTGCTGGGCTGCAACAACCACTATCCTTACCCATTGGCCCTAATGACTGGGGCTGATGGGAGCTGAAGTCCAGCAACACCTGGATGACCACTGGCTTTGGCTTTCCCCGTCATAAGTCAATTTGTTGTCTCCTTTCCAAACACCCTGATTTTAATCTGATTATATTGCCGGGGGGGGGGGGGAATCCTTCTGCTCTGTAGATGGTAATGTGTTTTTCAGACCTACTGTCAGGTGACCCAGGTACGTGACTGTTTTGCAGCCAAGCCAGAAAGAAAAAAGGGTGTGGAGGAAAAAGAAAGAATAATGTTTGTTCAATAGAAAACAATGCTAAAAACCCCAAGGAGGTGGAATGTAAATATAGCTGACTGGATATCATCGCACTGACATCATGAGATTCCTTCGTTCAAGTGCTTTGCTCCCAAACAGATAAATTAATTAAAATAACTTAAGGCATCCCTCCCAAATACCCTTATTATTTAATTAAAATTGGGTGGCTATTGTTTTCTGGAGAGGCTTCAGCTGAACGTTAGAGAAGTGATCTAAACAGTTGTGTACAAGGGAAAGGTGATGTGGGGTGCTGCTGCAGACAAAGTTTCACAGGCAGGGAAGGAGAGAGAGAGAGAGAAGGATGTAGTGTCAATTTCTTTTAGCAGCGAGTTCACTGGACACTTTTGGCTAATCCCGAAAAGGCCTCCAACCAGAATGTCGTCAACACATGGGTCATCTGAGCATGTGAGTAGCTGATGCGTAAGTCAGCCAAATTGCGCATTCTGGTTTGTTTGTTTGGGACTGGGGCGGTTGTTTTTCCCCAGCCTTTCTGTTCTTGGCATAGTGGTTTTGATTTTCTCCTTTTTGTTGCTGTCTGTGGCACCTGTCTTTGTAATAAATTAAGTGCCCAGCCGCCTTTGATGAACCCCAGGGGAAGGAGTTGGAAGGTTATTGTATGATGACATGCCCTTTTGACAACAGCTATGCGCATGAAACAGGCACTCATTAAAATCTATTAGTTTTTTATGGTGAAAACTGATCCATGATTCCCAGCCAGTGCTTTCCTCTGTCTTTTAAACAGATCTTTGCATTTTCCATACAGGCACATACAAAATAAAATTTAAGGGAGTTCAGGGAATCACAAAACCCCCACTGTACAGGAGCAGGTCTGTAAAAGCATAAATACATTTTTATTTCAATATTATTATACCACCTTTCAGGGCCAAAGCAACCATCTCGGAAGGCAGTTTGCAACATAAAATCATTATACAACAGGTTAAAAGTCAAATGCAAAATTCACAATAATAACCGTCTAAAACCATTTCCTTATGAATTCAGCAGTAAGATTGCAAAAACAGTTAAAACTATGACTGAGCAGCAGAAAACAAAATCATAATCAGTTCAAAGTGGGTGTAAGGAGTCAGGTCTTTGGAGCCTGTTTACAGTCAGTCACCAAGGGAGCCAACTGAACCTTCTATGGGAAGGAGTTAAGAACAGGAGAGTCTAAGTCCTGCTGGATCAGGCCAGCATTCTGTTCTCCCAGTGACCAACTAGAGTTACACAATGACGGGGCTGCTACTGAGAAGGCCCTTTTTTGTCCACCAGCTTGAAGGGCTCATGGCCCAGGCCTTTGCACTCAATTTTAGTTTACTAAATGACAGGAATGCTTATGAAACTGAAAACAAATTTCAAGTGTCCTGCTATGGTCATCTCCACTGCAGAAAGTCCCCCATTTTCCATTTTTTCACATCTCTGCATCCAAAAAGTCACAGTTCATTTTCTATTTCTGGAAAAGTTTAAATGACAGATCAAGAGATTTCTGCTGGGGTAGGAGTGAAGAAGGGGTTCACAGTTCACAAATGAAGTGGCAAAAGAAAATTTGTACTTTGGTCTCAACAGTTTTGCAATAAAAATAGGAGGTACAAGAACAACAACAAAATTGTTCTTAAATAGCCATATAATCTGCTTCCATTAATTATGTAATTGGAACGTGTGGCTTGATAAAATAGTGCTCAAAAAAGACAAAAATGGCTGGGAATGAGAAGAGATTCCCCCTGCCTTTGTAACCTTTTTCTTTTGCCTTTCAAGACATCCTCAGGGTGGCTTAAACTTTGCAATTGCTTCCCCGTTGTTCTCAAGTGTTTGCTTGAACTCTGTGAACCACGTCACGTGTGCTGGTGTTTATATTTACACAGGCTGCTCTGCAAGTTCTCTGTTTGTCTTGCCACCACATCTATATGGCTTGGCAGGAACCCGGCAGCTTGGTTTCAACTGCATATAAATCAGCTCCCCCTCTCTGCCACCCCAATCCACCAGTGTTTCCATGAGCTGATCTTTCCTGATTTTAATTTCTTTTCTTTTCTGAAGAGCCATGGGGCACACCAGTGTCAATCTGCTATTGAACTTTTGCTTCCTAGGATGTCATAGACTCCTTGCCAATCTCACAAGTTATTAGTCACGCTTCGTAATGCAGTCTAGAGCTCAGCAAAGCTTGCTCCCAAGTAAGTGTGCATAGGAGTGTCTCCTAACTGTGTAATGGGACTTACATCCAGGCCAGGTAAGTGTGTATAGGACTGGAGTCTAAGGATGTTTGGACACAAAAGGGTCATTCAGATAAGGATGTTGGAGGATTCCGTTGAAAATGGGCGATCAAGTCGATTTCCTTCTATCTGCCCATTTGACTTCCATCATGGCACAGACTCTTGCTATGAATGTTTTCTGCTGCCTTAGTTTTCTATAAGTTTTTTTGGTTTGTTTTATTAAAAAAGAAATATGCATCCAATGGGACATACAGTAGAAATTGGAGTTCTTGGTAAGTTCAGAAGTAAACGAAAAATTACAAGAACTCGGGCCAGAAAGGATAATTTCAAAAATTCTTCACAAAGTTTTATTCAGGATAACTTCCAGTGAACATCAACATCAGGACAAGGCCCTGTTTCGATGATTCTTCATCAGCTGGAATGTAAAAGTTAACATAAATCTTTGTAATGAGAAATTATTCAACTCTTTAGATATAAGGTTTTAACAAATAAAAAGGACAGAGACTGTATTCAAATAAACATTACTGATATATCTGTGAGTGATCAACATAACTTCAACCTTATAGTCTGCTTTCTAAATCAAGATTTAAACTGCTTGTAACGTACAAAAGGCTTGTCTAAACTTAAATAAGAAATCCTCTTACAAAATATACATATCGTCCTCTGTCGTCCCCTTCTCCTTGTGCCCTCCATCTTTCCCAACATCAGGGTCTTTTCCAGGGAGTCTTCTCTTCTCATGAGGTGGCCAAAGTATTGGAGCCTCAGCTTCACGATCTGTCCTTCCAGTGAGCACTCAGGGCTGATTTCCTTCAGAATGGATAGGTTTGATCTTCTTGCAGTCCATGGGACTCTCAAGAGTCTCCTCCAGCAACATAATTCAAAAGCATCAATTCTTCGGCGATCAGCCTTCTTTATGGTCCAGCTCTCACTTCCATACATCACTACTGGGAAAACCATAGCTTTAACTATACGGACCTTTGTCGGCAAGGTGATGTCTCTGCTTTTTAAGATGCTGTCTAGGTTTGCCATTGCTTTTCTCCCAGATAGGTAGCTGTGTTGGTCTTTCCCAGCATCAGGGTCCTTTCCAGGGAGTCTTCTCTTCTCATGTTACATTATATACATTTTATACATTGATGGATAATGCTGTCAAGAAAGGGACCACATTGCCTTTCTTTTTCTCTGAAGTGTTGTTTGTTTACTTTATGTGTGTATAAATTGTTTGTTGCCAGTGGCATTTCATATGCACTAAAATTCCAATCCTAATCATATCTACTCAGAAGTAAGTATCTGAAGAAGTGTGCATGCAAACGAAAGCTTATACCCAGAACAAACTTAGTTGGTCTCTAAGGTGCTACTGGACATTTTTATTTATTTATTTCGACTGTGTCAGACCAACACAGCTACCTATCTGAATCTGTACTCAGAAGTAAGTACCACTGAATTCAGTGGAGTTTACTCGCAGACAAGTGGGATTATGATTGCAGCCTCATTCTGCTTCCTACGGCAAGTTTTGAATGCATTATTCAGCATTGTTCTTTTCAGGTGAAAGGCAGTGGTCTCCTTTGCTGCCTGTTGACTTTTATCTGTTCTTTTCAGTTAAGGCCTGGGGATTTCAGGCTGTCAAGCACAAACTCATGTTTAATACAAGCATTCAAAACATAAATCATCTTGAGTGTTATGTTTCAGCAGATGCGCACACATGGCTGCTTTTCGCATAAAATATGCATTTATGAAATAAAATGTTGCATTGCAAACAGCTTATGTAAGTAGAAGTGGCACTATCCTGAGTGAAGGAGTGTATAGTTAAACTATGGAACTCACTCCCATAGGAGGCAGTGATGGCCACCAACCCAGGTAGCTTTAAACAAGGATTAGCTAAGTTCATGGAAGAGAGAGGGCTGTGATCTGCTTCCACAATTGGAGGCAGCCGTGCTTCTAACTACCAGTTGTTGGAAACCACAGAAAGGGGGGTGCTCTTGTGCTCAGGTTCTGCATCTGGTGGTCACTGTGAAAACAGGATGCTGGACTAGATGGGCCATTGGCATAGCTGCCAAGTCTCCTGTATTCCCCGGGAAACCCCCGTTTTCCCGGCTGCCCCCAGCCGAAAAAACAGATTCCCCCCCGGTTTATTCTGGCACGACGGCCATTTTGGAACTGGATGGAGCATGCTCAGAAACGACTTTTGATGCTGCTTTGCCAGTTCCAAAATGGCTGCAGCGCGACTTCTGGTGTGGCGGCCATTTTGGAACAGGGCAGAGCAGCATCAAAAGTTGCTTCTGAGCATGCTCCGCCCAGTTCCAAAATGGCGACAGCGCTACTTCCGGTCTGCTACTTCCGGTCCAGTCCCTTATTTCTCAGGCCGGAACTTGGCAGGTATGGCCATTGGCCTGACCCAGGAGGCTCTTTTTATTGTCTTATGCGCCTGTAAAATGTTTAATATGCCCACAGGAATTCATACAGCCCAGGACAGAAAGATCAGAATATATCAGCAAGATGCTAAACTGTCTTTCCCTGATGCCTGGATGAGGAAAATAAAACTGGGTTACAATTGTACTGAACTTTGAAATCAAGATAGGAAGACTACATTCAGCAGAAACAGCTGCTGGTAAAAAAGCAAAGAAAAAAGCTAGGTGGTGCTCAAGTGAGATGCAAAAGGAAGTAAGAGTGTGATATTTGGACTATCGACCAAAATATCACTAAACATGGCAGAAAAATGCCAATGAGCTTCAATGCTAGCAGTGACTTTGGTATACTATGAAACTAATAATAATAATAATAATAACCCTTCCCGTAGCATCTTAGAGACCAACTAAGTTTGTCATTGGTATGAGCTTTCGTGTGCATGCACACTTCTTCAGATACCTGAAGTGTGCATGCACATGAAGGCTCATACCAATGACAAACTTAGTTGGTCTCTAAGGTGTTACTGGAATGAATTTTTTTATTTTGTTTCGACTACGGCAGACCAACACCTACCTGTAACTGGTATACTATGAGTTATTTATTTTTACTTAAAACTTAAAACAATTTTCTGAAGATGATCAATTGGCTGAGCAAAGGGTAAGAGAGACCTGTATCTTGATTCTGGCCGCTCACTCTCTCCTTTGTTGTTATTTGCCAGTGTCACTTGTTCTCCATCGCTCTGTGGCATAGCTGCCAAGTTATCCCTTTTTTAAAGGGATTTTCCCTCATGCTGAATAGGCTTCCTCGCGAGAAAAGGGAAAACTTGGCAGCTATGCTCTGTGGCAGCTGTCATTGGCCACACTGGTTAGCACAAAGCTGGGCCAAAGAGGTATGATCTACAAGAAATGATGTAAACAGAAGTGCTCCTGAATGAGGAAGCAGCAGGTACTTCTCAGAACTGGTGTTGACTTGGGGAGTGGGCGGGGCTTCAGAACATTTCAGAACAATCTCTGGTCTATCTCCAGGCATCTTCCCAGAAGTGTGTGTGTAGGGGGGCTCTTCACTTGCGGGAGGCAGCTCCAGAGTCATGTCCGTCAGTTATGATGTGGTCCTTGGGGTGTCTGGTGGCACTGAGGTGGGCTTCTCTCCCAACTGTGTCCTCAGCCCCTGGCCCTGGCTCCAGGTTGGTGCTTCCTTGTCCTCTGGGCCACCTCCCAAGATCTGGTTCCACCACTTCCACATTCTCATTTCAGTCCTCTTCCTGCTCTGTTCCACCCAACCAAGATGTCTCCATAGGACACATGACATGGCCAGAGGGAGAGCTTCATCACTGCATCTAAGCTCCCAAGCCTTTGAGAAACCATTGTTTTGGATGGGGGGTGGCGGCGGGCTGCCATCCCATTAAAAAGTTTCTCTCTGCAATCATGAAGATTGCAGATTTGTAGAATCATCAATGCAGGAGGGAATTCTTCTGTTTTGTGTTTATGTAGCCATTTTAATTATTCCCTCTCCCATAGAGACAGGTGGATTTTATGCAGATTACATCCATCAAGATCTCATAGCTTTGGGCAGTTGTTCCCTCCTGTTCCTTGTCCCCTCCACCCCCCCCCCCCAAATATGGAAATATGTGGATCTGATGTTCAGATCAGAGGTGCTTTCCCAATGGGAACCAAAATGCCCTCTTCTGATCCTTGCAAGCTTGGACCAAGTGGGCCATCATTCATCTACTTCCACTGGAAAAGAGAGAGAGAGAGAGAAAAGAAGAGGGACTGTTATCACAGAAAAAGTGATGTGTGCACATTTCATAAAGCCAATGAAACAGTATAACAGCAGGCCTGAAGTCAGGGTTCCTATAAAATGTTATATGACGCAGAAGTCGAGAAAGATTTTTTATTTTATTTTTTTGGTTAAGAACTACCGGATGTGGCAAAATTTTCAGCTAGCCACAAAACAGAGAGGGTGTCATGGATCATCTGCATGAACTCCATGTCCGACTGGAAAAGCCTCTTTCTATTGAATTCCTGGGAATCCCATTGAGACCTCTTTGGATTTTTTGACGCTTAAACCTGCAGTCTTGCTGTTGCCTCCCCCCCCCCAAAGGTTTCTGGCATTTCCAACCATCATCCAACTTTGCTCACAATGGAGCCAGAGCTGCCACTTAAGGAACCAGCTAACCACACAGAAGCGAACTTGTAAAGGTCAAACAAATCATGAGAATGTTGGAGAAGATTTTGCTTACTTTTTTTTGAAGCTATATCTGGAGGGAAATATGATATACTTACATGAATGCACATCTATTAAATGTCTGGGAACTTTTTGATGGCTGCAGTTTGTTGGCACTGAAATAAAAACTCAGGGAGGAAACAAATGCCAGCTTCAGAACAGGCCAGGCAAGCTCATGGTTCAGCATATTAGGAAAAGGAATTTTACAGGGCTGGTGCCGGAAATTTCCGTCCAACAATTCTCTGTGTTGGGTCTGTTCCTTATTTTTTGATTATACGTTCATTGCACCCTCTCTCTAATGAGCTCAGTGTAGCACACCCCTCCCCATTTTATCCTCACAACAACTGTGTGTTGAGTTGAGTTGAGTTGAGTTATCACCTGAGAGCAACCAGGAGGCTTCATGGCTGGTTCGGAATTTGAACCATGCATCACACAAGCTTGCTGTGTTGTCATCTCAGGCTTGTAGTGTGTAAAATGGAAACTGTGACTGTGTGTAGGAAGTGTTTGTTTGAGCCAGGATATATTTATAAATGGCCATGCTTTCCACAATATAGCATTTGCTAGAGAAATCCACAGCCCCCTCCAACCCGATTTGGGGGTTCTTATTGGCCCTGATGATATCCAGGCTAACCAGGAGAACACCTGGCCCAGAGTCACCCACAAATCAGTTTTGGGTAGGTTTAATGTTGGGTTAATGTTTTTTAAAACCCCAATATATATTTTTAATTAATAGCTATTTAAAAATTGAATTTTCCAAAAAGAAACCAAAAGGAAGGCAGTCAAAGAATACCATAAGAAACCAAGACAACATGTTATGTGCATATAAGTAATGGAGAGGAAGGGAATACTACTACTACTACTACTATTACTACTAATAATAATAATTTATTATTTATACCCTGCCCATATGGCTGGGTTTCCCCAGCCATTCTGGGTGGCTTCCAACAAAATATTAAAATACAATAGTCCGTCAAACATTAAAAGCTTCCCTAAACAGGGCTGCCTTCAGATGTCTTCTAAAAGTCTGGTAGTTGTTTTTTTCTTTGACATCTGGTGGAAGGGAGTTCCACAGGGCAGGTGCCACTACCGAGAAGGCCCTCTGCTTGGTTCCCTGTAACTTGGCTTCCTGCAGTGAGGGAACTGCCAGAAGGCCCTCGGCACTGGACCTCAGTGTCCGGGCAGAACGATGGGGGTGGAGGTGCTCCTTCAGGTATATTGGAAGAAAAAGAAGTGGGGAACAAGGATAGCTGGTGGTACAGTCTGACTCATTGCTCAGATATTTAAGCAAACAGATCAGTATAAAGAGACCAGATATCAAATCCCATTTCTCATCTTTCTTTTTAATCCTATTTGAACATAAAGTCAGGAGTGGGGAGCAGGGGAAGAAGGAACTGATGCCTCTCCTTTCCCACCCTCCTATTTCAGAGCAGGAGGGTTCCATCCTGCTGGGGGTCACTCTGCATGCTCATTTCCCTGTGGTGGACACTCGGGTGAAGTAGATGCCTGTAGCCTTTGTGCCTGATGCCCTACTTTCTGACAACCCTGGGTCATTCTGGGTGGCCTGATCCACCCAGGATGAGCCTCAGCCAGATTCGACTCAAGCCCCGATCCCCACCAAATGACCTGATTTGATTTGGGATTCAGCTGAATCTAGTGTTTGTTTACTCTTTGTATTAATATGAATATTAGAGCGCACCAGATGAAATTATCAGGCAACAATTTTGCAAGTGGAAACATTTCTCTTAATAGGTTTCAGCTGTGTGGCCAAGGACAGCAATATGGCTGGGTTTACACATAGTCGCTGTGCATTGCAGTGGGCTAAGTCCATGGAACTGAGTGGACTTCCAAGTAACCATGCAAAGAATAGACTCAAAGACAAATTGAAGACAGAAGGCACCGCCTGTAAATAGCAAACTGTTGGAAGATGGGATTTTGTAATCAACAGAGCATGGTGTGCTCTTTATTAGCTTGGTCCTCCCCTGCTTTCTAGATCTTGGCCATGGGGATGACTCTGCAATGGTTTCTCTGTAGTTCATACGCCATACTAGCAGAAATAAAACCAGAGTAAGGAGCAGCAACCCAAAACTAGTGGGGTATCTACACCTGGCATTGCTTCCTGCATTTCATGTTGGGTGTTCAGTAGTGAACTGGTCTCTTGTGGACATACCATACGTTCTTACTTAGACTCACCCAGAACAATTGCCATTAGGGACAGTCCGGTGAGTTAGATGGACATTTGATCCCATCAATTTAAGCTATTTTGATCTGATCCGTTCCAGCTCTTTATCCTACCTCCCTGATCCAAACTTAAGTGTGCCCTCTTTCTAGAAGCAAGGCTCCTGTTGTGTCCAGAAGGAATCTGAAGCTTTGCAAAATGGCGCAACAGTTTGCAATCCACTTCTTCCAACCATGTGTGGAAACCTCTTTCAAGCATTCACTGGAGTGCAGGGCTGCTCATCTCAACCCTAACAGCAGGAAACATGTTTATGGCTTTCTGTTGTTCCTGTTTGTGCATTTTATACAGCCTCTATCATATTTTATTAGAACAGTTTAACAAGGCCTTTGGGGATTAGTCCAAAAAATAAAAATAAAATCCAGCTGAGTGCGTGAGAGAGGAAGAGGCTATGTCTGCCTTATCTACCTGTTGTTCATATTTTTTAATGTGCTTTTAGATTCTAGACTCTCTTCCTTGTTACATTTATTTAGCAGCTTTATTTTACATTTATTTAACAGCTGGAGCATCTATATTTCCAAAGATATAATGTGCTGCATGCAGATTGGAGAGAGCACGTCTGCGAAGGGAATGAAAATATCTTAGAATAGCTTTCTGTGCACATGTTGTTAAGTTAATTAAATGCAGTGGATGGCCTAGAAAAATTTACAATCTTATAGTGATGGTTCCCTATCAAGGAATTGGAATAATAATGAGCTATGCTAGGAGTACTCATGTACATAATAATTATCCATATGCTGGGGGTGTGCACTGCCCACAAGGGTTGATCTTTATCTGTAGCTTTGAGAAGTAGCCCGAAGTGCTTCAGAGCTACTCTGTGCCTTTGCAATTTGACTCACTATTCAGGACCAAATTAGTTCTGTTAAAAACAAAACTTTGGTTTCTCCCCATTTACTACATTGGAGAAACAAAAAAAAAACCAGTTATAACATTTCCTCCTTTCTACAGAAGCGGAAGAAATTTGCAGGCATAGCAGTCCCTGCAAAGTAACCTAAGGTTGACAAATAGTTGACAGGTACATCCAGGAATTTTCATGTAGAGCCCCTTTAAAATTTGATTTTTTTTTGTGAACAAATGAAAATTTAATGAGCAGGGTTCACTTAACCAGCCCTGCAGTGGAAGCTCTGCACATGGTATTATGTTTCCACAGTGGTTGGTTGTTGTTGTTTTTTAACCCCCTCTCCTCCCCCTGTGTACTCCCTGAAATTGGCTTGAAGTATCAGAAGAACCCCAAGAAAAGCATGTGATGGGAGTGGGAAATTGGGAGGGATCATGCTATCGCAAGTGCAATGCTTGTGCAGACAGAATGACTGGAAGAGCATGACATTGAATTCCATCTTATAACTTTTTCAGCCCTGAGAGGTAAAGACTAAAGGACCCCTGACCGTTATGTCCAGTCGTGAATGACTCTGGGGTTGCGGCACTCATCTCGCTTTGCTGGCTGAGGGAGCCGGTGTTTGTCCACAGACAGCTTCCAGGTCATGTGGCCAGCATGACTAAGCCACTTCTGGCGAACCAGAGCAGCACACAGGAATGCCGTTTACCCTCCCTCTGGAGTGGTACCTATTTATCTACTTGCACGTTTGACATGCTTTTGAACTGCTAGGTTGGCAGGAGCTGGGACCGAACAACGGGAACTCACCCTGTTGTGGGGATTCGAACTGCCGACCTTCTGATCGGCAAGCCCTAGGCTCTGTGATTTAGACCGCAGTGCCACCCGTGTCCCTGAGAGGTAGGTCAGTATTATTCCTATACTGCAGATGGGGGATGGAAGATAGTGGGACCCTCACTCTGTTCATAGCTAAGATAAGTGTGAATTTCCTACTTCACATGGGATTGCCAGATCACCAACCTGGAGAACTGTATTCTGTTGAAAGCTAACAATGCAACCCAAAGAGGGAACTTGTAGGTGCTCCCTGAATAGGACATAAGGTTAGGAAGCAGAAGAACAAGAAGGAAGAAGTGCAATAGTTTTGTTTGTTTTCATTGGAGAGGCTGTAGCTCAGTGGCTCAGTAGGTGCTTTGCATAAAAATGGTCCCAGGTTTATTCCTGGTTGGAAGGCTGTGATGAAAGAAATTAATTTACTGTGCAATAGCCCTTGCAATGTAATCCACAGTTAATATTGCAGGTCAGAGGATGGACTGAAGCTGGTTTGGATTTCCACTCCTCAGTCCCCCATGCAAAATACCCCTCAGGTTACAGCAAAGATATATCTGCTTAAACTGCTCATTCAGACAGACTCCCAAGACAAATGCAGCACTCAAATGCATGCAGAAACCATCAGCTGTTTGTGCTAGCTGTGGAAGAGGTATGTTTGTGTGTGGCTTAGTCAGTATGAGGTTTGAGAAAAATCTACTGCTGGAGAGATCCAAAAATTAAGCCTAACCGGTATGATAAATAAGAGACAGTGAAAGCAAATGCTGGATTGGGGGCAATGGGGGGGGGGTCACTGTGAGAACAACATGGGACTGGATAGGGAAAGGAGGGAGACTTATCAAGAGAAAGAGACAGAAACTCAGCCAGCTAGCATCTGGGAGCTACAAAGGGGCAAAGCAGGCCAAACTGCACCAATGTGAAATTCTGCACCGGACAATTTGAAGTTATTGTTAAGAGCAAGGGAAAGAAAACAAAGAATGAATGGAAAAAGAAGAGGGAACCGAAAACTTTGCTGGCCAGTTCATCTTCAGAAATAGCTGTCTGGAAAATGGTTAAAGCATCTGGTTGGTATCTGTAAAATACAGGTTACAGGTAGGTAGCCGTGTTGGTCTGGGTCGAAGTAAAATAAAAAAATTCCTTCAGTAGCACCTTAAAGACCAACTAAGTTTTTATTTTGGTATGAGCTTTCGTGTGCATGCACACTTCTTCAGATACAGTGAAATAGGAGTCCCCAGGCACTTATGTAGAGAAGGGGTGGGGAGGGGGTGGGGATGGGGAGGGGAGGGGGGATCACTCAGAAGGGTGGTGGAAGTGGGTGATTGACTGACTGATAGCTGTTGATGACCGAAAACGACTGCAAATGGTTTTGCATGAAAAAGCAAGGGTTGAGATGGCTGAAGATCGCTTATCATGTATAATGAGATAAGAATCCGATATCTCTGTTCAAACCAGGTCCCTCCATGGTTTTGAGCTTGGTGATAAGTTGTAATTTAGCAACTTCTCTTTCCAGTCTATTTATGGAATTCTTTTGTAGTAAGACAGCTACTTTGAGATCTTGTATAGAATGTCCTGGGAGATTGAAGTGTTCTCCTACTGGTTTTTCTGTCTTCTGGTTCCTGATGTCAGATTTATGTCCATTTATCCTTTGGTGTAGGGTTTGGCCTGTTTGTCCAATATAGAGAGCTGAAGGGCACTGTTGGCATTTGATGGCATACACAATGTTAGAAGATGAGCAATTAAATAGTCCTGAGATGGTATGTTGGATGTTGTGAGATAGTCCTGAGATGGTATGTTGGATGTATGTTGTATTCTGTAAAATACAGAATACTGAGCTACATAGGCCTTTGGCCTGATCCACCAAGCAGTATGCTCTTAACAGCTTCATTCAAATCTCGAAGGCATTGGTGCTTTTCCTAAATTCCACATATGAAGGAGTGTACAACACATCGTTTCCCTGCCCGTCCGCTCCCCAAAAGAAATAGTCTTACTTTTGAGCCTCCCTGCAAACTCACAAGGGATGGTGGGAGGAAACTCGGGTTGCCATATGTCCTCTTTTTCAGGACACGTCCTTCTTTTCATGGGTAGAATCTTCATAGTGATCCGTAGGCAACCTAAAATGCATGGGGTGCCATTTGTCTGAAAAAAGTAACCTCAAGCTAATGAAAATGTGGCCAGCACTTTCCCCTGTTTTCTGCACAGAGGAAGCTTGGAAGTCTTGTCACTCATCATTGAGAAATACACTGCACATTCAAGAAAGCCAATGCAGCCAATATTGCAATGAAGGAAAGATGTGACCCTTGGACTCTTCAGAGGTTGTGTGGTCTGCTAGGGTTAGGAGCCAACCAGACACCAGATGTTCTGCACTCCCAGAGTCAGTGTGTCACTTGACCTAGTCAGCAGCACAGATGGGAATTTAAGTAAAAATGAGTCTAGTGAGGGCTTTGGAAGGAATAAGACAGGACTCTGCACCAAAGTTGATATTTCTTCATAATATTTAGTAGAGTTTGATTATAAGGATGCACACAATAAAATGAAAGGAAAACCCATTGTGGGCTCGGTCAAGTGGGATAAGTAAACCCTGAAACTGAAGTGAAGAGTTTTCCAAAACACTGGGGCTCAGTAAAAGCTACATTTTATTATGTTTTACTGTATGACCACCACATATTATTTCTACAGCATCTTCAGCATGCATGGCAGTTTTATACCATAGAAGGCTCTCTGGCGTAATATTTATGTGATATGCAAATCCTCCATTGCACATCACTCCAAGTATCGTACACCTGCCCAAATGCCCTCTTCTTATTCTAGTTTTGGGACGCTCATTCTGATGGTGCTGATGCCCCGCCCTGCCCTCCTCTCCTCACCATGGCATTGCTGCGTGAACACCAGTGACAATGGCATTATACCCCGAGCAAAGGGTGCAATCTTCTGGCAGTGCCCTGTCTATCAAACAGTGAACATTCAACAGGGAAAGTGGATGGTGAATTAGGGCCACACTGAATGCCCTTGGATAATGCATAAGGACCATACTCAAATCAGAGAATTCAGCCTTGCCATCTCTCTGATGGTATTATTCTCTTTGGAGGGCTAGGTTTTCTTTTGGGGAGGCAGAAGCATTCGAACATGCATGCTTACACATCTCACAGCCTGAAATAATAAAATTCAGGAAAGCCCCTTACCATTTTTTGAAATTCTGCTGATTGAGTAATGGATCTGGAGAGCTGGATCTATATTTCATTTGCATTGCATAAAATTTCAGTGACATTGTTGTTCATAATCTTGCCAAGCCTCTCTGTTGATTTACCAAAACATGGGTGGGTCCCAGTTCAGAATCTGGAATGAATTGTAACCCAGGGATGTGCCCGTCCAGTTTATATCTGGTTACACCTGACATTGGCCATCAGGTTCTTCTTACCATTTTAGTAGACCTAGTTTGGTGAAATTCATCATTTTCTTCTTGGGAATTGTCATCTAGCCGTTTCAAAGAGTGGATACTGGTTTCTGTGTTTTCATCTGCCGAGGCAATTCCCAGACAGTAAAGCATTTTCATTGCATAGCACAGCTTGGGATTCTGGACTCAGCTATGTGTTTGGGAGACAATGTAGACGTAAATGAAAGTGTATCAAAGTCATGCCAGATTGGATTCACCTCTCAAGCTGCCAAACAGCTGCCAACCCTGCTGTGGTTTGGGGCACAGCCAGGCTCTTCAGGGCGGGGTGGCAATTGGTGGGACAGGGGTAAGTGAGTAGAGAAATCACGAGGAATGGAGTGGAATTCTCCTCTGGCCAGAGTTTTAGAGATGTCCTACTGAGTTCTACACCCTGCCACCGTACCAATCCGGCTGTCCAGTTAGGGAGGTCTTTAAGAGAGCTGACCCACATTGGGAATGCAATGCAAGCGGCGCTAACAATTAGCAGCTGTTGCATCAGGACTCAGACTAAAGCTATTAGCAAACAGTGGAGATTAAGAAAGTGCAGTGACGCAGGGTGACAAAATGTTTCTGGGAATCTGTAATGGGATATGAAGCTTTTCAATGGGGCTCAGTAATGGATATTTAGCGCGAGCCAGTCATAATAACTGAAACTTATCCCAGCATTTGCTTCCTTAATGGACCAACCGTCCAGTTCTCAACACATGATATGGATGCGAGGGCTGCTTCAGACATTATTAGGACACAATTCCTACACAGACAGCCTGGGACTGATGTAGCACATACTGCAAGGGCGGGGGAACCTCAGGCCTGGGGGCCAAATGCAGCCCCCTGGCCTCTTTATCTGGCTCTTCCCAGGCCACACCTCTCACTGGTCTTGCTCCACATTCTCCTTCTGGCTTTGCTTGGCTACAGAGTGTCCTTGGACTGACAATGCCTCTTACCTAGATCAATATATGTGGGATGTATGTGTAGACAAACCACTGAATTTGTGTGGTTGGAAGATAGCCTGCTGAACAAAAGTTAAGAGTCATATTCATTGCCCCATCTACATCTTGCCTCTGGCTCTACCACTGGTGTGTGGCCACCAGATGGTTGCCCACCAGTTGGAGTAGATTCCCCACCCCTGACAAACTGGTTAAGGACATTGCATGAAGATTAAAGCTGTTGTGTTTGTCCTCACCCTGGCACCACAATTGGTTCATAATTCAGATGGAAAATCTGCACTGGCTAGAAGATCCATTTCCATTGCAAATGCCCACTCGTCCCCATTAATATAAATGAGAGTCTCAAAGATGAGTTATGCCTGACATGAGAAAATGTTCTGCCTGTGAGTTGTGAGCCAAGGACATGCCCAGGTTTTATCAGGCAATTTGTGGCACATAATTGTTGCTGGATAGTTCTGCAGTCCACAGCTTAGCCCTGAATTCATTAGGTCATTAGGAGGCCCTAATTTTCTAGATCTCAGCATTCCAGCATCCCCACTCCAAATCTGCATACTTAGATCTAATTACTATAATTTGAACAGAAATACAGTACATCTCACCACAGTGGGGAAGACACTAGGTGACTTGTGCACCTGTTCCATCTGTTGACCAGGTGCTGCTCATGGCCAAAGGGCAACTTCAAGGCTCCTGGTCATCCTCCCTTCTTAATGTTCCTTATCTTTAAACCAGACATGGGCCAGACAGACCTCAAGTAAAAAGTACCTTTTCAGTTAGAGGACCTTCAGAGTAGATGACTGTCACCTGCCCAGTGGGACAGATGGCTATAATGGAGTAGCCAAGCAAAAGACAGCTTGGGCAACTCACATATGAAGTGCACATCAGCCTGAGAGAGATTTCATGCAAATCCTCTGCCATCTTTGGGAATCCAGATATCCTCAACAAATAGGTCATGGGCCTGTTGGTCATGAAAGCAAAACAGAAAAAAACCAGTCAAAGGGATCAGGAAGCAAGTGATGGGAAAGGCCTCTGCCAGAGAGCTCCTCCTTCTCATTATTTGACTACATGTACAAATGTTTGACCTAGCAGCTTCCTATGTCCATCATTTCATAATGACTCTCAGCAAAGTATTCTCCTAGAATGCTGCCCTGATGCCATTCTGAAGACTCCTTATGACTAAGCTGCCCCAAAGATGTAGTGGCTGTTCCAGGAGTGGTTAGTACTGGGTACATGTCAAAGAACCCCTCATGGTTCTCTGGCTGGGCACCAAAGAGGAAAGTCAGCTTTTGTGCCTGTGAAAAGCAGAGAGATACAATTCTCCACTTGCATTTTCACCTGGTTTCAGGTTTCCAGCCAACAGCATCTGATCCGTCACAATTTAATGCAGGAGAATTAGCCAAACAACAGGAAAACAAAAGAGGCAAGTCTGCTGTTTCATTTAAATGAGGGGTGGGGAGGGGAAGTTGAAAAGGAAGGAGGAGGTTGGCTGGTAAGTGATGGTTTTTATTTTTGTGGTCTTGCCTATTTATGTTCCAAGTATTCCTGAGACCCAGTGGAGAGAACACAGCACTGATTTTCAGTGTGCACACTGGGAACTCCAGAACACAACAGACGATTGTTTCGCTCTAGCCATCTACAGTTACCCTTCCCCCACCCCATTCTCTGTACAATTTATTATGCATGAGATGTTGGTAATGATCAGGTTCTCTGATAGCACAAATACATTGGAACTGGCCTTTCTTGCCCGCTGTTATTGCTTTTGCAACATGCCCATCAGGAAATAACAACAATCAACCCTCAACTCAGTGGAATAAAAATCCTCTGAATCTTGTAAAATAGAGGTGGGCAATCTGTGTTTCTCCAGAGGTTGCTGGACTACAACTCCCACCACTTGGACTCTTCTATCAAGTTCCTTCTGCCTATTCTTGCCCATGAGACATGGGCATAGATGCAACAGCAGTGCTGGAGGGCATAATCCTATTGAGTCAATGAGCAGGCAGGGGACAAATACATACTGGCCTCGGTCCAGTATACCTGAAGGAGCGTCTCCACCTCCATCGCTCTGCCCGGACACTGAGGTCCAGCACCGAGGGCCTTCTGGCGGTTCCCTCGTTGCAAGAAGCCAAGTTGCAGGGAACTAGGCAGAGGGCCTTCTCGGTGGTGGCGCCTGCCCTGTGGAATGCCCTCCCAACAGATGTCAAAGAGGAAAACAACTACCAGACTTTTATAAGACATCTGAAGGCAGCCCTGTTCAGGGAGGCTTTTAATGTTTAATAGATTATTGTGTTTTATTTTTCTGTTGTAAGCCGCCCAGAGTGGCTGGGGAAACCCAGCCAGATGGGCGGGGTATAAATAAATTATTATTATTATTATTATTATTATTATTATTATTATTATTATTATTATTATATAGGAGTGGGCAAATTTATCAGTTTTGGTTTCTCCCATTTTTCCCAACCGTTTTCAGTTTTTCACAGGTCTTGCCTTTTCGAAAATCCCTTAGTATTGCAATGCAATTTTCTCCTAATACACACATTTTTGTATAGCCTAATATGTCTATTTTTTATTTTTTGTAAATCACTCCCCCTAACACAATGCATTTCCCCCCTATTATATGCATTTTGTACATGCTACTCAGCTGGAGAACTGCATCAAAAAATTAAAAGAACTTCAAATTTTGAAGGATGGCTGTATTTTGGTTTGTTTTTGAAACTGCAACTTGGGTAGGTTCTTCTTTAAATGTGAACTGATTCTACTTTCTCCCCTTCCCTGGCTTGGAAGAGCTTAATTTGTATCTTTTAAAATGTTTAGATCCCACCTTTTCTTTTTTAAAAAGCTCGTGGCAGCTAACAACAGAGTGTTGAAATACAAAAACATTTTTGTGTGTGTTTTGGGTAGGTCTAATGTGGGGTTAATGTTTTTTAAACCCCAATTTTTTTTTAATTAATAGGTATTTAAAAATTGAATTTTCCAAAAAGAAACCAAAAGGAAAGCAGTCCAACAGTTCTCAACACATTTTTGCCAAAGAAAATTCCCCAATACAGTGCACTTTGCATCTTACTTTCACCAATATATGCATTTTTATGTACACTGCACCCTAAAATATGCATTTATGGAAACATTTCATGGCTGTAGCAAAATTCAGAGAAATGCGAATCTGCAATTAAGAGTTTTTCACTTTTTTTGCATGGTTTTGAATTAGCTAAGTTTACCTTTAAATGTGAACTGAATTGAATTCCTCCCCTATCCCTGTGCAAGATACTCTAATACCTTTCATAATCAGGACAAGCACTAGCACAAGGCAGGTACCTCAGGCAACTGGTGCTGGAGAATGTTTGTGAGGGGCCAATTCCTCCTGATCAGGCATTCTCCTCTGTTGAGAGAAAGAGCTGTGAACACCATACCATGCAGCCAGCCCTGTACCAGCTTGTCGCACTCAGTTGCACTGCAGGATAATCTCCTGTTGCCAGAGTTTAATTCAGCTGCCTGTCCAGTGGTCTTCTGCAAATAGAGTTGTGAGACTCAATAGAGGACAGGACTTCTGTGCCTTTAATTGCCCTGCTCTCTTTTGAGTCTGGAAACCTTAAAGAGAAACCAGCCGACCCTTTGTTTAATTTCCAAGCAAAGGGTCTGCTGGTTTCTCTTTAAGGTTTCCAGACTCAAAAGAGAGCAGGGCAATTAAAGGCACAGAAGTCCTGTCCTCTATTGAGTCTCGCAACCCTATCTGCAAAGGGAATGTATGCAAGAGAGATGGAGGGAGGGAGAGAGCAGGCACCATCTTGTCCTTTGCTTCAGACAGCAAAATTTCTTGGGCAAGACCCTGCACATGGTATTAGAAACTAACCATATTAGGGGGGCTTCAATCCTATGGGCTGTTAACAGGTTCTTATGATGTTCAAGTCCTGTAACCAATCATAATCATCCAATGATATTAAAAAGTTGGTCATGTGAAATTGCAGACTTAACAGCAAGATTTTTAAGAAACCAATTCACTATAGAAGGTGTTTACCTCAGTGCAGGAGGTCCAGGAATGATTTTTTTTAGACATCCTAGTCCTTTTGGCTTTATCATTTTATGTGGTTGTTTTTATCTCTCACAGTCATGGAAGAATCTCCTTCTCCTTCCTTATGTTCCTTTGTACTTTTCTCAAATGGCAGGGGTGTTTGGGCTGCAGCTCAATAAACACTTACCTGGGAGAATGTCCCCTTAAACTCGTCTGACTTACCTTTGAGTAAACACATACAGAATTGTGCTCTCAGTCTTCACATTTTGCACAACGTGGCTGTGAACGGATCGGGTTGCAAGTGATATGCAACACTTAAAAACCTTTAATCAGCTGTCACCACATCAGAAATTACTAAGTTTCTGGCAGAACCCCCCCCCCCCAAAAAAAACCCATTCACCTTTCTTGTAAAAGTGCCACCACTACTTGGAGAGTCCAAAACTGTTAGTAAATTTGCCAAGCACATTTGAGTCTGAGGGAGTCTGAATGAACTTGAAGCACAAAAATTATAAAGTGCAATTGTGCTTATTTAAGGAAATCAGAGTTTACGCGGCATTAGAAGAATAAAAGCTTAAAAAATAATGTCAAAAACAGTAGTAATGTCAGCTTCTTGAACTACATGTTGTTCTGCCAAGGAGATTCTTGTGCCTTGGTTACACAGACCTATTCTTTGTTCACCCCATCCTAAAGATGTATGTTACATTTCTGAACAGTGGAGGATTGTCCATTAGAGTGATTGAGCCACTTCTCCTCCCACCTCAGCCTGCCCTCAGCCTGCATATAGTCCAGGGAATGGTACTGAATGCCACTTTTCTCCTTCTTAGGGTCCTGTTTGCACTACACATTTAAAGCAATATCATATCACTTTAAACAGCCATGGCTCCCCTCAAATAATTCTTGGAAGTCTGTTAAAGGTACAGTCATACCTCTGGTTACATTTGCTGCGGGTTGCGTACATCACAGGATACGAATGCGCTGAACCCGGAAGTACCAGAACGGGTTACTTCCAGGTTCAGCGATTCGCACATGTGCAGAAGCGCCAAATGACATCACACACATGTGCAGAAGCACTGAATCGCACGGCAAGCATGCGCAGATCCGGCTCTTCAGGTTGCGCACTGCTCAGGTTGTGAACAGGGCTCCGGAACGGACCCTGTTCGCATCCAGAGGTACCACTGTACTTAGAATTGTTAGAAGACTCCTATTCCCCTCATAGAGCTACAATCATCAGAGTAGTTTGTCCATAGCTGCCAAGTTTTCCCTTTTCTCGCGAGGAAGCCTATTCAGCATAAGGGAATTTCCCTTAAAAAAAGGGAGAACTTGTCAGCTATGAGTTTGTCAATCCCTCTTCCCAAAGAACTCTGGGAACGACTGCTCTCTGAGGAGGGGTCTCCTCACAACTCTCAGCACCCATAACAAACTACACTTCCCAGGATATCGTGCGGGGAAATGGAATGATATTGCTTTAAATGTATAGTGCAGATGGGGCATTTGTCTCAGAGTTGCCCTTGCAGAACTTGGTGGGGAGGAGAATGGGGACAAACACAGAATTAGTTGGCTCTGACTTTGCCTAGTGTTGATGTCCTTGATTTCTGCCCTGCCTGAATGAAGTTTTCTCCAGACAAATGACCAAAAGCGAAAATCACCACATGATATCCTCAGCACTCTAGGCTAGGGGGAAGCATTCTCTTTCTGGAAAACACAAAAGTTATTTTAAAATCCCTCAGCAATGCCTGTTTGGTACCCGGAAGGTGTGTGTGGTGTGTGTGTGGGAACCCACATAGCATGTTGTCCAAATATTGTGTGTTGTGAATGCGAAGCAGCGGTTGCTGTCATGCCAGAAGCGTGGTTGGTGTTGTGATTTGCTGAGAGCTCCCAGGTGACTGCAGAGACGTCATTTTAGGAGGCAGACTCTGTTACTGACAAGCTAACCAACATGGCAAGATCAGGTTGAAAATAAATAAATAATGCAGTTTCCCATGAACAAATGCGTATGACCGTGCTTCATTTGAGAGGTGTTTCATGTAGCAGACTTGAAGGCTGCAGTGCTTGTTCCTTGTTCCATGGATCAAGTCTCTTGAGCTTTTTTTTGGTAATATTTTCCAGCCTTTCTAAGGTGTCTGCCTTAATAAATAAGGAAATAAGACGACCAACTAACTTTGTGGGCCTGGGAGAGATTGGTTACCACTTACATCACTCAATTGATGAGGGCCCAGACAGAGTGGAGAGAAAGAAAGTAAGCAGGGATTAATCAAACCAGATTGCATTTGTAAACAAAGGTGGAAGGAGGGAGGGATGGATCAGGTAACAATTTCCCAAGCATTACCTATTGAAAGAGACATAAACAGGCATGCAGGCAGTGAAAACAGCACACAATGGAACTCAAGATCCGCCAACCCCCGTGGGCTTCCTTCCCTCCCCGCCTCGCTGACTGAAGTGATTTGTGCACTGTGAATGTAGGCCCAGAAGGGAAGAGGCTGCTCTTCAGCGCCTTTCACAACACAGATCAGGCACTTAACATTTCAGCATGCCAAGGTGCAGCACACATACTAGATTCTAGGCATGAGATGAGGCTCGCTATCATTGTCTGTCCAGCCTTTTGCAGTGGGAGTCCCAGAAATTAGAGATGACAGGAGATTTGGACAAGGTTCATAGCTGGACAAATGGTTTCTAGGAATGGCGGCCTCTTTACCATGTGACGTTTGTACCATACATAAGGGTTCTATGCTCTACCAAGTATGTCCTAGCCATTTGGCTCACCCATACTGCCTTATTTTCTCTGATGACGCACCTCTCCTGCTGCTGCTTTGGGTAGTCATGTGTTCTGCTTTGCAGAGAACAGTCTTCTGCTTGAAGGAGGATAATACTCTGTTTGAAGGCATCTTCTGCTGGAAGGGCTGTCTAATCCAAGTCCTCTTGAAGATAAAGTAGCCCACCAGCGCTGAATACCTGGAGAGCACACTGAGCAGGCATGCAGTTACTGGATCACAGGCTTCCCCACTAGGTGAGATGTATTTCTATCTGAATTGTAACAAGTATTTTTAAATCTGCATTTCTACATATGCAAATTTTGTGAAAAGGTGTGTCCCCTCTTGTCCTCTTTTTGTGTGTGATGCATAACCAGACCCCCTACTGCTACTGCATAAGCTTGTATAAAGCCTTACCTATAAAGTCTTAAATGGCTCAGGGTTGCTATACCTCAAGGACTGCCTCTCCCCATATGAACCAACCCAGGCCCTGCAACCATCATCTGAGGGCCTTCTTCATGTGTCGCCTCCATGAGAAGTCTAGAGGGTGGCAACACAAGAATGAACCTTTGCTGTGGTGGCTCCTCATTTGTGGAATGCTCTCCCCAGGTGGTTTACCTGGTACCATCATTAAATACCTTTAGGAGCCAGGCAAAAGCTTTCCTCTATAACCAGGCCTTTGACCTTTAATTATCTGTGGCCTTTAAGAAGTGAGTAGAATATTTTTTATGTACAGTGGTGCCTCGCTTAACGAATGCCCTGCTTAACAAAATTTCCACTTAATGAAAGGTTTTTTCTAGTGGAGGTTGCCTCACTAGATGAATTCGTTTTACGAAAAATTCATCTAGCGAATCGCGGTTTCCCATCGGAATGCATTGAAATTCAATTAATGTGTTCCTATGGGCAAAAAAAAATTCCAAAAAAAATTTCAATGCATTTCTATGGGATTGGCTAGACGAATTTTTCGTTATAAGAAAAGACCCGTGGAACGAATTAAATTCGTCTAGCGAGGCACCACTGTATTTCTTTTTCTTCTTGGTTTTAATGTATCTATGTGGTGGGAGGTGGCATATCTGTCCATTTGTTGTAAGTTGCTTTGGGTTGCCCTGGGTAAGTTAAAGTGAAATAATAATAATAATAATAATAATAATAATAATAATAATAATAGAGCATGTTTATGCACCTCTTATCAAATCCCTCCTTGTGCTACCTATGTATATAGTATACTTATTTAACATATTTAGAATGCTTCTAAGCTGTCTTTTGAGACTATAGTCTTCTGAAGGGCTCAGTGTGTCTTGCTGGTTGGTTGTTCGAGCCCACCCAGGGATGGCTGTGGGAAGGATTCCTGTATTGAAGGCCTGGAGGACCATTGGGATGCCTTCCAACTCTACACTTCTATAATTCTATGAAGAGGGCTTACATTAATAGCAAATTAAGAATTACATTAATTTTAGAAAGCCTTACAGTTCAAGTACAATGATATTCAACAGATCCCCCCACAAACCCAGCAGCAGCCAATAAAAACACCCTTTCTACTGAAAGCAATGGAAAATAGATGAGTTATTCAAATTTTCTTAATGCTGGCAATATACATCACGGAAAAAATATTTAACGGGGTAGGAGTCACCGCTAAGAAAGCCCTGTCTCTGGTGCCTTGGTCTGTGGAACAACATTTGAGTTATTGGGGTCGGGATGGGAAGCCTTAATGAAATCCACAAGCCCCTCTGACTTCTCTCCCCCCATTTTAGTAAATTGATCCAGCAACCTTCGAAAACAGTAGCCAAGGGGATTAACATAAAATGTAATTCCAGTGTTGCTATAGAGAAAGAGCATCTGCACAAACAGCGATGGCTAAATCAAATCAATCCAATGTTGAACTAAATCCACATTGTTTTAGGCAAGCCTTCAAATATCTCCATTCAAGCCTGTCATATGCTTTCCCCTACACCCATTAATTTATTGTTTGATGAAGTTTATTATATTCAATAGTCTATACACATCCATATTTAATGCTCTTCCTTTAATGAACTATAATTGATCTTGATTTATGCATTTGAATACCACCTTATTTTTCCTTTCATTTAGAACAGATGTTTAAAAAATAGTTAAAATTTAACAGCATTATAGGTCTATAATAACTTGTTCCATTTCTTTCTTTATTTTTCTTATACTGTATGGTAAATTTTTTTCCCATTCTTGTGGTATTTCATCCTGAGCATGTAGTTTATTTAAGACCTAAAAATCAATAAATACTCAAAAGATCAATAAATACTTTATAGTTTTTCAACTATAAAAACAGCAGGACCCATTCATTTGCCTTTCTGAAGTTTTCTGATAGCCTGCTCTACCTCTTCCTTTTTAATGTGTTGTTCCATAAATTCCTTGCCTCCCAGACTTGAAATCTTATATTTTTTGCTATCCTGATTTGCATACTTTTTCATAATAATTAATACATTCTTGGCTGGTTTCCTCTAATTTTGCCTTTATTGAACTGCATTTCCAAGGGATGCCCCCTGCAGTCTTGAATCGCCGCCACAAAAAGGTCCTGTACTCAGGCAGACTTTGTATTTGTGGTCAACCTCAGGTGAAAGACATCATTCATTATCTTTTAGCCTGCCCCATATATAGAAACCCAAGAGATTTTGAAACCTTTGTTCACACACGTAAGCAAGTACTTCTGGCAGAAATAGTTTGGTTTCTTTTGAGTGGCAATAATAGCTTCGTAACACAGAGAGTGACCCTCTCTGCACTGCAAGGGTGGGGGTAGAGAGACAAGAAAAAGGAGTTTGATAAAATCATTAAAAAAAATATTGTGGTGATTTGGAGCTATAATTTGAAATCAAGTTGGATTTGAGTTTGTTAGTGTCTCTGGTAACTTCTCTCTCTTACATCATGGATGGTGGCTCATATAATGGATATAAGCTCTGTATTATTTTATTAATATGATCGGTGCAAGTTTGTCATGGCCTTTGGACAGAACAATAAACTTATGAACTGAACTTCTAGAATATCACTACATAAAATGCAACTTCCAACTAAGGAAGGCGGCTTTGGGCCCCCAAATCTGGAATCATATCACCAGGCTTACCTGCTGAGTAAGACTAATTATTGGAAGAGCTAGCAGGAATCCCAATTGGACTTCTCTCGAATATAGTTTCTTTGAGCGTCTTGTAGGGTGGACTAAACTCGGCTCTAATTTTATGAAATATCCTATTATCTTGGAGACTATTAAAGTACCTATAAAAATTTGGATGAATGAAAATAAAAATATTGATGACCCCTATCAGCATGAGAAATTAACAATATGGGCCAGCCCTAAATTAAAAATTGGAAATCAAGTAATAATTTGGCAAAATTGGATGAAAAAAGGTATTTTGACATTGGATCAATTAATTGATTAAAATTATAGGAATATAAAACCTTGCAAGTAAAGTACGGATTAACCAGTGAAACACAATGGCAATACATCCAATTGAAACATACAGTATGTTGGAAAGGCACTTTGGCCCTGACACTATAGCAGCATCGGAAACACCCATGCTGCTACAAAATTTAATCTCTGCAACAAAACCAAAAAACTCTACAGTTGCACTATATAAAACCCTACTCAACAGGAAGAAATATGATTTAGAATATGATAGACAAAAATTGAGTGAAGAGTTAGGGGTACAGATAACAAATGATATATGGGAGTCAAGTATAAAATCAACAGAAATAGCCTCTATGGATCTAAGACTAAGACTTTTTCAACAGAAAATATTATTCAGAGTCCACTGGACTCCAGCAAAACTATACCAGAAGAAAATAACAACTGCAGACAACTGCTGGAGATGTGGGAGTAAAAATGTGAACTTAGTACATATGTTGATTAACTGCCCGATGATAAGAACATTTTGGTGCGAGGTGAGGATATTTATAGCAAGAGTAATAAAAAGAAATTGATATTTAGGGGAACTGAATTTACTTCTAAATTATATTCCGGTAATGTGGGTGATTTCAAGGGGTGAAAAAAAAAAAAGGATGTACCATGCTAGATTAGAAGCAAAAAAACTTGTTTTGATGAATTGGAAGAGCTGCAAAAAGATTCCATTGAGCACATGGATTGATAATATGGACAGATTAACTACATACGAACAAATTGCATGTTGACACAAAATAAGAATGGAACAAATATTTAAGCGATAAGGCGGATAGTGGTGGGAAGTAGGGGGAAGATAGAGAGGTGGGAAAATATTGTTTAAAAAGGTGTAGTCATAGGTATATCAATGTATTCAAATCTGAATTGTCAAATTGTGTTATTATTGTTATTATGGTTTTTGTTGTACATGTGTCTCTTGTGGTTGATGTTTGTATCAAAAAATGATTAAATAAATTAAAAGTTACAACAATGAAACATGATCCAGAGGTGAATGTTAATTCGCCGTAAGTTTATGAGCTGTGCCTTCTTAGTCCTATTGCAATCCATTTTGACTTTAAGATTGAATATAATATTTGACCACCCTGACCTTCAAAACACTTTTAGGGTTTGGGTTCGCTTCATTTTTTGAAAGTTCAGCTCCCCACATTTCTGCATCAGTTTGCTTTTTTTTTTAAGTTTCTCTTGAAAATTCCCCAGTATTTTAGTACAAATTTCTCAAAATATCAACACTTTGGCCTGCAATTCCTCCCAATATACCATTTGTAAAGCAATTTCCTCCAAATTTAATTCATTGTTTTAAGTTACTTTCACTATTAGATTCATTATTATTTTATTATTATTGTGAATATCAAAGGGTGGTTGTGTTTTGGTTCATGTATTGTTTTGGAAAGTGTGACCTTTAAATGTGGACTCAATCAAATTTCTCCACCGTCCCTATTCCAGGGTCCCTGTACTGACTGTTCTTTCTGGCTAGCCATAATAGTTATTATTCTTGCCACACTGGGCAAGACTGTAGTAGACTTCAAAACACACTGGAGTTAGGTTAGGATAGAGAGGTTCTCTCCCTTCTATGAGAATCTTCAGGACAGAAATTTCAAGCTGCTGGATGTTGTTTACATCAACCGGAATGGGATCACCCACCACGTTTTCCTTCTTCTTCATGGCTTGCTTTTTTGCACTGTTCCCCTTCATTAAAATAAATACGATTAAATTTCAGACTCCTTTGGAAAAGTGGGTAAGGGAGAAAGCCACACACTTAGATAATTTCCATATAAATCCAGCGTGGTCCCCAATTCCAAGCCACATCACCGCCCCTGCCTGCCACTAGCACCACCCACCAGTCGTACTCCAAAGGGAGAGAGAGAGAGAGAGAAAGGCAGCAGGGAGAATTTCATGCGCTTCTTTGATCTGCTGGATGGAGCATGACCAATTATCCATAACTAGCCAAAGTCCCGGAACAAGGAGAATTGGGTCTCGATCACGTACACCTCCAACAGCTGAACAATCAGGGATACTGTGGAGGCAATGGGGCTGGCACACATAGGGGAGGATTTAAAGCTGCATTCAAAAGATGGAGTGATTTCCTCCTAGGGGTGGGTGAAGAGGGGGGTGGCTGTTATCTGGCAGGGGACACATAATAAACGGTCCCAGAGAAGTCCTCCCGCCCTCCACCCCAAAGAGACATGTCAACATTGGTTATCTAAGCAGAACATTCTTTTCTATAACAGTGAAGAAAGAAATTGATTGTCTTTTTAAGAAGTGACTTGGAGGCCACAAAAGATGCATTGTTTCCAAATGAGTTGATTGGAGGAGGAGCTGGGTGGTTTAGAGGTAGGGGGCTGAATTTATACCATCATTTTGTCTAATTACTCCTGATGTTTTTGCTGTTGTCATGCGGGTTACTACAAAGGCAACTGCCAGCTTATGTCCCTGAAAGCAGACTAAACTGTTATGCTTACAAGGCCATGAGATTTTGTTTTGTTTTGTCCTTTCCCCCCACCCCTCCCACCCCCCTGGCCTCCGCCACCCACTTGCCTGCTTTTGTGCCTTGCAAAGTACACACAGTGAATGTATCTACAAGGAGGCCTGTGACAGACAATATGGCCCCTCATGATGCAGGCTGCCTCTGCGTGTCAGAACATCCTAGAATCTTATTGGATGCTTGGCAAAACTCTAGCAGGGATGCTTTCCTGGAACCACGATTTTCCAGAAATGACAAAATCCAACAAACGACCTGAAATCTTTAAGTTCGAGGAGCTGATCTCTACACATAGTGTCAACATTGTGGAATGTAGGTTGTATGGGGGTCAGGAAATTTGATAGAAATCTCACAGCAGAAGAGACCCACCCAGTAAAGCATGTATCACAAGTTATTTTTGTTTCCATTTATGCTGAAATTTAAATGACAACTTTGGAGAACAGATAAATACTTATTTCAAGAGTTGGAAGAACATGTGTAAAGCCAGTTTCTGAGGGGATCTTCCCGTTCACTGCTTAAACCACCAAGTTGGAATGCTTAGCCCATTACTTAGTTTTGTTGCAACAAATCACCCCAGTTTGCAGAGTGGAGCTGGAGGACAAGCAGTGAGTAAATCCACTTGTGAACAAGCAACAGCCTGCCATTTCTCCTTTGCCCCTTCTTAATCTTGCATTGCTCTTGCTCTCTGAGAGACAAATGGAAAACAAAAATACCTTTTAAAAAGGCTTTCTTTGCCTTTAAAGAATTTGTGTGGGCATTAACAAGTGTGTATGATGTGATAAACAGTTCCCTTGTTTGTTGTTGAACTGCAGCTCCCATCATCCTTGGCCGTATGCCCGGTCACAGTCTGAACTAAGGTGGATAATAACAGAAACATGAGCATCATATAAATACATGCTTAAAAAAAAAGAAAAAATGCATGCCTGAGTCTGAAAAGGCTCAATACCACTAGACGAAGGGAAAGGCAATTGCCAACTGTTCTGTCCGTGATCCTAATAACGGAAGATGTTGGAGATGGAGCTGGGACCTTAAAAATGCATGTTTGAATGCAAAGCACATGCTCAGTCAATGAGCTGTGGCCAGTGAGAAAGCACTTGCTGAGGGTACTCAGTGCTGAGGGCATTGCAGCTGAACACTGGAGCACTCCCAATGGAGTGCACTGAGGAGAAACCAAGATACCCCTTTCACTTCGGACACCAAGCCAGAGATGTATACTGTATGGCTATGCACTGGTCACTGCACATCTGGAGTGTGGGAGTCAGAATGCAGGGTAGGCAAGAACCCAGAATTTTTGCTATCTGGATATACACGCAGGTCCCACTTTCCAAACACAATGCATTCCTAGGAAATTGCTCATTAGGTTAGTATTCACATTATGAGCTGACAATTTTCTTTTTTCCTTTTCTTTTATTTCTACATTTACATTTACATTTACACAATACATATACACAACACAATGCCTTATTTTCATAGCATAAAACATACCTACATTACTCTATATAATACCTACCTATACTATATATATCAACATACCTACACACCTACCCCACACGGACACCCACCAAGTGACGTGACTTCCAGCCGTTCTTGTTACACTACTTTATTTTTCCAACTAGCTTACACACATTTCATTATTTCTTTGATCTCTTCTTCTATTTTAACTTTACTCTCCTTTCACTCTAATCATTTTCTGGATTTACTCAGTATCTGTCAAAAATTCTACTTTTTCCACATAGATTTTGATGTATTCCTTAAAGATAGCCCACTCCTTATTCACTTTTTGTCCCATATCTCCTCTTATCCTCCCTGTTAATTCGGCAAGATTCCATTATTTTAGATAGCCAGTCTGTTTTAGTTGGGACGCTGCTGCTTTTCCAATTTTTGGCAATTAATAACCTTGTGGCCGTAGTTGCATACACAAATATTGGTCTGACCATTCTTTTTATTTCCTCTGACATGATACCTAGAAGAAAGGATTCTGGTTTTGTTTTTTCCAAATGAGAATCTAAACATATTTTTCAATTCAATAAATATTCAGATATCTGAATCAGCACAATTCTTTATGTTTGGATAACTGTATTTGTGATAACTGTATTTCTGATTGTGTATCTTATAAATACACACAGCCCCCACAATCACACACACACACACACAATCACACACACACACACGTGTCAGCATGTATGCTTGCAGGCATGTGGATGGGTACCTTTAGACTGTACTGTCCAGAAAAACAAAGTTTGTGTGTATTTTCATGTGTTTCATTTCTGAATCTTGAACAATCTGATTCTGCATACATTTCAGTACCACCTGTATAAATTCGCTCTGTTAGATGCTGATTCTGGAGAGAAAGGTTACTGGAGGAAAGAGAACAGGAAAAGGGCCGGCTTGCTCTCACTTTACATGTGCGTTTGTGCCATTAAACTCATTGGGAACTCACAGAAGTAACAGGGCCATTATCTTTTATGGACTCAGGAAGTCCATTAAAACCCCCCAAATTCTGAAAGCCAGAAACGTTCCCTTCTCAGAGGTGTTGGCAGTTCTTACACAAAGCTGAGCCTGTATTGGGCAAATGGGGTTGTCCCGCTTATTCCTGAGGTTTGCATTGATACAAGACAGGGCAAGGCATTTGTACAAGATAGTTTGTATTGAGACTGAACTGCCTTCACTGCTGGAATCATAGACAGCTCAAGCGAAGCTGGAACTTCTTTGGGTGCTTTCAGAAGTGGTGGCCAAGAAACCCATTTTGCTTCTGTCACTTAAATGTGCGCGTACACACACACACACACACACACACAGAGAGAGAGAGAGAGAGATACACAATGTGTAGTTTATGTAGCATATAAAACAGAAACCAACAATTTCAGTTCAGACCATTGCCTTTAGAAGCAAGACTGTTTAATAGGATGTCACTAAAATGTGGATATAGCTAGCCTCTGGAGCAGATTAGGCATGTCCATATAGAAACACTATATGAAGAGCTACAAACAGTAATATTTGTCATTCTGCATGAATGACGGTCTTTCTTACGGTATTTGTTATTTCTGAAGAAGCAAACACCAGGAGCTAATTCACGTTCTTCTTGTCTGACAGCAATTTGGGCAACTGCTTTTTTACAGCACGATTCACTGGCCAGCTCAATGTTCTTACTTCTTTAGATAGCTGCTAGGTAATAATAATAATAATAATAATAATAATAATAATAATAATAATAATAATAATATATTTATACCCAGCCCATCTGGCTGGGTTTCCCCAGCCACTCTGGGCGGCTCCCAATCAAATATTAAAAACACAATACAGCATTAAACATTAAAAACTTCCCTAAACAGGGCTGCCTTCAGATGTATTTTAAAGGTAGGATAGTTGCTTATTTCCTTGACAGCTGCTGGGAGGCGTTCACATGGCAGGTTCACATTTGCAGTCCCTGAATAGAGTGACGCAGAAGCCTCTAGATGCAGTACTCGAGGATGATAACAGGTTGCTGCTGTTGCATCAGGATTTTCCTTTCTCCACTGTGCAAAGTTTTGTCCAAGGTGAGCTTTTAAAATTCGCATTTCTCTGAATTTTGCAATGCACTTCTCCAGTCGCTGGTGGTGCTGTGGTCTAAACCACAGAGCCTAGGGCTTGCTGATCAGAAGGTCGGTGGTTCAAATCCCCATGACGGGGTGAGCTCCCGTTGCTCGGTCCCTGCTCCTGCCAACCTAGCAGTTCAAAAGCATGTCAAAGTGCAAGAAGATAAATAGGTACCGCTCCGGTGGGAAGGTAAACAGCATTTCCGTATGCTACTCTGGTTTGCCAGAAGCGGCTTAGTCATGTTGGCCACATGTCATGGAAGTTGTACGCCGGCTGCCTTGGCCAGTAAAGCCTGATGAGCGCCACAACCCCAGAGTTGTCCTCAACTGGACCTAAAGGTCAGGGGTCCCTTTACCTTTACCTTTCAGACAGGTAATGTGTACAAAAGGCATTTAGAAGGCTAAATTGTGCATAAAAGGCATGTAATTGTGAAAATAGCATGTGAAAAAGCTTTATAGTCAGGTAATTTTCTAGCAAAAAAATGTATGCATCAGGCAAAAATGCATTAAAATGCATATATGTGAATGAATTCACTCTAAAATGCTGATGAATTTCCATGGGGCTTTTAAAAACAAAATTGTATGGAGAACTGAAGATTGGAAAAATGAGAAATGGAGACTAAATTGACAGATTTGCCCATCCCTAACCACAACTGAATTGGACTCACAGTCCTTTTGCACACAAGTTCACTCATGGTGAACCCAACACTTTTCTTTGGCAGCCTCATTTAAGGAGGGAAAGGACATTTTTGTTGTTGCTATTGTTAAAAGATCGGGAATAATAAACCATTGCAATATACTTCACACCACTTAGAGATATACTGACAGATTCCAGTCTAACTTTCCCCATCCCTGATTTAAGATGAATATTTTTTAAAAAGATTGATCCACAATTATTCACAACAGTGCAGCAACAAAGAACTAAATGCATAAGCAGTGCAATGCACAGTTGCTCTGTATCCAAATGGAGAAATAGATCATTCTTGCTTGAAAACTCTGCAGTTGGCTAGTTCTACATTCCTGTAAGGCGCTGGATGCTTCATAATTGCTCCTCTGCAAATATTTACACTCTTGGAGCAATAGGAAAGAACAGCAACCTGCAGTTTGGAGAACATAGCCCTTTGATAACAATATATCTATGAAAAATAATATCAGATATGCAAAACATCGATTCTCATTCCTTTGCTGCAATCTTATGAGGATATCCTCCCTTCAGCTAAATAAAGAAAAGGGAAGGAACTGGATCTGAGGTTTGGGAGCACATTCAGTTTTCATTATGTTGGTTTTTGAGCTTCCCCTTCTGCCTTATAGTTTCTCTCCCCCACAAAGGGTGTCTGTGTGTAAGTGTGTGCTTCTGCAAACCTTCAAGTTCCTTCCAGCCTTTCTCTTGTGTGCAGATGCCACCATTTGGGCTACATTAGAATCCCCACTCAGCTCTCTGACCTTTGGAAATAGAGGGGATGATGTGTGAGCCAGCATCTTGTCTGTGTGTGATTCTGCCTCTGGTGTCAGGCCTCTGTGACATTCATGTGCATAAGTCAGCTTGCTGGCGTGCAGTTTGTGAATCAGACACAGCAATCACTACCCATAAACTGTAACCAACGGAAGAGTGTTCTGCAGAAGCGTGCAATACTCCCTTCCCAAAATTACAAGCTATCCAGTTCTCTTAGGCATAAATAAACAGGAACTTTGTCCCGTCAAAGCCTGTCTTCTTTCCAAGTGCTTGTTAAGCCATGAATTGGCTGCCCATCCTATCATCTAGGAGACCGTATTATGCCCTGGAACATTGGAGATGGATGCTCTAAACTTTCACTTTGCAACGACTGTGTTTACAATAGCATTAAAAAAAGTTTCATCCTGTACTCCTTTATCTTCACAATGCACTTCAGCTCCCATGTGTCAGATAGAGAACACCATGACCAGGCCTTTTTAGGCTTGCCTGAATTTTCTGAGAGCTTGGTGACAAGGTCAATGGAAGCCTGCAAAGGTCACCATGGCTGGTTAGTGGTATACCACATTTATCAGGAAGAAATGGTGCTCTTTGTCCACTAAAAAAGCTTATTATTTTCAGCAAAGGGAACCTTTTAGAAACAGGATTGATCATAGTATTAGAAGAGCATTATAGGCTCAGTAACAGGGGTAGTAGCTCTTTTGGACTAAACAAGCTGGCATGAAAGAAGGAGAAGTATAAAAGCAGATCAGCCACTGTGCTGTAATTGATCCCCAATGAGCTACAGGAAGCCAAAGGATAGGTGTCATGCTTATCCTGAAAGCAATTATTCTTTGAACAAGGTGTTGCCTGTGGAAAATACTCTTAAGGGTTGATCTACATAAGAGTGGCGCTGAGTTTTTGTCCTCAAATGTTTTCAAGATGAAGTTCATGCTTTCAAAGGATTTGAGATGCACCCCTCTTCTAGTTTTTGTGTGTGCTGTTTCTCATGTCTTTTCACAGCCATTGCTCCCATGGAAATCTGCTCCTTTGGCACCATCATGAGGACTTCTGTCTCCTTTACTTTGTGATCCCAGACAATCACCCAGCAAATGCGACTAGGTACAGATCTTTTCTTTCTGGACCAGCTCTAGCCACACTAAAATCCAGATTTGGATGCCAATCAGAGTGCATACACAAACATGGATCCTGTCTCGAGCAACAAAGAGCATGTACCTCCAAATGTGCCTCCAAATGTACATCCTGGTCAATGCTCCCTGTTTAGCTGAGATGTTTTATTACTGCTGCACAGCTAAAGAGGGAATTTTGCTCATTCGCTCTAGCAATGAGATCAAATTTCCTCTCTTTTCCATGCTCATGCAACAGATATAACTGCAGGTTTATGCACAGATCCTCCCTGCAGCCACTATTTTGTATATCTTATTGGAATCAGAGTGAAGGGCCTGGATCTGAGGTCTGGGAACCCTCTGGGGTTGGGGGAAAAAGCTCCAAAAGGATTCATGTTCAATCTGAAACGAGCCCTTGGAAACAAAACAAAAACATACCCTGAGTGTCCAGTGAAATTTCCTACTCATGCCAAAATTCTTCTTCACCAGCATCTCTAGTTGATGGCATTATGTGGGAGCTGCTTTGACTGCATCTGTGATAAAGGTAACTAACATGTTGAGTTGGCTATACTTTTGGGTCTGGAAAAATGGCCAGGGCAGTCTGTACTGCATTATAGGCCATGATACTGATGCTTATCCATATTTCTCCCTTCCTCCCCGTGCTCATTTATCGCCATGTTTGCTTTGCTGATGAATTGGGATCATCAGGTCTCTTGACTATAGCAGGGTGAGAATAGAGTTGACGTCTCTTCTTTCAGATACCACATCATGCCAAGTGTCCCCCTTATAGCTGAAATATTAATTTGGCAACCTTAAGTGAGAGACAGGGCCTCTGGGCAAACAGTTCTATAAAAGTTGCAGACAACCGAACTGGAGGGAATTCAGAGGAAAGTGACTGAAGAATCAAATTCATGCGAGGCCGTCTGCTCCAGAATGGAGAAGACTGATTTATGACCACAGTTCATATTTGGCTCGGTAGTGACTAAGGCAGTAGGGGAGCCTTGGAAATCATCCAGATAAGTGAAAGGAGAAATTACCACAAAGTGGGAGGAATTTTCACCATCTGGATTTCTCCAAGGCTTTTGTATAGTTTGGATGTGTGAGTAATCATGATCAACCAACATAAACTGATAAAGGTTCAGCTACCCAGTATCCAGGCCTTCTGGATCAACTAGATATTTTAAAGTATTGGTATTGTTTAGAATAATGTATATATCCTGTCTTTCTCCAGAAACTTTACTTTCAGCTAAAGTCACCGTTTAGTATAAACCTTCATAAATAATAAACAGGCTGGATGCCTACAAACACCCAAGCATATACATGGATTGTACTTTGTTTTATTTTTAGGCCTCAGCCTAGAAAAAAGATGGTTGTAGTTCATCACTTTGAAGGTAATGGGACGGATTAGTCACATTTAAGTGCAAGCAACATTTTTTTGGAATAGGACTATAACGTTTTAGGTGAATTGTACTTCTGGTGTACTTCTGGTGTTTTCTCACACTTTACTGGGGGCCATATGCAAAAGAGACAGGTTATAAATTTGTGTATATGTATGTACATGGGTATATGTGTACAGCCACAATGCTTCTCCAATTCCATTCACATGCTCCCAGTGGCTTTTCCTGTCTCGTAAAGGACATCTTGCTGTTACATACATTTATAGGAACATTTAAATGCACATCCCTGCTTGGATCGGGAGTCACACAGGCAAACAAATGTACACTGCACTCATAGCTGGCTCTAGCCAAGAGGGCTTAATATGTGAAGCTCACAAAATTAAGCAGCCATTGCTCCATTCAAATGTCCTTTCATCTCAGTGCATGGTTTGAAAGCACATGAAGCCACCACCTTGCTGAAGCAGAGCAGGTCTGCATCTGCTCAGTTCCTGGAACATCTGGGTTCCATGATAGAAAAAAAATGGGGCATGGAAATGCAAGGAAATATATACATAAACAAATCTTTGGGTGGATTCTGTCCCTGTTCCTCTGTCCCTGACGAACTGTTTATTGCCATGATTGTGAATTATAATGTAACTTGCTTTACAAGGTTTTTGTTGTTGTTTAGTCATTTAGTCGTGTCCGACTCTTCGTGACCCCATGGACCATAGCACGCCAGGCACTCCTGTCTTGGTTATGTGCATGCATAGATTGAGGCCAAAGGGATGTACCAAGGTATATATATGTGTATATGTGTGTATATATGTGATGCTTGCATAATATTTTGCCCACCACTTTTCAGCCACTGTAATTCTCATAATAATGGTTCACAATAATAAAAGCAGATTTATGGAATGAGATCACTCTCACAGTAACCAATCCCATGAAGTGTATGTGTATCTACACTCTGGAGAAGATCATTTTCTGAACGTTGTTGCCCTGCTGGTCAAAGGGAATTCCAGAGGCAAGAAAGATGAGCCTTGTCACTAAGCATTCTGCCTTTGATGGGAGCCAAATGAATTAGGGTTGCTGCCTAACAGGTGTAGCACCTCACCCTGTTTCTTCTCAGTGGTGGCAGCAAAGCAAGCTACTGAGGAGAGGACCTGTTCTTCAGAGTCTTCTGACCAGACTTTTTGATTGATTACATTTATATCCTGCCTTTCCCTCAAGGAGCTCTGTACATTGTTCTCCTCCCCATTTTATCCTTACAACAACCCTAAGAGATAGGTTAGGCTCGAGATGGTGACTGGCCCAGGGTCAACCAACAAGCTTCATGGCCTAGTCATGGATTCAAAGCCTGTTATTCCAGCTCTTGGTCTCAAAACTCTGGCTAACATATCCTGGTTAAGCAGAATTTGAAATAAATAAATAAAAAAACCAAATAGGTAGGGGAGTTGAAGTGAAATTTATCTTACACTACACCACTCCTGGCGCTTCCATATGTTCCTGTTGTGGTTTGCTTGCTTCTGTTGCTGCTTTTGTTGAATGGCATCAGCTGAGATGTCTGTCAGAGGGAAGGGACAGCATTATATAAAGCAGAGCTTTCCAAACTTTTCATGTTGGTGCCACACTTTTTAGACATGCATCATTTGGTGACACAGTAATTCAGCTTTACTAGCAAACTGCAGATTAAACTAACCCCTTTCCAGCCCCGGGAGGAGCGAAGGGAGTGTTTGCGTGACACACCTGCACACTGCAGCTGACACAGCAATGTGTTGTGACACCCAGTTTGCAAAGCTCTGATACATAGTCTTCTGGTCATCTCCCTTGTCGATGTTACTGCTTCACCTGGTCAGCAGCCGCTGCCATGGAGTAATCAAGAGAGTTGTACCTAATAGTATATACTATACATATATGTTACTGTGTATACCTTCTCTCTCTCTCTCTCCCTCCAATATTTTATATGCCAATATTCTTGCTAATATTTTAAGCAGCTACCCAGATTACGTTCTTGGGGAGAATTTTAGTTAATACAAAATTTTTTAAAAAAATGTTTTGTTTTGTTTTAAAGGTGTCTTCTGTCTTCTCTGCTGTGCTACTGCCCAACATGAGAAAGGAAAGCCTTTGTTAGAAAGGATGGGGAAGAAGTAGAAGACGTGTGTGAAAAGACTTTGCTTTCATTAAGCATCCAAGGACTCGGCTAAGGGCGAGTTGCTGTGCATAACGTTGTAGGGTTTTCTTTGTCAGCCCTTCAAAGTGTTGTGATTTAAAGGAATAACATGGGGCACATATGCCTATAAATGGAAACTGGGATTGTAACGAATAAGGCTCGCCTCTGCCAATGCAAACAAGTGCAAGGCAGCTGGGCTCAGAGCAACGGGAACCGAGCGAAATCCAAGTCCGTTGACTCATTGCTTCACTTTAGTTTTAATTTCATTTGAAAGCTAGATAAACACAGGCATCTTTTCATAACAAAGCCAGCCTGGAAGTATAAAGGTCTTCTGGGAAGCTCATCCTTTTCAACAGGATTATAGGAAAGGGACTGCCCCTCTCATTGCTGTCATTTGGTTTTCAAACTGCTGGAAGAGGTTCAATAAGTGGCAGCAAACTGCCCTAGACTTTCTATGGAGCTGTTGTGAATTAGAGATGTGCAGTACAATCTCAAAAGTAAATCCCACATTATTCAGTGAAACTTACTCTCATGTAAGTGTGCATGGATCACAGCCATAGAGTTGTTTTAAGATGTAATCCTGTACACATCTATCTCAGAGGAAAGGAGCTTCCAGATGAGCTTTTCATTCTGATTTGTCTACAGGGAGATTCAATGCCACTGGCTATTTAATGAGCATTTGCTCTGATTGCTTTGCAAAACTCCCACACTTTGCAGTGCATTTCCCCATCACTTTCCATATTGCACAAAGTTTGATCATTTGGAGAAGCAGGTTTATTGCCCAAGAGCTCTAAGTCAGTTTCAACCTGGTTTTGTCAACATGTGATTGAATCTCTCTCAGAAATAATGGCTGTCCATCCTCTTTTACATACACGCATGTAGATGCGTGTGTACACACACACACACACACACACACACACACACCAGTCATCTATTCACAATCCACACAAAAGGGAGCTCTGTTCTTCCTGCACAAGAGGACTTCTTTTAAAATTGTGGCTCTGGTCAGATCCGTGCTTTCAAGTTTGAGTAACCATAAATTGCTGACAAATCTCTTATCCCAAAGGTTTGTCCACATCAGAGTTTACTTTGTGTTTGTAGGTCTTTGTGTTCACATTTAATGTGCATGATGCTCCCTTCAAACAACACTGATCTCAGTGTTTTCCCTCTGTCAAATTGGGTTTACACGCAGGGCCGGTGCTAAGGTTTTTTGCGTCCTAGGCGAGATCACCTTCTGGCGCCCCCGGCATCTGCCTCCTCCCTGTGGGCCTGGCCCAGCCTTCACCCCCTTCCCTTCCCAGCGCCCCTCCCACTTACCTGAGACGTCGACGGCTGGGTTTCCCTGGCCGCCCTCGGGCTTCAGCCACGGACCCCCGGGCGCAACAGCAGCTGCTCCCGCCTGGCCAAGAAGTAAAGCATGGTGACGGTGCCTGGAGCCGAAGGCCCGGCTCTGGCGCGCATGCGCCGCGGGAAGGGGCTGCTCTCGCCCCACGTGTTGTCCACACGCTGCTGTCCTCGGCGCTCTGGGCATGCCTGGACTGCACCGGCGCCACTGCTGCCGCCCGCCCTGGACGCGGGTAGGTGGCGTCGGGGTGCAGCGGCTGTGTGGCAGAGTGAGTCCTGCGAAGCCAGCAGCGCTCCCCGTCATGCCAACGCCCCTCCATTTTGGCACCCTAGGCAACTGCCTAGTTCGCCTTAATGGACGTGCCGGCCCTGTTTACACGATACAGAAATATCCAACAAACTAGGAGAAATCAGGCTCCAAAATGCTCCACTCAAGGTGACAGATTATTTTTGTCCGTGTTTTGGGCGGGTGGATCAGTTGTCACTTTCTGCTAATCCCCTTTCCATGCCCACTACTTCCTCTACGTGCCCTTTCTTTTCTGCCTATTATAATAACTGTTTCTAGGGTACTCCTGAACAGAATAGAGGATTGCATGCAGCTATCTGCAGAACTGGCATAATACAACCAATGGATTACAAGGTGGGAACAAACACAAAAGGGAAACATGGCCGGAAAAGAACTGAAAAGCACCTTTCCGATTGCTGTGCAATACCTGGTGTAATTTTTTTTTTAAGTGCTTTGCTTGTGCAGTTTTCTGGTTTTGTGGAAATCAGATGGATCAAAACAATATGGCTATGTTCCCCCATTCAGGAACATGTCAGAAATAGTTAACAGCAAGGCCAGAAAAGAAATGAAAGCACTAAGGAAACATGAATAGGATAGAACCAAGTTGCTCCTCATATACAAATTCAAGTACATATGAGTGTGGAGTTCTCCAGTCTTAATCAAATGGGTGGGGGAATGGATTAACATCTAAAGAATGCTCCAGTGTGGACAAGCCCTTAGTTTCACCTCTGTAGTCTGATAACACAGCAGGGACAGATAACAGCCATGAAAAGGTGGATGATCTGAAAGTGAATCAGTAAACATTTTGGCTCCTCCTTCCCCAGTCTTCCTTTCTGCCCATCTTTCTTCTTCATTTTATTCATTGTCTGTGCAAAAACAATATCCCCAATTTGAAATGTTGATTTCTTGACCATTTCATTACCAAACTCATACGGTAAAATGACCGCACCATCTTTCTCCTTTACACTCTGCCTGGAATCCTTATGCATAGAATGGACTGCCCCCCCCCCCCCCCGTCAAGCCACCTCTCTCCCCTCCAGTCCACCTTCAAAACTCTTAGCCTTTTTTTTAAAAAAAAGCTATAGCTCAGGTGATATTTCCTAATACTGATCACACTGTCTCACTTGAGTTTGCATTAGAAAACCTCAACTTCACCAAAGGGAACAAAAGCCGAGAGTGAAAATGTCATTTTTTTGTTTCTTTTAGTTTCTCATTTTCCTTAAGTTCAGTTCTCCATATTTCCACATCAGTTCATGATTTCAAAAAAATGTTCCTGAAACATCATCAGCATCTTATTGTGCATTTCTTTTAATAGAACTTTCTGGGATTAATAATAATAAAATAAATAATAATAATAATAATAATAATAAAAGTTTCTTAAATTTCTATACCAAAGATCACAGGGCCATTTATATTATATAAACACAAAACACACATTATACTTAATATACACATTTTCCCAAAGTAATTTCACCTAATATAACATTCTTGTAAGTTATTTTCACTAATATATGCATTTATGTGCACACTTTACCCTTGTTTATGCATTTGTGAACACACATTTTGTATTGCAAAATTCAAAGAAGTGCAAATTTCAAAGGGTGACTGTGTTTCGGACTGTGTGTTGGTTTTGGAAATAGCAAATTAGATAATTTCACCTTAAATGCAAACTGAATTAAATTTGCCCCCCATCCCTAGTTGGGGGAACCCCCAGAACAGATTGGGTGTGTTTATAGGGCATACAGGGAGAGGGGAGGGGAGAGAGAGGAAGCCCCATTGCACAAGCTGAAGTCCTTGTACTAATAGGACAACTTCACTGAATACAACCCAATGAATTGTTTAAAGTAATGATTTATGCTCAGGACTATTCCAGGCAGAAATGACTCCTGGTTCATTAAATTAATCAACCCAACAGTAATTATCCCTAGTGGCAATTCTTAGTCTCTCAACAAGGACATTTTGCAAGCTTCTGGCCATTCCCAGTGCATAATTTGATTTCCACTTGAGGCTTTGGGTTTCCTAGCCGTTGGCTTATATTATTAGGTTACAGCTAACTGTGCTGGATGTTTTTCCTATAGCAGGGAGAAAGGACTTTGCGGTTACGATGTTACTGTGACCTGAATTTTGGGTTGGGAACATGTCGTCTATAAAAACAACCTTTTCATCTTCTGCTTTAGTCAGCGCTGGCGTTGCCATCATGTATCCCGGGGCTCTGTTTTTATGCAGCATCTGCCAGTGCCATGGTCCTTTCAGTAACAAGTAACATTGTACTTGTAGGAGCCAACAACTTGGCATTTTATAAGTTCAGAGCCCTCAGCAAAAGTCAGTTCTCAGAAGAAGAAGAAGAAGAAGAAGAAGAAGAAGAAGAAGAAGAAGAAGAAGAAGAAGAAGAAGAAAGAGAGAGAGAGAGAGAGAGAGAGAGAGAGAGAGAGAGAGCTGCCAGTTGTCCCTACTGAGACAACTGCAACTGTCCCAACTGTAAACTCATCCAAAACTTTAGCTGGATTTTAGGAATCTACTCCTCACAGATTTATTTCAGCTCAGACCACTTGGAACTCAAAAACATAAGAGTACTTCCTTGATCAGGCCAAATGTCCAACATAGTCCAGCATCCTGCTCTTATGGTGGCCAACAAGATGCCCATGGAGAACTTTCATACATGTATGGTGGAAATGTGAGGAGATTGTTAAATTCTGGAATATCATACATGAGGAAATGAAAAAAATGATGAAAAAAATCAATTCCAAAAAACCAGATATGTATCTGTTAGGCCTATTAAATGAGGAAATTCCAAAAGAAAATAAAAAAAGTATTCCTGTATGCAAGCACAGCAGCGAGAATGCTAATAGCAGCTAATTGGAAATGCTAATAGCAGCTAATTGGAAAATGGGTAAAGTACCATCTAAAGAAGAATGGATTAATAAATTGAGTGAATACCTTTTGATGGCAAGATTGACAGCAGCAGTAAGAAACCAGTCCAAACAAAAATTAAGAAGTGAGTGGAAAAGTTATGATGATTACATGAAAAAGCATTGTTCGAAAGAGGACATGCTAACATGCGTTGAGTAGGAGATATGAAGAGAAATATAAAATAAACAGAGTTGGAATTAGTTTTATTAGTATTATTGTAGAGTCTTATAGAAAATAAATGCACGAGTGAATATCAGAGTGGAAATGGAAGTCGGGAAAGTGTGGGGGGAAGCAGAGGGGGGGAAGGGTGGGAAGAGAGGGAGGAAATGATGTTCTGTTTTGGAATATTCATTTATATGTTTTATTTCGTTCTTGATATTCTCATAATTTCTATTATGTTTTGTAATTTTTCTTTATCTTTGTTTTTTGTTATAATTATGTAATGTTTTAAAGATTTGAAATAGAGATTTTTTAAATAATAATAATAACAAGATGCCCATGGAAGCCCACAAGAAGGACCTGAGGGCAACGCACTCAGCCGAACCCATGATTCCTAGAAACTGGCATACTGCCTCTGACAGTGGAGGAAGGACATAACCATCACTACATCTTGTAGGAGAGAACTCCACAGGCTGTCTACGTGCTGTGTGAAGTACTTCCTTTTGTCCATCCCAAATCTTTCAACATTCAGCTTTAACATTAGGTGGCTCCAGGTTCTAGTCTTATGAGAGCGGGAGGAAAACTTCCAGGTGCACAGGTTGTTTTTGATCCAAATTGAACCTGGAGTGGGTCTCTGACTGCTGCTTAGAGGCCTCTAGTCCCCAGCCTGATGACCCAATGACTTGCTATGGCAAACCTTCCCTCTCATCCACACCTCTTCCCATTTCCACCTGCACAATGACACAGTGCTTTGCTTTCTCTCTTCTCATTTCTGCTCCCTGAACACAGGCAAACAGGATACTTGACAATAATAATGGAGGGTGTTGGTGGTGGAATTGCATCCACATGCAATACAAGTTTCATCTGCTAAGTCTGTTTGCCATGGCTGCAACTTTTTTTGTAGATGGACCTAGTTCTTGTACCTTCAATGGTAGCTGACTGACACATGGAAATTAGTGTCAGGAGACTCCCCTAGCATGCAGCTGATTGAGAAAAACAACAAGAAAAGCTTCTCCTGTTAACATCAGTTCAGACTGTTTCTCCATCCAGCCCTGTATTGCCTACTGGCAGCTTCCTGATAATTTTTGCTAGAAATGCCCTGGATCTATCCCGAGACCTTTTGCATGAAAAGCATGTCACGGTCTGGTCGGCGGGAGGTAGTAGGCCCGCCTGAGGACGTCAGGACCGGGGGCAAGATGGTGGTGTGGAAGCAGGAACGGGGTACGGATGGTGCAGGGCTGAGGGTCCAGCAGCAGGCAGTCGCAGGGTCAAGGAACCGAAGGTTGGGAAGCAGGGCGTCACGGAGGTGAGGGCCCGAGGGCCAAGGAGCAAGGTGGAGGCTAAGGTCTGGGAGTCAAGGAGCAAGGCATCGGCAAGGCGAAGGATCAAGGAACAGGAGGCCAGATGCAACAAGGCAGGGATTGCGTTGCTGTGGCAAAGAGCTGAAGGGAAATGCTGAGCTTTCATCCCTCCCGGCTCTTGCCACCAGGTGCAGTGAGTTATCAAGTGGCCTCACCTGAGTGACCACTCCTTGCTTCTCCAGCACAAGCTGAGGCAGGCCCCAGTCCTGCAAAGCACTACAGGCCCCGGAGCCTGATTCCTGCCCTTACTCCTGACAAAGCAGATGCTCTGCCACCATGTTATGGCCTCCTCCCAGCCTACATATCTGTGCATCAACCTATTAAATCCATAGATATATAGAGCCAGAAAAAGAAGATGGCAATTCCACCATTTATGAGTTTCCCTCCAAATGCCCAGTTTGAGTTCTGAGAGCACATCTGCAAAGAGAAGATGCTGAGGATAATCCACATCAAGGCCCAGGAAGCCAATTTCGCAGAAGGAAAACAGGGTAGTTAGTAGGTTGAGGAGTGCGGGTACAGATGGTTATCCACATGGGGGCTTGTCATGTGGCAGCACCACAGAATCTTGAATACAAGGAGGTAAGGGAGTAATTGCCTCTGCAAGAAGATGCGGGATGCTTTGAAGTGTGTCTGCAATTTGGCAGGTGTCCAAGAAAGTACGCTTGGCATTTTAGATTAAGTTGGAGGACTGGAGGGAGGGTGGGTGAAGATGTACATGTATGATAAAACAGGAAATCATTCAGGGCGCCAAAGTCCAGAACAGACTGAAGAGATGCTGAAATGGTGTGGAAAAGTAGGATCTTGGAGGATGGAACAAGAGAAGTGGGTGGTTGTGTAGCAATGCAGTCATAGACATACAGGCAGAGGGCCAAATGAAAGGTTATGCTGCAGTTGATGAAGGCTGCCCGATATGACTGCTCCCTTGCAAAACGCACTTGGAAGGGGACAAGGAGAAAATTGCAGTGAGAAGGGTGTGAGGGGAAGCACCTCATCCTTTCCCTGCCAGCCAATTCCCTCCTGAAACTCCTGCCCTTCCACCTGTGTTCCTCCTCGCCAGGTTCCAAACCTGCATTTGCCACAGAAATCCCAATTCACATGTGTAAGCCTTCTGTCTCCCACCCGAAACGATTCAAATATGACCATGTCTATATCATTCATATTGTATGTTATGAAGCACTACACTAAGACGTTTCTCATTTGGAAATCAGAAACATTTCGTTGGGCTGAAAAAGTTGCTAGTTTACAGCTGCAATCCTATATACATTTAGCTAGGAGTAAGCCACAGTGAACTCAGTGCAGCTTATTTCTAGGCATACCTACATAGCTCCTATGCCCTGTAGGTATTTCAGAGTTTCCTTTTAAGATTTGTGTAAAAATGAAGTGAAAGGAACCACAGAAACTTCTGTCCTTTTCGTCTGTGCCTTTTGTGAGTGTTGGGATGGGCATTTTGCCAATCTGAATTACAGCGTTTATTTGAAATTTTAGTTTCTATTTGGACCCTCTTCCATTTGGCATAGTACTTCTTGTCGCTAAATATCCCAGATAAAAATCGGAGAAACATTCATGTTTGGGATTCACGCCAGATTTAATCACGAATACCTCCTGGGTTAATTTTATGATAGCACAAAGAAACTGTGAACAATGCTCTGGAAAGAGAAGAATTGAGCCACATTCATTGAAACCCACAGAGAGGATTTAGGCAGACAAATACTGCTTTCCAGGAACTGTGACTGTTAAGCTGCTACAGAATGTTTGAAGCCATGCTATATAACTCCCCAGACAATTCCTGCTTTATTGTTGAGAAAGAAGAACAGTCCCTCATAGATTTTTCATGGATCACCTTAAATCAGGACCCCACCCCCAACTTCTCAATTTTGGCCTCTCCCAATGTCCTTTTTATTGAGCATTCATGATTATTTGTGCTCATGATACTATTGAGACAGTCCTATCTATACAATCCTGTTTTCAATCCTGTTTTGCACCTGCAAAAGTTTGGGGCAGCCACACTGCTTCATTTCCAACCAGCGCACATCTTACCACTTTCTGCTGAAATCCTGTCAATGTTCTAGTACTGCAAATGTTCTGGCTTATTTCTGTCCCTCTTTTGTTGCGTTACAACCTCTACGGACAGCAGTCACGTAGTTGCTTCCCTTTTCTGTCACTGCAACATGCTGGATACTTTTAGCAAACATTTGGTGTACACGTCATTCCTCCTCTGCAGTTCTTAATATGGGCATGTCTTATAAACTCTCAAGGTTTACAGCTTTTCAACGGGGACTCGGTAATGCTCACTGATTGAGACCTCCTGCTTCCTTTTCTCATGCTGCATTCCACTTTCTCTCCATATAGTCTATCTGGGGCTCATAATCTGAATGTGATCCAAGCTTTTGTGGGAGAAAACACTTTGGGGCAAACCAGGGGATGGGAAACCTCAAGCCCAGGGGGTGAATGTGGCCCTCCAGACCTCTCTATCTAGTCCTCACTCTCTACACCAGTGGTTTCCAACAGGTGGTCCGGGGACCCCCAGGGGTCCGCGAGCTATGCCAGAGGGGTCCGCAAGATGCTATTAGAATAAAAAATATATTGTATATATTAATATATATATATTAAATATATTTCGTATGATAACAGATTTTTTGTTTTGGCCGCTTCCTGCATGAGCAGAGTCTAGCGCAAAACTAGAATTAGATAGAGGCAGTAGTTCTGCTGTATGCCGTTAGGTGGTGCTTTACAAACACTACTGTTTTGCAAAGAGGCAGCGCACGCATTCTACTAATGCTCACCTCCCCAAGATGCTTTGCGCACGTCGGCTTCATTTGTGCACTACTGCGCAGGTACCCTGTCTTCTCCATTCCCCTCCCTCCTCCCTGGCGCGCGCTGCCTCTTTGCAAAACAGTAGTGTTTGTAAACAAAGCGTTGGACTACGCAAGGACTACAAGAAACTTGGAGATAAGGCAATGAAAAAGATCCTTCCATTTGCAACCACATATCGGTGTGAGCAAGCATTTTCTTCCATGTGTTTCATGAAAAACAAATATAGGAATCGGCTCGACATGCAGTCGGATTTCAGAGTGAAAGTTTCAAGTTTGGAACCTAATATTTCAGAAATAATGGACTCAAAGGACAGATTTAACTCATCTCATTAAGAACTGAAAATTAAAACTAACTGTATACTGATGGAGTGCTCTGTTGTAACTGTAAAAAACGTATAAATATAAAATATAAAAAGACTCTTAATTTGGCTCTCACTTTTTAATTTTAGGATTAGGAATTAATGGGGGTCCTTGTCACAATAGCGGCTCGATGAGGGGTCCTCGAGAAAATTTTGTTGGGAACCCCTGCTCTACACTACACACCTCATCTTCCCTGTTTCATACCCCTCTGCCTAACTGGAACGTTTCATTGAACTGTGATCTCTTACTTACCTAGATGGAGGACAGAGATGTGTGGGTGTGTATGGGTCTGAAGCATGCATGGCTGGATTGCAGCCTGCCATACCAGCCCACATCAGTTGCTCTGCCCACTTTTGCCTCTGGCCCCTGCTCACTTTTTGCCCCTGGCGCTGCCAGCCGCTGGCATGTGGCCTCTGCAAGGTCGGTCATGTGGCAATGCAGCCTTTGGGCTGGAAAACTGTCCAGGGGGGAAACTGTTCCAGGTTGTTTTCATGCTGAACTCTTGCCGTGGGCTCACGGGTGTACTTAGGGGTTGGTTAAGTTGGCCCCTGCCAAGGGTGCAGGCCAGGATGGCTCAGAGTGGCTTGGACCCCATCCACACACTCCCTGGGCCATTCCTCTAGTGCTCTGGGCTGCCAACACATCCCTGCCAAGGGCACAAGAGAGGGTGGAGGCATCAATACAGCTCCTTGCCAAGGGCGTAAGGGAGCCTAGGTATGCCTCTGCATGGGCTGACTGCAGACTGCGGAAGGCATGATGTCTAAAGCAGCAGCCTTGGCTAGACATGGCTAGTGGGGCAGCTGTGTTGGAAGCAGCATGAAGAGTAGGCCACACAGAAGATACCTAACAACAATGTTAGCGAGCAAACAAACCATGCAACAGGCTGCTGCTTATAATGCAGAACTGACTAACATGCATGCTGCCAGGAGATCCAATAGAATCATAGAGTTGGAAGAGACCACAAGGGCCATCCAGTCCAACCCCCTGCCGAGCAGGAAACACCATCAAAGCATTCTTGACATATGCCTGTCAAGCCTCTGCTTAAAGACCTCCAAAGAAGGAGACTCCACCACACTTCTTGGCAGCAAATTCCACTGTCAAACAGCTCTTACTGTCAGGAAGTTCTTCCTAATGTTTAGGTGGAATCTTCTTTTTTGTAGTTTAAATCCATTGCTTCCAATACATTGAATTCCAATCCATTGAATCCAATACACTACAGATGTCTTGCCATCTTTCTCTCTTGCGACATACCCACTTTCTGACTCAGCTATACAGTAATGTACGCTACTTCCGACTGCGATTCACACTTATCCAGTCAGCCATGCATTTTGTTATGGCTCTTTGAACGTATTCATCATTTTTGCTCCTTGGGTGTCATTTTAGATTTAAATATAAGTAGACCACTGAGCACCCTTTCTCTCCCTCCCACTTTATTCTTTTTTAAAGCTCCTAAGTCCTAATATCTCAGAACGATAAACCCATCAAGATCAGTACATTCTCATCATTCCTCCAGCAGCCAGACTTATCTACATTATATACTGTATCTGTCTTTTTTCTAATATGAGATACTTTATTATTATCATCATCATCATCATCATCATCATACTTGGCCAATGGCACAGTATGTCTGAGAGAAAAGAGTGGGGATTTCCCATTTGGGCAATCAGCTAATGAATTGATGCCTGCATGTTTGTGCATAGTACTTTAAGCTCCCAATGTCTCCTGTAAGTGCTAATTATTAACATGACTAGGGACCCCAAGGCATGAAACCTGATTACCGCTATCTTATAACAACAGAGCAGCTACTCTGCAATCCTTGTTACTGGTCATAAAATTATCTAGACAGCTTTAAATGTGTCTTTGCACTACTGAACTCTAACATCTGCTGCACTGTAAGTCAGTCAACCACACCCCGGGAGAGGAGGACTGTCTCAGAGTTTAAGAGGAGTTTGTTTAAATGAGTTGCAGATTTGTAGTGCAAAATCTGGTGGAAGGATCAAACTGAGAACCAGGGCTTTCGTTACAATTGGTAAGTTTCTAGCCCTCTTGGTTTAATATAAAGAGTAGCCACTTTATTGAGAATGTGAGATACAAAGTAGGGGGAAAAAGTAGCATTTTGAATTGGATCAATTTCTGTTGTTAAATTACTGAGCATAGTTTCAGATTACACATAATCATGGGCAGAAGGAATGGAGCAGTACCAACATTCTCATTTATGGATACAACAAAGTTCAATAATTCCAATCACTTTGAAAATGACATATCAAATGAATATTTTTAAATAAAATAACATCAAATAACATATCAAATGAATTTTTTAAAAAAAATACTTTATTGAAACAATATTTTAAAAACAAACAAAAACCAAACAAAAAATGAATATTTGGGCAATTCGACATGTACAGTACATTAGCCAGGGGTTTAGCTACTTACACAGGTAGTTCCGGTAGGAGAAATACTCATTTATATATGTAACATGTCAGTAAAATAATAATAATAAAAATCACATATCTGGTGCTTGCCAGCACCACAAAAACATTGATTAAAGTCATAAATCTTCATGAATTTTCATGGTGGTGTTTTGTTTTTTGTATTTAAACAGGATGACAAAAAAACCACCAACAAATCACTGAACATATCTGTTGACCCATAAATGATCCTTTGAGTTGATGTAGTTTTGAAGGGATTCCTTGTAAAAAATTAAGAGGCTCCATAAAGATTTGTCCTTCAAATCCGTGTTTTTATGCCATGGTGGTGTTGGGAAGCATGAGATCCATTATTTTTTATGGCTCAGGGCTAAAAATCACAATTTGTGTTCATCCTGAGGTGGTGTGTCCAGTTTTTGCTGCCTGTGGTGAAACAGGAAGGTACCACCTCACTCCTGGTGAAGCCTCCCTTACCTGTGTTGTGAGCTCTCATTAAAACCCACAGAGTTCTTGCAACATCACACAGAATGCCTGAGATCTCATGAGATTTTGGTGAGATCTTACAAGAACTTGCTGGAAGTTGCTGGGAGAGGCAGTAGGGTGGGTAGAACACCTGCAGGGGCATCACCTCTTGGCATTGCACTGCATGAGGTGGCTGCCTCATGGGCAAGCCAGCCCTTGGCCTCACCTCTGAAAGTAGGGGGAACCAAAGTAGGGACTCCAAGGAGGGTCTTCCCTTGTGGAGAGGGCAGCTTCATGAGAAAGAACTCCACAATACACCTGCAGGCATCTTGTGACTCTCTTATCTTCCTAATTTACCAGATTTGGCAAGTAACATTGTACAAAAAATGGCTCAGGTGACAGCATACTGTTTGGGTCATGGTAGGAGATTGCAGAAATTGTTGAATGCTGTCAGTTGGAACTGTGAATTTGAGTGAAGACTCTGTTTTTGAAGAGATTATCTGAGGAAGAAGTTCAAAAATTGCCAGACAACAGAAGTCAGAGAACTCTATCATTTGCAGCACTTTTGCAAGCAACTGAACTAAGGACTTGGCTGTGGACTTTAGAACAGCAAGGACTTTGAAGCAAAGAGCCCTCTCTGGGCTCAGAGAGAGAAGACTACCGTACTTGTAACATCTGAAAACAGAGTGTATATGAGTGTGTGTGTTAGTGTTGGTCTAGTAAAGACAATTCTGCTAAAACACTGTTTTCTGCAGTGAGTTTAACTACCGTATTTTTCCGTGTATATGACAACCCCATGTATAAGACACCCCCAATTTTTGGGGACTCCAAATTAAGAAAACACCCTTCAGCACTACTCATGTATAAGACGAGCCCCAATTCTAAACCTACTTTTTTGGTTTTTTAAAAAACCCTACTAGTCTTATACACGGAAAAATACGGTACTTGATTGAGCTTCTGTGGCTTATACACCCAATGCCTAAACAAGATTTCCAGCAGAAAAAAACTTTATGTCTACTTTGAATTCTTTTCAGAACCTTCTTTCTATCTGTGGTACTACCTCATCCCACACATTTCTTCTCTGGGCTTTTGACCTGGTGAACACACACTAAAGCTCTCATTTGGGATACAGTTGCCTACACCTTGGCCCAATCCTGACACTTTCTCATTTTTTCACTCCCCGTTTTATATAAGCATGCATTTTCAGGATATTATGATTGAGTAAATGACACTGACAATAGGTTTGCATAGAGGCAAACATCTCTGAGAAATCTATTGTTGCTTCATACTGGTCAAATTCCTCTTGGATTTACCTAGACTTTTAAAGTCCAATTTGCAGTAAGGAATAGGTATTAGTGAGTCTAGTCATAGCCTGTTTATCTCCTCCTCCTGAGGAAATTTGTCCCACCCATTCAGAGCAGAAATAGGCAGCTCTCCTTGCCCACCTGCAACAATGAGGGAATTGGGTTCTGAGAAGAAGGGTCTAAACACTTTGCATTTATTTTGTCCCAGATAACTCTTTCCCCTGTCCTTCACAAGAGCACAGTAGCTGTCATGCTCAGCAGTAAATGACATATTGAGTTTACTGTCTATGTTCTGAGTTAGCATATAAAACAATGCTCTGTTGATTCTCATAGTAGTGTCCTTTGGCATGTGTCTAAGGCTTCACCACACATACTGATGAAAGGCTGATTATATCACCTGAAATTGCATAGGAAGGTGCTTGTTCCAAGTCAGAACATTGGTCAATCCAGCTTATTATACTGATTGACAGTGGCTCTGAAGGGTTTCAGATAGGAATTGCCCGCCGCCATATGTCAGGGACTGAACCTGAGACTTTAGCATACAAAGCATATACTCTGCCATTGTACTTGACTACAACCCTTCTCCAGCCACTGTAATGGACTCATTGTAATATGCCATAGCACACCACCCAAAAGCAGCTGTATGTTTCTGGATATGGGCCTGTAAGAGTCTTACCTCTTACTATGCATTTGGACATGCATCTGATCCCTGTAATTTGCCCCAAAGATTCCGTCTATCCGCAAGACTAGTTGCATAAGTAGATTGCACATCCAATATGCAGTTGACCTGTGGCTTATTCATAGTGAAGAATGCTGATCTAATATGAAGGAAATAGAGTACACGTACCACATCCCCCAAATCAATTTCTTTGGTGCATTTCAGTTCTTTGGGAGTCTCCAAAGGAGATACACAACGTTGCCAGCTGGCAATGCCCCAAGTAATATTCAAATATAGTCTATGCAGCTGGCCTAGAATCAAAAAATCACAAAAGACAGATGTGAAGATTAGTTGTTTGCAGATCATCACTAGTGCCAGCTAAGATGTGACTCACCTGTCTCAGTCATCCTTTACATCAAAGGAGTTTTCATAGGACTTTTCTTTTGAAAAGCATGTAAGAATTGATTGCGCATACAAAGACCCATTCAAACTTCCCTCTCATGCTGTTTTGAGGGTGGCCCAACCTTCTGGAGAAGTTTTGAGTTTCCATCCTCATTCCACTGATGGAAATGGAGGTCTTCACTAGATTAAAGAGCCTTCCTTCAGTAAAGGGACAACTTCTGCCAGTGGAAGACTAGAAGTGGATATAACCCAATTTTTGTAAAATAATAATAATTAAAGAGTGAGGAGTGTCTGAATAAAATTTCATGAAATCCACAGTTACAGCTCCCATCCAGCAAATGTTGTTGTTGTTCAGTCGTTTAGTCGTGTCCGACTCTTCGTGACCCCATGGACCATAGCACCATGGACCAGCAAATGTTAGCAACTGTTTAAGACAGTGGCGTGACCTACTCATGGCTAATGTAAGGACACAAGAAGAGCTTCGCTGGGTCAAAGTCATGTGGTCCTTCCTGCTAGTCCAAAAACCTGTTTTTAATGATGGCCAGGATACATGTAGGGAATGAAGGCAACATTCCATCTCTTATGCCCAAGCAACTAGTATTGCCTCTGACTGTTGCATTTCCATTTAGCTACTACGTATAACTAACAGTGCATCTTATTGATTTCATAAGTACATAGGCACGACTGATTTGCTCTGGACTGATCCATTCCCTAGGGTAAGGATATTAGAGTAGGGAGATTCTGGGGTTGGGGTTGGGGTGGGGAGAGAACATTTGCATTTCCTGGCAGTCTTTGTGAACAGCCTATATGTTATCCTTGGTCTTAACTTGGGACAGATCCATTTCTAGCGCCTTATAAATTTTAACTGGGTGTGGATGGAAAGATGCCCTTTTGGGAATGCAGATTCAAAGTTCCTCAGTTCCCATGGAAACTGGCTTGGGAATGATTGATGAAGCCACGATATGAAGGGGAGAATCATAGATCCACCTACAGTATTTTCTTGCATTTCCTCCTCAACTCCAGGGTGTGTTTCAAATAGGTAGATACTGACATTAAGACTATGCTGACCTCCAAACAATGGTTTCCCCCCATAAAGACCCAGGCATATCTTAGAACAGCGTTTCTCAACCGCTGTTCCGCGGCACACTAGTGTGCCGCGAGACGCTGGCTGGTGTGCCGCGACGTGCGGCGACGAGAAGGGCGATTTGCATTGTCACGTGCCTGGCGGCCGCCAATAACCAATACTAACCCGCCGGAAAGGAAGCCGGCCGGGTCACGATGCGGGGCGAGCGCAGCTCTCAACAGCCACCACCACGGGAGGGTGGTTTTAGACAAACTTAAAGAAGCTGGCTGGATGAGCACAACCTGAAACTTGCTGAGCAAAGGATTGTGCTGGCAGAGAAATCAGCGGCTTGTGAAGCCTTATTACAGGAGATTGCAACCAACACAGCAATTGGCAAGTGTTTCTTACAGTCATAATTATATAGTCAATATAGGGTGGCACAGAGTTAATTTTTTTAACTTTTTTAATGGTGGTGTGCCTCGTGATTTTTTTCATGGAACAAGTGTGCCTTGGCCCAAAAAAGGTTGAGAAACACTGTCTTACAGTCATAATTATATAGTCAATATAGGGTGGCACAGAGTTAATTTTTTTAACTTTTTTAATGGTGGTGTGCCTCGTGATTTTTTTCATGGAACAAGTGTGCCTTGGCCCAAAAAAGGTTGAGAAACACTGTCTTAGAACAGGCCTGTCGTCGATCGTGATCTACTGGTCAATCGCGGGCTGTCCCTGGTTGATCCTGGTCAACTGTGTGATCTCCATTGATCGACCCCCCCCAAAGCTCAACAACTTCAGTCAATCCAATGGGTAGATCACTGCCAGTTTATTTATAGTGGGAGTAGATCACAGTCTTTTGGAATTTGGACACCCCTGTCTTAAAACATTCAGGGAACAACATCCCCGTGCCATATTTTGCTTTATAACAACAGAGCAGATATTTCACTGCTCTACCCATTTTGTAGATGGGGGGAAAATAAGGCTGAGGCACTGTCTAAAGCCTCTGGTGAATCCATCAGTAAAGTTCTGTTGTTCCTTTTCCTTCTTCGTAGGGCTGCTGCTGTTTGAGATGGCAATTTAGCAAGATAGCTTGCAGGTGAAGCTTTACCAAGCACAGAGATTCAATGACAGGGAAGTCTCACCTGCTGCATTTCTGCTTGTGTCATAAGCACAAGATCCCTACAAGAAAAATTTGGATTTGGAGCCAATCTCCCGAGTCCCATTCAAGCAGTGTTCATTGCACAACATTGGGTTGTGCGTCAGGGATGGGGGAGGGAATGTACAAAGACGAGGTACAGCAACAATCATTTTTATTTATGACTCTAAGTTGATTCCAAGTGAAATTCCAGCCCAGGAGAAAAATGCAGAGAATTGAGAGCATCTTTGACTTAATGGAAGTCTTACATATCACTCTTCCCCTATCTGATATAGGATTGTCACAGGCAAGCCTTAATGGATTTTCCATTCTGTGAATTTTATCTTTCTTCTCTTTCCTTCTTGCTTTCCTTCCTTCGCCATGGCTGTAAGATGCTTTATTTATGAATGCCTGAGTTCATAAATGTCAGCATTTCCGTTGCAGTGCTCCAGGATGTTGGCTCTCGCCTCTGCCTGTGGAATCAATTCTGCCTTATCAGATTCATCTCATACACGGACTCTGTGACCGAGAGACATTGGATCTGGCAGTGGTACTTCATCTGCATCAACAATTGCTTATCTCTTTGGGTAATCTCTGAGGGAGTCTTCTCTGCAGCGGAATGGCTTATTTAATTATTAGTATGATTTCGATCTTAAATTGGGGGAGGGGGTGTATGTGCGTGTGCAGATATTTATGTTTCAGGAGTGTCTTTCAGAGCCAGCGAAGAAAAAGCATCTATGGTAGGGGGGGGGAAAATAAGTTTTAAGGTGATATGCTCAAAGGTGCAGCCTGATCTTTGCACTGGATTGCCCCAGTGGGAAAATGCTGTGATTAGTTTCTGATTATAAGTTCTACCCAGTGCTGTTTTGGAAAGCGGGGGGGGGGGGCACCTGTAGCCCACCCAGCAGGCCTCTCCATCCACACACACCCTGGGACTATTCCCATTGTGTGTGTGCGCGCATTCCCTCAGGTCATACTCTTCCTCACCCCTTGTCTCTGAACCAGGATGGGTCATTTTTATCCCTTGTCACAGCATGCTGAGCAGGGAGGTTTAAATCTCTGTGCCCAGGGTGCCATGATGGAAGTGATCATCACTTCCTCTTCACCCCGATCTGCCTCAACCAGGGAAGGACGTGCTCAGGGGAGAGAAAGGATGAGGTATGTACCTATTGATGGCAAGTGTGTAGGATTATGCATACCTGCCAAGTTCCTCTCTGAAAAATAAGGGACCGGACCGGAAGTAGCATACCGGAAGTAGCGCGGCTGCCATTTTGGAACTGGGCGGAGCATGCTCAGAAGTGACTTTTGATGCTGCTGTGCCCAGTTCCAAAATGGCTGCCGCACCAGAAGTCACACTGCAGCCATTTTGGAACTGGGCAGAGCAGCATCAAAAGTTGCTTCTGAGCATGCTCCGCCCAGTTCCAAAATGGCCATCGTGCCAGAATAAACCGGGAAAAAACCAAAAGATCCGTTTTTTTCGGCTGGGGACAGCTGGAAAAATGGGGGTTTCCCGGGGAAAATGGGAGACTTGGCAGCTATGGGATTATGCCAAGTGTTTTTGTGTGTCTGTATACAAATGAGTGAAAGATGCAAATTGAATGCAGCTCTCATGGTTTGGACACATTTGCACAGTTCTGAACCATTTGCTTGCCTTGGTTGTAGTCATTTATTGAACGGCTTGTGCCTCCATTCTCTGTAACCCTAAACCACCGTGCCCATCACAAGAGGCAGAAATTAACAGATGGAGCTCATTGCCCCCCATCCTTGCCATCACTGGATCGCCATACTAGGGAAAGCTGTGTCCTTTGAATTTTTTCCTGTTGGATAGCTGTGAAAAATACAGAAGTGGTTCTCCGAAAGAACAAATGGACAAGATGTCAGTTATGCCCTGTTCTTAAATTAATGTTTAAAAATCAGGGCACTAAAGCCCATCCCAGGCTTAATCACTTATATTCTTTGTTTACTTTTGCTGAGATAAGAAATGTAGATAGGGATCTTTCTTTCAGAGATGAATCAGTATGAAAATATCCCCCCCCCCTCGTGATGCATATGTGTCATTGTGATTCAAGTCTTCAGAATCCCTCTTTCCTCATCTCCTGTTGCTGAAACGTTGCCAATTTTCAATGTGATGTTTCCCAGAAAAAGACTCAGAGAATACTGGTTTTTCCCAGATGGCCTGTCTCCCTTTTTATACTTTTCCTTTCTGTATATTTATGAAGGAATAAAAGTTTACAGTCATGAGATTTCATAGATCCTGTGCTTTGTGATTGTGAGATTATCTCAAATCACTTGCTCCCAAGATGGCCTGGCTGGGACTATTTCCCAAACCCTCATCTTTTTACGTTATTCCCTATGTGCTCAGTAGGATAAGAGAGCTCTTTGGGATGAATAACTACAGTGGAACTGTAGTTTAACCCCCCCCCCAACATAACTAGCATTCCCAGCACTATATTTCTGAGGATTCGGTTTTTTGGGGGGGGGGGTGCAGCATGATTTAAATATGCTTTGAATGTATGGGGTGTACTAAGTCTGCTGGCCTCCCTTCTCCCTCTGCTGTTCCCACGCATGGACAAAAGCATGAATCTCATGGTTCAGGCTTCCTTGACTTTGACTTGAATCCTTGACCCAGACCCATTCTTACTATCAGTTCTGTTTTCTAGTGGGATACGTTAACTTTTTGCCTCTGCTCCAGCACATCTCTTGTCCTGACCCTTGTATTTCTCCTCTGAAACCTTTTAGGTGCATTCCTAATATAGAGGAGGGAGAAAGGTTGTTTTCTGCTGCCCCAGAGAAGTGGACACGGAGCAATGGATTCAAACTACAAGAAAGAAGATTCCACCTAAACATTAGGAAGAACTTCCTGACAGTAAGAGCTGTTCGGCAGTGGAATTTGCTACCAAGGAGTGTGGTGGAGTCTCCTTCTTTGGAGGTCTTTAAGCAGAGGCTTGACAGGCATATGTCAAGAATGCTTTGATGGTGTTTCCTGCTTGGCAGGGGGTTGGACTGGATGGCCCTTGTGGTTTCTTCCAACTCTATGATTCTATGATTCCTGACTCAGGACCATTTTATAACTGTCTTGAGTTTCCCCAAATAATCCTGTGTATTGCTATCTGGTACGGAAGCTGAAGATGGCCAGTTAAGAGATTCTAGCCTCTCTCTTCTGAGATGAGAGAATGACTGCAAAACCTTTACAAGTCTGTAGTGTAACAATGCCCCAATATTTTCAGTTGGATGTGCTACACCTTTACAGCAACTTGCCAGTCTGCTGAGGTGGGGTAAGGACAATGTGTAATTCAGGCTAGGGACTGAACTCTACATTACAGTCAATGAGTAGATGCAGGTGAAATGGGAAAACTACACACATATACCGCAATAGCATGCAGTAGAACAGAGCTGGCCAATCCACAGCCCTCCGGAGGTTGTTGGATTTCCAATTCCCAACAGCCCCCAGCCAGCATGGACAATGGTTAGAGAGGAGAGGTGCTGCAGTCCAAAAACCTATGGGGAGCTGCAGCTTTTCACTCCTGCAGTAGAACTTAACTCATGTCATGAGGTCATGAGGTCACCCATTATTTTCACCCCCATTCCGTATCATTGGCTATTACATCACACTGCTGCTCAGTGAGTTCCGCATACTCAAGAGGACATTGGGCTAGTGCTTCTTAATCAGCAGAACCCCTTTTCCCATGTCAAATTGCTTTTAAACTCGAGGAGGACCACCAAAAGTAGACAGCAATGTGGCATTAGGGAATTTGCTGCTCAAAGGAAGGAAAGCCAAATGTCCCTGTGGGCATACCCAAGGTAGGTTTTTCTGGATGTTGCAGAGAGGGAAATGAGAACTCAATGAACATTCAGGGATGCTCGAATGAATAAGATTTCTGTGAATTCAGATGTGAACCAACCCAATCTGTACCTTCTAGGCTAAGGTATGTATCAAAACAGAATTTATCCTTCCGATTTCAAACTTTTTCAAATTTTGCAATATAACTCTTGGCTCAGAAAAAGCATACCAAAAATACATTATAAATTGTTTTTTTAAAAAATAAACTATTTTTAGATAAAATACATCAAAGTTATATATAAAAAAGGTAAAGGACCTTTGACAGTTAAGTCCAGTCACGAACGACTCTGGAGTTGCAGCGGTCATCTCGTTTTACTGGCCGAGGGAGCCGGCGTACAGCTTCTGGGTCATGTGGCCAGCATGACTAAGCCACTTCTGGCAAAACCAGAGCAGCAGATGGAAACGCCGTTTACCTTCCTGCCGGAGTGGTACCTATTTATCTACTTAGTTAACTGTGTATTTAAAGAGTATTTTGTGAAAAGATACTGTTTGTTTATTTAAAAAGCATTTCTGAGCCTCTTAATATTCAAAAACCTCTATAAATAGTATAAATCTGCAGCCAAGGCAGAAAATGTATGTCATCTCAGTTAATTAGTATTTAAATTCATATGTAAATTCAAATGTGCACCCAGAGTTGTTATAAAACTGCAGGTTAATGCAGAAATGGAATGGAAAGGATTTATGGCCGCTTCCTGCTCTATGATTCTATGAATGAATTTATGCAAAATTGACAAGGGCCAGAAATAATATCATCCACCCAACCCTATGTGCAAATACAATTTGCAAGCATTCAGTGCACATTTAGCGTAACCTCAAGCTTCACCCTAATCCTGTGGACCAAGTTAAGCCATAAGGATTTCCCCCTGCTGAAGATCCATCCTGATGAAAGCAAGCACCAGACGATATTCTCCTAAAGCGAAGTAGCTCCAGAGATGGCCACGAGGCTCAGAATAGAATAGAGAGAAGCAGCTTGCTAGGTGTGTCACTACTACATACCGGGAGGCAGAGCGGCGAGGCAGCAGGGAGATTAGCACAGTAGAGCAGGAGTACTGATTAGCTCTGCCAGTACGTTTGCACCACGCCGACCTCCATCCCACCTCACCTCTCATTCTCTGGTTGAGCAATAGTGATCACCTGCTAGGAATCTAGTGTAGTAGTGGCTCCATCCCACCAGGAGAGCCACTTCTGGGAGTAGGTCTAACAAGGGAAGTCTGTGGCAAAAGCCCTCCCACTACCCTAATATTAATTTTCACAGAGCCCAGAGGCAGGTAGCTTCCTGTTTTACTTGTTTGTTTTTCCTCCCCAGTTAGGTCATCGTGCTTATTTTCTTGTTTTCCTTGCTTGGGCTAGCAGAGTTTTGCGTTTCTGGTCTTAATTATTCCTCTTATTCCCCATATGTCATCATCAGTGCTAGAAGGGTTTTAAAACACGTCTGTTAATAGCAGTTGTGGGTGGAAACACAGCAGAGTGGCTAAGCTCAAGGTGTTACATGATCAGCTTTCTCCTATGTGTGGTTGATGGAAGGAGCTTCCTTCCAGCTTGTGCATTGTTCCAGGTCTGACTCCTGGAAGTGAGAATCTGCTGAGATTCCTGGGCCTAATTAAAGCTTATCCAAATGCACATTTAAACAACCACAAAAAACCATCCTTTTCAAGTCGCTGATCATTCGCTTTGGTACTTAGCTACACACACACAGAGAGAGAGAGAGATTTCTCAAGATCAATACATTAACCAATACAGTAGTACCTCGGGTTACGAACATGATCTGTTCCGGGTCGCAGTTCATAACCCGAAAAGTTCGTAACCCGAACCACCATTTTGCGCATGCGCAAAGCGCTACTTTCGCGCTTTGCGCATGCGCAAACCGTGCGCGCGCGCGGCCGAAAATACTTCTGGGTTTGCGCAGTTCGTAACCCGAGTTGTTTGTAACCCGAGGTGTTTGTAACCCGAGGTACGACTGTATTCACATAAACACTCGTTTCAGAAAGGATTAGATCAGGCATCCCCAAACTGCGGCCCTCCAGATGTTTTGGCCTACAACTCCCATGATCCCTAGCTAAGAGGACTAGTGATCAGGGATGATGAGAATTGTAGTCCAAAACATCTGGAGGGCCGAAGTTTGGGGATGCCTGGATTAGATCATGGAGGATAAGGCTATCCATGGGTACTAGGCACAATGGCTAAATTAAACCTCCAGCATCAGAAATGCTTTGTCTCTGAGGCCACATCTCAACTATACATTTAAAGCAGTGTCGCACTGTTTTAAACAGTCACAGACTTCTTCCAAAGAATGCCAGGAACTGTAGTTTGTTAAAGGTGCTGAGATTTGTTAGGAGACCACAGTTACCCTCCCAAGAGCTACAATTCTCAGCAGGGTTTAGCAGTCAATCCATTTCCCCAGGCAACTCTGGGAATTGCTGATTACATGAAAACATCTGCTTACAGTGCTCCAAATACTGTACATTTGTAAAGTGGCCTAAATTAAGCAACTGGTATAATAGAACCCGGTCCTAGCTAGTACCACTGACTCCAGATCTGCATTAGGAATGCAAAGCCATAACTCCCTGCCCTTTCTGCCTTTCTCTTCTCCTCCACAATAAAATGAAGTTGTGTTGAAGTCTGATTAGGGAGACTCCACTGCACAAACTGTAATTTACGGAATATATATATATATATATATATATATATATATATATATATATATGAGAAACCCTTGCCAAGACTTTTATGGGTACCACTTTAGATGATCGAGCCAATGCAGTATTTGTTCAGTCAAGGACATTAAATTCTGCTGAACAAATGGGTGGATTGTTAGTGGAGTCTGATGTATTCCAAGGAATGAGAAGCTATAATATTGTTCACTTAAACAGAGGGGAGAAAACCATTTAGTCTGTATTTCTTGATTTTTCCCCCCAAAAAGGAATATTGTAGACATGGGGGATTCTCAACCACACTCATCCAAAAGAGGTACACCCAACAGTCTAAGGGCCAAACCAGAAATGACATTAATATTATACATAATATGCCTGCCTTTCATTTGAAATCTGTATCGCTTGAAAAGCAGCAATTAAAAGACGGAGGAATTTCAGCCACCACAAGGGGTATAGGATATGCATGCTGAGCTTTAAATGGTCCCACCCACAGCAGCTTTGCTGCATGTCACTGGGGTAAATGGGATGAGGGACACAAAAATCTACAATTAAATCCCTGTTTATAACAAAATTTGTACTTAAATATTCTATCATAAAAATATGCATTTTAAAACTCATTTTGTTCCATTTCTTGAGTCAAGAACTGTATCACAAAATCCGGAGAATCTGAAGGGTAATTAAGTTCTAATCCACATATTTGTCCCATTTCCCAAGCACTACTGCTTTCATAGGAGGTTAAGCACTGAGACATACTTTCTCTTCATTACTAACTGTGTTACTTTGGGTCACAGTCCATAGAGAAGGAGGATGGTTTGCAGTATCAGCAGCCCAGCAATTTGAGCATAGCCAAGGGGCCTGCTGGGAAGTTCTGCGTCTTGCTTAAGGGCACTGGGTTCACTTGGGATATCAGAAATTCAGCTGTCCAAAGGCACACACCCCTCTTGTTGATACTAGTATGGGAACAGCTGAGAGAATGCTGGCAGCAACATTGACAGTGGAGGAAGGCATGCTTCTTATTGTAGCTCCCCAGAAGAATTTAAGGCACCCTATCAAAATGAGGTGGGTGGGATTTCTGTTACCCTTGTCTTCCAGCAAGCAGTCTCCTTGTGATGCAGCTTGATACAAATGGTGATGGAATAGACTGATGCCTGTTGCTGCTCTATTTTGCACTTAACTAGTGCTATGCATCCATAGCTCACACACAGAATTCTGTTTGGGTTTCTTGTGGTCCACTTGAGTTCTTCTCTAACTAGGCAGTCCTCTCTCTCTCTCTCTCTCTCTCTCTCTCTCTCTCTCTCTCTCTCTCTCTCTCTCTCTCTCTCTCTCTCCCTCTCTCTCTTATTTGTGATTTGTTAACGTTTCTGCTAGGTGTCCCCCCCCCCTAGAATTCTGAGGATTCAGAGTATTGAGGCTCCTTCCACACTGTTGGAAGATGGGGCAATTAGGCATGCTGTTCTTGTGCATTGCCTATCAAAACAATTACGTGTCAGCTCAGAACATGAGTGTCCCTCCAGTCAGGTGTGCTGGATATATGGGGCGCAAGGGGCTTCAGTCCCTTCAATATTTTGAGGCAGGGGTGGAGTCCCCCCAATATTGAGAGGGCTGCTATCCCCTGTTGCATCGAGCGAGTGCCATTGTGCTGGGTGGGAGGCTTGGAGAGCTTCCCAGTAGGTGTAGCCCGACGGGGGATGGGGTGTCACACGTGTGATGCACACACAATAGCCCCCCCCATGTGGGGCCCAACTCGGCGTGCCTGCCTCTAGCAGCCCAAAACAAGCATATTAGAAATGGTGATGGTGGTGAGAAGACTTTAGAGGAGACCATGGAGAGGAGGAGTAAAGACTGCAAAGTCAAATCATATAGAGAGAGCATACCTGCTGGCATGAATGAAAATAACCATGAATATTGGGGAAAATAAGTGGAATAAAAAGAAGTAGCAGGAACAGTTTGACAAGCTGGCTGGAAAAAGAAATGCAAAAATACCGCTATAAGGCTACACCGTCTGATTGTACCCTCTCTCTCATAGAGGCTATTTTCAATACAGCTTGTATTATCTGACTAAAACTGGATGTTCTATTTTCTGATATGCATAATTGAATTGGTGGGTTTGTTTTGCAAATGAAAGAACTTGGTGCTTGCTATGAATATATTTCAATTCATGTAGGCAGCTCTGGGCAGCCTATGATTTGCATGGAACATAATGAAACACACAAAAATAACATCAACCAACTTCACCTTCTTATCCAGCTGACTTCGTATCAACACATCTCAAGGTGTTTTACAGGGTGTTCAAGCACTTTGTCAACAGTCTTCAGAGCAGCTGTGATGGCGGGGAAGAAAAAGTGAAGTTAATTGAATTTAACAACAGTCAAACTCCTGGAATACTGAATACTGTATCAAATTCCAGAATGTAGAGGTCAAATTAACTATTCTGTGCTCACTATGCTCCTGTGGAAACATGTAAGGACAGTGCTGGACGGGTAAAAAGACCTAATTTGAACCAGTAGTTAGAGGGAAGATGTCTAGACAAGGTTCATGATCTCTGCCCATTCACCTGCTATTCCATCTAAGTGTACTGTATCTTCCCAGGACTGGTTCATATTTGCCCAAGAAGATAAGTTTTACATGCAGTTTGGTGAGAGCTTTTTTCAAGGCTGAGCTGTAGTTGGCTATCGGACATGAGCCAGAAGCCAAGCTAGGAAATCAAGAGCCAAGGGTCAGGACCAAAAGCTCAAGCTAGGAGCCAGAGTCACAGACCAAGGGCCAGGAAGCAGGACCAAAGAACCAAGGTTAGGTGGAATGCTCAGAAGCTCACAAGAGCCAGGATAACATCTTGCTCAGGGAATCCTAGCCTAAACAGAAACCCTTTTATAGCCCTCCCTATCCAGGAGAATCCAGTGGACAGGAAAACAACCCAAAGCTGGAGCTTGCTTCACTGCCAAGCTGCAAGTTCCAAACTGCAGGTCTGATAGTTTATCAGATGGATCCACTGCACACAGAACCAAAGCCAGCTGTTCTCACTCCAGGAGCTCCTAACAGCTATCATGCATACAACCACTAGTATGAACCAGGGTCTACATAAGAAGGCACCATTCATGGGACTGTCTGCTCGTTTTCTCTAGCATAATTTCTTGTTCATGCTAAAGCAATGGTGGGGAACTTCCAGCCCAAAGGCCCAATTAGGCCTGGCATGGGTCCCAAAGCTGCTCCTCCAAAACCACAACTACCTGCTCCACAATCCAACTTCCTATCATTGCAAGGATATCCACTTGAGGAATAGAACCTTCCCTGTCTCCTGAACACCCTCCCAATATCTGCTCAGGAGGCTTAAAGGAACCCCTGGAACAGATTTAGGTGGTGAATAGGGAGGGAGAGGGCAGGGGGAAGTTGCATAGCACAAGTGGAAATGTATGTGCTGATGGGATGTATTAGTTGGGTATCACCCTTGATATTACATAGGGCATAAGCTGAGGAACAGGTATAGGTGTGATTACAAACTAGCAGCTGTAGTAAGCTAGAGGCTCCACCCATGGCAAGGGAGAGCATTCGAGTTCACAACTCACTTTTGCACCTCACTGATTATGCAACCTATACAATTGGCCAGAAGTATGAAGCCGACCCTTTTAGGAAGTTCTGACTCCCAATCCAGAATAGGTTTCTGTGAGTAGCCACAGAGCAGGAACTGTACTATCACCCGAATTCTACTTTAGAGACCTTCTGCTTCCATGTTTAAAGACCCAAGTTTAAAGACCCTGTGTAACAAAAATTGTATGGAAACCTGCAATTACAAATGCATGAATTAATGCGCCACAACTCCATATATGTCCCACATTCATAAATACAACAAAATCCTAAATTCTAACTGCAAAAGAGGGAATTAATATGACTTAATAATAAGAAAGCAAGGTTGAGGGATTCAGTAAGATACAGTTTGAGTTATCTAGTATCTCCTTTATTCCTCATTTGTTGTATTCCACAGTCATCAGCAAGATGGTTTTCTTCTTGATAAGAATTAACTGCTGCCTGCAATGGTTTGTATAGGTCATCTTGATAAATTGGCCAATGTGAGGAAGTAGCAAAGTTAACTCTCCCAGATAAAAATAGCTCTGAACTCCTTATCCTCTGTTATTGCTGATGCCTTTCCTTTTCCTCTGATGCAATCAAATCAACATTGCGTGAAAAATCTAAAAATAAAGTCCCTTTTATATAAAAATCAAGTGTGAGACGCTCATGGTCCCCTAGCAACCTGCTAAAAGCTAACCAGGGACTCTTGTTATCAGCAAGAAATAAATTCCACATCAATGTGGTAGAAGCACAAAGTTATAAACAACTCAGCTTACTCTCCATTAAGTATGAAGTACTGCATCTCCAATCTACCATCATTCAGCAGGCACAAGCCTTTATCTGGCATGTAGTACATGAGTGTCACAGAGCATATGAGTTACCAGTTATTGGCAACTAGTGGCCATAGCTAAGAAGCTCAACCACCTCTCTGTCTTTTGCACTGTCATGGAAGGCACAGAGGATGCACACCAAGCAGGCAGCTAAACAAAAGCTTTATTGTGTCCTTATATAAGAACAGAACTGCTCAAGAAAGCTCTGACTTAACTTGCACAACTAAGTCCACTGCCACTTAGTGGCTAAACTATAGCAGTGTTTCCCAACCAGTGTGCCTCCAGATGTTTTGGGACTACAACTCCCATCATCCCTAGCTAGCAAGACCAGTGGTCAGGAATGATGGGAGTTGTAGTCCCAAAACATCTGGAGGCACACTGGTTGGGAAACACTGAACTATAGAACAACACGATCCACACACGATCCAATTTCTTTGGACGATTTTTCAATGTAACTCACAGGATTATTTTGGAGACGGTTTCTTCCTCACAGCCTAACCCACCTGACAGGGTTATTGTATGGCTAAATGTCACCTTGAACTCATTAGAGGAAGGCCTGCATTCAAATTAGATATCATATTTTAAGGCATGAACTGCAAACTGCAATAGGGGCACAAACATGATTCTTCCCATTGGAGAAATCATTTAATTTCCCCATGGTTTATTTCTAATGGATCAACTTATGTGAGGATCAATTTACCTGACTAAGAGAAGAAACATATCCCTTAAACTGAAAAAGGCATATTTTGTTTAACAGAGCACTGGGAATGAATAAATGGTTGTTGACCTTCTCTGTATCCTAATACCACCAAAGTGAGTCCTCTGTTGAGTTTCAAGAAAGAAGGAATGATTCTAGGAATGAAAACATCTCAGAATTCTTGGCAGAAAAGAAACTCTTGTGTATCTATGGGAAGCCAATGGGAATGCAACAAGCCACATCATCATGGAGCATATTTACTTAGTATTTGCATTGTTGCACCATTTCTCAGAGCGGCGAGCAGTTCCAGGGGGTCCAGCACTTATCCAAGTTTTGGGTTTTTTTGAAAGATGATAACTGGAGCCTCATGGTGTTTTGTAATGTTTGTGTTTATTGTCAGTTATACATATTGATGAGCATAGGTGGAGAGACAACTCGAAACATTGCAATGGATAGCAGCCAAATAAACTGCAATTGCATTAGATCTCCAGAGAAGTCTAATGTTAGCTTAAAGGTAAAGGTAAAGGGACCCCTGACCATTAGGTCCAGTCGTGACTGACTCTGGGGTTGCGGCACTCATCTCGTGTTATTGGCCGAGGGAGCCGGCGTACAGATTCCAGGTCATGTGCCCAGCATGACAAAGCCGCTTCTGGCAAACCAGAGCAGCACACGGAAACGCCATTTACCTTCCCGCTGTAGCGGTACCTATTTATCTACTTGCACTTTGATGCGCTTTTGAACTGCTAGGTACGGTAGGCAGGAGCTGGGATCGAGCAACGGGAGCTCACCCTGTTGCGTGGATTCGAGCCGCTGACCTTCTGATCGGCAAGCCCTAGGCTCTGTGGTTTAACCCAAGTCTTTGCAGGCAAGGAGCTTGCAAAGCAGACCCCTGCAGCTTCTCCTTCTTCCTGCACACCCTTCCTTCCCATCCTTCTTCTCACCCTTCCTTCCCTTCCTTACCTCCTTCCCATTTCATGTCATGGACTGCTCTGAGCAGATGGATCTGACCTGGGGTGATCCAAGGATGTTCTCATCTGGCTTGAGTGAAACTGATTCCTACAAATCAGCCTGATTTGATTTGGGCTTCAGCTGAATCCAGTGCACAGCTTTCGCATGGGACACTAGAAATGGCTGGGGTGAGAAATAACTGCTGAAGACTATGCATTTCCTTCTGGCTACTACAGAGAAAGTAGGAACAGGACAGAGACCTTAATCTACCCTTCCAGGGTATATCAAGTCTGAAGGCAGAATGGTGGTATTCTGTGGCCATCTCCAATATTTCTAAGGCTGCAGAAAACAAGGAGTGATGTACCAGGAGACGGGCCATTATGATGTAGCACTGCAGGCAGAGTCACTCATATGTCATAATTGATGGGTGACCTGTGGGCCAAAGTCAAGCTTCAATGCAACACCCCAAGCAGATCATCACCAGCTGATCTAGGAAGGCATCTTGCTCCACCTGGAGCAGAAATCTGCCACACAGATGTAAGAGAAGGAGAAGATGTCAAGATTCCGACGATATCACAGACATCGCAGCAAGAAAGGTGGTTGCAGTAAAGGGAAAGGACGTGGTAGGAAGAGAGGCAGGACAAAAAAAGGTGGTCGTCGAGGAGGCAAAAAGAGAACAGGTGATAGTTTAGTAGTTATCTTACATTTTGTACTGCAGTATGTATCCATCTATGGGATGCAGGTGGCGCTGTGGGTTAAACCACAGAGCCTGGGGCTTGCTGATCAGAAGGTTGGCAGTTCGAATCCCTGTGACGGGAGAGCTCCCGTTGCTCGGTCCCTGCTCCTGCCAACCTAGCAGTTCGAAAGCATGTCAAAGTGCAAGTGGATAAATAGGTATCGCTCCAAGCGGGAAGGTAAACGGCGTTTCCATGCACTGCTCTGGTTTGCCAGAAGCAGCTTAGTCATGCTGGCCACATGACCTGGAAGCTGTACGCCGGCTCCCTCAGCCAAAAATGCGAGATGAACACTGTAACCCCAGAGTCGGTCATGACTGGACCTAATGGTCAGGGGTCCCTTTACCTTTATGTATCCATCTGGAATAACATGTTGATGTCACGCACATTCCTTTAGAACTCTGCCAATTCTCTTTCAATCCAAGAGATGACTTTATGTCAAATGGTCTTCTGTCAACCAGTAAAGCAGGGGTAAGCCAATGGGGTGCCCTCTGGTACCTCCAGCCCCTATCAACTGCAGTCAGCATGGCCCATGATCTGGGATGATGGGAGTTATAGTCAGCGGTGGAGCAAGCCGATCGGGCACCTGGGGCAGCGCACGTGCCCTGCACCCAAGGGTGGGGCCAGCCGCCCACAGTGGCGGGGGCAGTTGATCATGGGGTGGGGCAAGCCAGGGCAGGATGCTCCATGGGGGCCTCCAAGTAGTCTGCCTGCCTCCTCCCACTCAGCTGCCCTACAGCTGAGGGGGGATCCGGAGGGAGGACTGTTTGCAGGCCCTGTGGTGAGTTTTGCCCGGCATTTTGTCACCCCCTTCAGTGGTGATATTCAGGGCAGACTGCCTCCACCGCACCCCCCTTCCTCCGCCCCTGGTTGTAGCCCAACCACTTCTGGAGGACACCATGTTGGCTAGCCTTGCAAGTAGAGTGTTTCATCTGAAAACAGGAAATGTGTTACATGTGACACATGCACCTTCATAGGGTTAGAATCAAATATCTGGGGAGGAAACAAGGAATAGGTGAAACCTGCTTAGCTCTTCTCCACCCTCTTTCTGCCCACTGACTTGAAATTCGGTGACTTTTTTTGATCTTTGTGCAGACACATCTGTTCTAAAGTCTTGTGCAGACGCATAATGGGTTTTTCGGGGTGTGTGTGTGTGTGTGTTAGCTGTGACATTCCTGTACACCTATGTGTTTTGCAGTGGACAGCCCATTGCTGCCTCCTGGAAAAAAAGTTTCTATGTGAAATCTGTGTGTATATTTGTGTGTGTTATCTGCTTACCATATTAGCCTAACCTTTGAAAAAACCATGATCACATCATTTATTAACTGAAACTAACTAACAAACAAACAAACAAACAAGCTGATCATTCCCATAATTAAAGGAGGTTCCATGGTTATTTTTTGCTCAGGAGCCAGTGTAGCTTTCCTCTCCTCCTCAGGGTTAGTCACATATATATGATCTTGCTAGGCTGTCTTAGCTCAGCCTTCCAAACCTGGTGCATGCAAGTTGTAGCCACCAAAATAACATCAAAATCTGGAAGGCAGCAAGTTTGGTGAGGCTGTTCCAGGGCATCCAGCAACTTCCTCATGCATTGCCTTCTGGGGCTTGGCTACACTCCTACTGCTGCTAAAGGTACCCATATTTTGGGGGGAGGCTGGAGGATGCTAAGATGGTTGGGTGTCTAAAAGTGACCCGGCTGGCACCAGCACGCAGCATAATTGTGCAAATCCTGAGGCCCTAGCAGGGCCCATCATTGGTGACAATGGGCTTGGTGGAGCCTCGACCTGGAGGGGAGTGTAAGATCTGCACAGCTGGAGTTATTCTTGCCACCATTTTACCTCTTTTAGAATTGCTCGAATGTTTGCTTTGTATGACATTGCAGTAAACACATAATGATGCACACACCTCTACTGGTTATGTCACTGCCCATCCCCACAACCCCAAATGGCACAGTCCATTCTACTAATTTATCCAACTGGTGCCCTTGGGCATACAGCTTTGATGCACTAGGAGACATCTACTAATGGTGAAAGAGGGGAGGTGATTTTTGCCATTTCCCTTTCCTTCCTCTAGGCCCTAGAGCCCATAAAGATCTGTTCCAGAGCTTCTTACCAGCATCTAAGTTGCCTCCCCTTCTCCTCCATTAGTAGGGGAGCACTGGGATGAGTTTTTGGATTCCACCACAGGCCTCAGTATATGTCTGTTGAGTTTGAGATTGTGCTGGAGGAGTTGTGTGGTGAGGGCTTTGATATGTTCACTTAAAGGTGTGGTAAATCGGGTTGCTGAGTGTAATAATAATAATAATAATAATAATATCTAGATATGACCATAAAAAGAAATCACCAGCAACTACAAAAGACATATTTGTTTTGATAAGTTTTTGGAACAGATTTCTTACATCCATGCTCTTTAACTACTTAAATTGTAGTTAAACTATAAAGTTTTCAGTGACAAAACATGCATTTTTGCTAAAATTGCTGTTACCTGTCTCCAGATCATATTATGGAAGGAGGAGAGGGAGGGAGGGAAGGAGGAAGGAAGGAAGGAAGGAAGGAAGGATCACTTTATGAGCATTGCAATATGGATGTTTATTTTATTCATACACTTATATGCAGCCTTTCTGAAATAGGTCCATCCAACATAGCCAATAAGAGATAAGCATAGAAATAAAAATAAAGTAGTCTTTATTTTATTGATTTACATTTTTTAAAAAAATGCTCCATTTTTCCCCTCCAAGAAGAAGTTATTCAAAGTGGCTTTAACAAAAATATAAACAGGAACACAAAAATTAGAATAATTCATCATAAAAAATATGGTTTTCTGACTAAAAGCAACATCATGGAACAAGGAGACTAAAGAGCCAGGACCAACAATTAGCCAGTTACATAAAGCAAAAACAAAAAACAAAAAAAACAGATTCAAGATATTATTTGAAAAGAAATATATTCTGTTGCCAGCAGAACACAAAAAAAGGGAAGCTGATTGCCACCTCTTAGGTGGGATGCTACCACAGAGAAAGCCCTCGCTTGTGTCACCACCATATGTGCCCCAGAAGGCAGCAATACATGCAAGAAGGGTGCAGCAGATGATCTTAGGCACATTCACATAGGAAGAGATGGTTCTTTTAGTACTTTGGTCCCAAGCTTTCCAGAACCAGCATTTTGAATTGCACCCAGAAATGAACTGGCAGCCAGTGCAGTCCAAAAAATGTTTCCTGTGATCCAAACACTTTGCCCCAGCAGAAGCACCTTGCGCCAACTGATGTTTCCCAGTGCAAAGGCAGCCCCACATAAGATTCACGGCAGCAGCCCAATCAAAATGTAACTAATGCATGTAGGACCAGGGCACAACCTGGCCATATCAAGACCAGCAAGGGAATTTCATTTTTTTTTTAAAAAAATGTAAGAAACCAAAAATACATTAAATTCGGGGGGGGGGTATAAGAGAACAAGGGAGGCATTCATGTTGAGTTCTGGCACCTCTTTTTCTAGAAAAATAGCACTAATTTAAAGCCTTATGCGACTTAGGACCCTCGTACCTACGGGACCGCCTCTCCTGGTATGCCCCGCAGAGGACATTAAGGTCCACAAATAATAACATAATGGAGATCCCGAGTCACAAGGTGGTTAGGCTGGCCTCGACTAGGACCAGGGCCTTCTCAGTACTGTCCCCGACCTGGTGGAACGCTCTGTTTCAGGAGACTAAGGCCCTGCGGGATTTGTCATCTTTTCGTAGGGCCTGCAAGACAGAGCTGTTCCGCTTGGCCTTTGGACTGACACAGTCTGACCCCAGGGTTACCCTCCCCTAAGGTTTTATCTTATAATGGTTTATACTTGTAGATTTTAATTTTAAAATTGAATTTTAACATTGTATTAATCTGCATTTTAATTGAATTGTTTCTTTTATACTTGCGTTGATATTTTTTCTGTTAGCCGCCCTGAGCCCAGTCTTGACTGGGAAGGGCGGGGGTATTAATTATTTATTTAATTAATTAATTAAAATAAAATTCTGAAACGCCAACAAAATGGCAGCATGATTAATAAACTAAGTTGAAAGTGATGAGAAGTTGGTTGGTTTCCAAAGCTTTCTTAAATTCTGTTATTGAGAGTGTCATCTTGGGGGAGAGTTCCATAAGGAAGAGGCCACTACTGAGAAGACTCTGCAAATTAACACGGGCTGGTTTTTTTTCTTTGAAAAAAAGAAAAAAAGAATGGTGGATCAGGACCATGAATGTACTGACGTTTCTCATTCTTCTTTCTTGCCTTCAAGGCCGTCACCACTACAGGAGGTGCGTGCTATACTAACTGGACCAGTTCGGAACAAAGGAGTCCTAGCAATGCAATCACTGACTGAGCAGAGCTGACATCTTTCTCCAAACAAGTCATCAGCGTCCAGGATCAGGAAATGTTAGAGAACGTTTCCAATTAAACCTACCTGGGCTGGAATATCTGCAGCATCTTCATATGTTACTTCTAAGTCTTTTCCTTATCTTTGTAAGCGATCTTAGGAAGTCATGTGCCTGCTCTCACCCAGTTGATGGCATTTTGACAGATCCATGCTGTAATTAAAGCCACAATCTCCAAATTTACCTAACTCGCAGTTTCTGAAATAATGCCAAACCATAACACAGCCATGGTTTAAATTTACACTTAGAATTGTGCCACGCAGTTCTCCTGCCAAGTAATGTGTGTGCATGAAGAATGCATTTATTAATGAAAATAACATGCAAACTGTGTTCTATTATGGGAAACTGTTTGCAGAAACGTATATATTAGGCATACAAATTACGGACAAACATGGTTATAATAAGAGATCACCACACTAAAATGCTGCTGAATTTTCAGGAAAACTTTTTTTAAAAGTTGGCAAACTAGTGGAAATGCGAAAAACTAAAGAGTGGGAAAATTAGAAATTGAGAGAAACCAAAATTGGCAGATCCACACATCCTTAAAGCTAACAACTCTCCCTCAGATGTATTGTTAACATAGTATCAGAACACTTGAGGAGGGCTATTGTTCTACTGAAAATTAGGAATCTTGAGTTAGTCACAACCACTAGTTTCATAGGTTTCAACAGATAGTCATGACCAATGCTCGATGAGCAAGAGGGGAATCCCAACCCATGATGCATCTGAGCCCCAGCGGCTTAGGCAGTTATGCAAAGAAAGAGTAATTGCTACCCTTTTATTTGTTAATTTGTTTTATTGAAGCATCATCTAAAACTGCAACAAGAGCACAGTCATGGAGGATGAGGGTCTTGGGGAAGGAGGCATCACTCTGAGACAGGGCTCGCTCAAGACATTTTGGTCCATAGCTGCCAAGTCCCGGATTGAAAAATCCGGGATCAGCAACAGCAGTGTGGCACCGGAAGTGCTTCACACCTTGGCTCCCCCACCTACTCCTCGTGCGCGGCCACGCCCACCGCTCCCTCCGCCAATCCGCCTTCCAGACTCTTTCCCCGGCAGGAGCTAAATCTAAACTCTTAGGCTTGCCAAAGAACATTTCCTCGCCGGTCTTTCAAATTCCTCGTTGGCTCGGTCTTTTAATAACTCGCCAGAAGGCACCAATTGGCCGCCTGCGCGGCAAAGCACGGGATGGCAAAGAGAAGAGAGGTTTGCATTGGCCACAATGCTGGCAGCAGCCCAAGACCCGCGGAGGTGGGCGGGCAGGGAGGAAACCTGCCAAGGGAGAACTGAGGACACAGCTCTCCTTCCGTAAACACTGTTCATTCCCCTCCCCTCTGCCGGGAAAGCAGCATTTCAACCTATGGAGGTGGGGAAAGAGCCCTGCTTTATTGACACACTTTCCTCCTTCCCCATGATTTGAGTTATGCACCTTGTTTGATAATAGCCTGAAATCCATTGTTTTCCCCCTTCTCTCTCTCAGGTCATGCTTCTGTATACAGGATTAAATCTATTTCCTCCTCTCCCCCCTCCCCAGGGAAGTGGAAGCATCCAGGCAGCTTGCTAATAGACACCTGAGGACTATGTATAACTAAGTGAAGCGGGAGGAGGGAGTTAAAACCCCGGTGAGAGCGGCTGAGTAGCAGCAGGAGCAAAGGGGGGGGGGGTTACGGCTGACCCTGCCTCACGTGCGCAGAACAGAACAGGCAGAGTGCATGCTGATTGGCGGTGGGGCGAAGGTCAGTGCGCGCGAGGGGAGGGGAGGGGAGGGGAAGAGAGAGAGGAAGACTCGGAGTCGAACGCTTATGTCTGGGCACCGGAAATCTAAACAATAAGCAAAATCGTATGAGAGGAGCCTCCCTGGTAGGTAGGAAATCTGGGAGATTTCCGGGATTTTTTCCAATCCGGGCTGCCAGCGGGAAACAGCTTTAAAAATGGGGGTTTCCCGCGAAAAACGGGAGACTTGGCAGCTATGTTTTGGTCCCTGAGACAAACCTCAAAATGGCACCTCTCTCTCTGTCAGGGAAGAAGAAGTGAGTAAATATCTACATCAAGGAAAAGGGAAGAAAGATCTACATTGCCATCTGCTGCCCCTGCAGATCCTGCCACCTGAGGCAGTCGCCTCACCTAGCCTCATGAGTGGGACAACCCTACCCTGAGGAAGAGGGAAATGAGCCTTAGAAGCAAATTGTTTGTTGGGAGATGAACTGATATCCTCTTGTGCCTCCAGTGGGCAGGGTAGTGGGTGGTTCCTGGTACTGGGTGATTTGATCATAATGGACATAGCTAGAGAGCCTAGGGCTTGCCAATCAGAAGGCCAGCGGTTCAAATCCCTGCAACGGGTTGCTCGGTCCCAGCTCCTGCCAACCTAGCAGTTCGAAAGCCCATCAAAGTGCAAGTAGATAAATAGGTACCACTCCGTTTCCATGTGCTGCTCTGGTTCGCCAGAAGTGGCTTTGTCATGCTGGCCACATGACCTGGAAGCTGTACGCCGGCTCCCTCGGCCGATAACGCGAGATGAGTGCTGCAACCCCAGAGTGGGTCACGACTGGACCTAATGGTCAGGGGTCCCTTTACCTTTTTACCTGCTTTATAATGGGAGGCAAGCCTCCATTTAATATTAAGAGGTACCCACAACATTGTGTGATGGGCATGTGCTGCTGATTTGCTTGAGAACAGTGACCACAGTGCTATCAAATTCAACATGTATATAAGTTGGTAATTGCTGAGAAGGTCCAGCATGGTCACATTTCACTTCAAAAGAGGAAACTTCCCCTGTATTAAAGGACTGGTTAAAAAGGAACTTGTGAAGGAAAAGAGCAACTAAAACGATTGACTCCCACATAAAGAAAGGCTTTTAAGTTTAGGGGGAAAAACGGAGAGGAGAACATGTTAGAGGTGTATAAAATGATGCAGTGAATTGTAAAAGTGGACACAGATGTTTTCCCACTCTTGCTCATAAAACTAGAACCCAGGGTCATCCAATGAAGTTGAATTTTGGAAGATTCAGGACAGACCAGAAAAAATTAAACAGTTGAACTCACTCCCACTAGAGGTATCGTAGTGATGGCCACCGAAGTGCTTGGCTTAAAAAGAGGTTTAAAAGGGTCTATCAGTGGCCCCTAGCCATGGTGGCTGTGTACTACCTCTGAATACCCGTTTCTTAATAACACAATTCAGGAAGTGCTGTTGTGCCCTGTGTCCTGTTTGTGGGCTTTGCCTTCCCATAGGAATGCTGGAGTAGATAGGCCTTCAGCCCAAGCAAGCAGCTAGATTGGGTTGACAGTGTTGTGTCCTTATTTGAACTCCATTTCCCGGTTGTTAATGCTCTGCTTAGTACATCATTAAATGGTTAGTAATTAGTAACCTTATCATAATCTCTCTAATACAATGGCCAGGTTGTTTGCGCAAATGTTTCACAACTCTTTTAATCTTAACCATAGCCTCAGCTTTTATCAGGGCATTCTATCTTTTTGCTGGTTTGCTTTGTTGTTCTGACTGTAGAAGCATCCACCTATTCATGGATTTTCACAAAAGGGACCTGTTTTCAACTTGGTTATTGGACCTCTGCCCCCTTTGAATGCTGAATTCTACCAGTACAGAGACAGCTTTTCAGTCCCCCCCCCTCTTTGCTTTTTAGATTTCCAAATTAGCCTTAAAACAACTACATTATCCTCAAAAAGCACTCTAGGAATCAAGAACTGGGAGCATGCATTGTCTATAGACAACTCAAGAAATGGAACGCTCCAGAAAGCATTTTGCATGGGAGCAAGGGGGGGGGGGGAGAGAGAGAGAGAGAGAGAGAGAGAGAGAGAGAGAGAGAGAGAGAGTCAACTAAATAATATTAGCCTTATTCAGAACTTAAAAACAAGTCCTGCCCCCCCTCCTAACAAAGTCCTGCCCCCTAACAAAAATCCTGGCTATGCCCATGAGATGTTTCAGTCTGCCAATTAAGCCATGTTCTCTGGAGTATCCCTACTGATGTCTACAGGGCTTCATTCAGGAGGTAAACGGCTTTGAGCACTGACGTCCAATACATGCTTTCACAGTTCATTTTTCATATAAAGGTATTTGCCCATCAGCTGCTTAAGTGGTGAAGGATGGGGTTGAATCTGTTTCCTCCACTCTATGCAACTCATAAAGCATAGTCACGGAATCATTTATGCCACAAGAGCGCTGAAGTGACATTGAAGAAGGCAGGGCAGCTTCGATTCCACCCCTGTCAGCCACACATTTGACCGAATTTTTCAGTGATCTGCTTGCACTTTCCTTGGCATTTGTGGGCCCATTTGGATGCCAGAGATGTTCCCCCCTACTTTCCTATCAATACCACTTCATTAATTACCTACCATACTCAGCCAAATCCACCCTATGATGGATGACATGGGCAGAGCCTCTCAGAGACTTTGTGCTGGTGGTTGCACATTGTAAACACTGCCAAGCTGATGACAGTCGTCACACGGGCCCATGACTCAGCAACTGCCTTTGTGCGATCTAAATCCAGCCAGAAGCTGATCTCAGCTCTTGTGTGGGGTTCAGACTCTGATAGTCAGTTTGCAGGGATTCTTTGAAAGCATGTTTAGTTTGCAAGACAGGCAGGCCCACACCTGGTTTTTCTCCAGATTGAAGTGGGACAAGGTGAAAGTGGTTTGTAATTTGAAAGAGGAGCAGTAACAACAGAGACCTATCTCCAAGATGCTCAAGTCGGCAAGTAAGGCAGCCTGTCTGACTGGGCGGGTGGGTTAAATATGGGCTGGGGGACCGGGAATCATAACTGATCCACTCTGGCCTGTGGTTGTTGAGGCTTCCTTGCTGATGAGCATAATCTTTATGGAATTCCTTACTTTCTCCAGAAATGGGTGGTATTTCAAAGGGAGGATTCCTGCTGGACATTCCCCAGGTTCAGTGTGCAGTGCTGGGTTGAGTCCTGACAGGCAGGCATGATTGTAACAAAGGTAAAGCCCTAACTTCCTGGCTTCCTGACTGGTAGCTTCATCAACAACATTTTCCATTGAGCAGGTTACTAGAAACAGATCTTGTATGCTCTCACAGAGCCCCTGTCCAATCCTCTGTGCAGTCTCAAAATGGCTCAGGAGAGCAGCATCTTCAACAGACATGCTCCTAAGTTCATTTTGTAGCTCCAAAACATCTGTTGATATTTTCCTCTAGCTATCCTTTCCTTGCGGACACAATCCAAATTCAGTCTATGAGAAGGAAAGAAAAGTGGTATCCTGATGGCAACCACTCGCCTTTGAAAGGTGATGGTCTTGCAGGCATCCCCTTGGATCAATATGAATCATACGTCCAATATAAGCCTGAAAGGCTGATTCTAGAATGGCAGGATCTGATGGTGTCCCATTGACATGTTAATTTGGGATACCATAACTGGTGCTCTGCTTCTTATACCACTATTGATTCTGCAGCTATAGAAATTTGTGGTTTCCCTCCCAGCTCATTATCAGCTCATCAATTGAGAATGGCATCAGAGATCTCTTATTTATAGGCTTCCTTTATAATTTTCAAATTATACTTGTTTTGCCTTCTGTCCACCCACACTTTTGCAGTGCTATTTTGGAATTAGAGTGTGGGGGCAGTAAAGACATTGCCTCGGCACATATGTCATGTTCCCTTCCCTTTCTCTTCCTTTCCTGTACATCATGCATCACAATACCTCACCCATGACCGGTTGTTTGCATGGGATAGCTCAGTCAGTAGAGCACAAGACTCTTCATCTCAGGGTCAAGGGTTCAAGCCCCACATTGGGTGAAAGATTCCTGCACTGCAGGGGATTGGACTAGATGACCCTCGTGGTCCCTTCCAGCTCTACAACTCTATGATTCTATGTGATTCTTATTTACAAACATAGAGTTCCATGTGGATGAGGATGATGAAGTGGTAGCAGATGATCCACCAGCAGAAACGAATGTGTTGGATGTACACAAACAGAGTCACTTATCAGATGGGATGATTGCCCACCATAGAGTCCCTTTCTGAGATGCTACTTTCCCCTCCAAAACCTCTAAATACTTCATACTATGCTGAACCCTAGGGGAAGAACCTTCACCCCCTGAAAAAAGATGTTATCTCTTTTTCTTGCAATGATTAGGAGAACTTAACATTGTATTTTATTATGGGAGTTCCATTGTGGAAGGGTAAATCCTTGAGCTGATGGAACAAGTTACTCAGCGCTACATTAGATGCAACCCAGGGACTTATGGACATCTTCCAATAGAGCAGCTAACCATTAATGACACCCACACAGGTGAAGAAAAGCAGGCCATGCCAGTGCAAAACCGGCACACTACATTCATAGTACATTTTATTTTATTTTATTTATTACAAATGGTTTAAGAATTTCAGTGCAAGAGGGTTTGGCTCTGAATACACAGAGGCACTAAGAATGGTCTAGAGCTGAATTCTGATCCCCCTAATTACAAGATTTGTCATCATTACTAATAAGAACCGTTTCCTGCTAGAGTTGCATGTGTCAGCCCAAAGTCTGTGACGCCAGATGTTTCTAGTATTTCTAGTCCTGTTGATGGGAAAATGCCTTGTAACATTTGCAAGTGTCTTGATAATGAAACCAGGAGCAACCTGGGAGGGCAGCTATGGGAGCAGAGGAGAGTTTTGTACTCAGGTTCGTGGCAGTGGGGTGAAGATATTTTTATTCTCATTGCAGACGCTACTAGAGGTTCCTGAAGCCAGAGCCGCTTTGTACTTCTTGATTAGTCCAGAGGTGGTTTGCATAACATCTATCTGGCTTCGACATTGCACTTTCTGGTGACTTGAGCTCCTCAAGTATTTTGGGTTTTGGATTAATACCACACACTGGAATATTGCGCCTTTTTTGTCTCAATGATTGGCTTTGTTTCCTTTGAACGTCCCTCTAGCTAGCTGAAATTCCCTGTATCCAGATTCTCTAAATTCACTCCAATTGCACAGTCCCATTCATTTGCACCCTGCAGCTTAGCAGGGGCGGACTTCGGTCTTTCTAATTTCAGCGGTGTCCTGTACGAGGTCAAAATTCATTGCGCCTCCTGCCTCTCACCTTCCATTCTGCTCAATTCACTATGTCATAGTTGCGGGGCCCTGTGGCGCTCCCTAGGCTTGGCACCCAGTGTGGGGAAACCAGTTGTGCTGCCCTAAATCTGCCTCTGAGCTTAGGTTCAGGCTTTGTCGTTTCTGCTTAGAGATCTTGGTCCCCTCCCCCCACCTTGCTGCAGGATGGGACCCATAATTCATAAGCTACATGGCTTCCCAACTGCAAGCTTCTCAGCACTGCTATATAAGCAAGCCAGAGAGATGTATGTGTGATAGGTGCAAGTGACAATGTACACAGAGGTTTCATGCTTTTTCCTACATGGAACTACTTTCCATGCAGGAAACATGTAACATTTGAGAAGCCTTTCCAGTATTCTACTCACCTAGCCCCCCCCCCCTGAGTGGTGGCTTATTTGTGTGTGTTTTCTGCAGCCTGCCACTTATGCAATAATCATGTCTAGTGATGGATTTACACTGGACCATCCACACAAGATTCTGCTTTATTCATTGTCCTGCAATGCTTATCAAGTCTTGCTGTATTACTGCCATCTGGAAAGGCATTCTTCTCTTAAAGGTAAAAAATAAATAACTTGCAAAAAGAAACCTGAAATATTTTTATTAGGTATACTACCACCAGAGAGCAAAAAGGAAATAAGAACATTGTTCATGTATGGCTTGACTGCAGCCAGAACTCTTGTAGCAAGAAAATGGAAAAGTAAGGTACTCCCAACAATTATAGATATTGATGTTAGAGTACTTGCAATTGGCAAAATTGACAGGATCGGTGTGAGGATCAGTAAAACAGAAAACATCGAAGGAGTGGATTAAATATAACAAATATATACCAGTTCATGTTTATTATTCAAACAATTCCATGCTAGCAAAACTAGAATGGTATTTGTAAAGGAAAAATAATGGAAATATTAGAGAGGAAAAAGAAGAAGAAGAAGAAGTAATAATAATAATAGAAACCTATAAAATAGTAATGTATGAGAAAAAGGGTATAAGGAGAAGGATTGGAAGTACTCTCTGCAAAAACATACAACTCGGATTTGTTTTTCTGGATATATTCTTTTTTATTTTTCTTTCTTTTTTGTGTTTCTTTTTTCCCTTTTGACCAAATCTATGTAAATTGTCAAATTTTCTTTTTAATCCTTTGTAATATTAGTGTGTTAAAGTGTCAGTGTATCTTTCTTATATATACATGTACTGTATTTTTAAATAACTTTCAATAAAGAATTTTTTTTTAAAAAAAAGGTAAAGGACCCCTGGCAGTTAAGTCCAGTCGCGAACGACTCTGGGGTTGTGGCGCTCATCTTGCTTTACTGGCCGAGGGAGCCGATGTTTGTCTGCAGACAGTTTTTCCGGGTCATGTGGCCAGCAAGCCCTAAATATAGGGAGAGGTGGGCGGGTGTTCCAATGCACTAACCAAGAGAGAAAGCTCAGGGTCACGTGCATTGGCATATATAGGTCCCTTGATCCATTCGGCTAGTATCCCTTTGGTCAGATTAAACCCAGCATCAAGGGACCTACCAATCGGGTGTTGTGGCTATCCAATCATACCCACCCACAACACAAGGGTTTGGTTGCCGGGTCTCACCACAACATGCGCCCTCTTTGAGAGAGGACATGATCTCACAACCTCCACATTATTCCTGTACTTCAGGGATAGGGAACCTGCGGTCTTCCAGATATTGTTTGCCTCTGACTCCCATCAGCACCAGACAGCATAGGGCAAGGGTGATGGGTACAGCAACATCAGGTGGGCAACACATTGCCCATTCTTGCTGCACTGTATGGTCTCTTGGAGCCAGAATAGACTTTACTGCTTTGCTGCTTAGTTTAGAAACACAGCTATTCTCAGCAGATGGATTTTGCTTGTATGGCTGCTTTCATAATTTTTTTTTGAAGCTTCCCCAGACAAATGAAATGCACTATTAATTATTTTCTATGTTATTCCCCCCCCCACACACTTACCCGACACACTGTATGGAGCCCATTCTCTCTCCGACTTTTCCTCTTCAGTTCATCACCCCATTGAATATTTCTCCAGGTCTTCCTGTTTGTTAGATTTCCGGAATCAGGTTTACAAAATGTTTCCTCTCATAAGTTCCCTGTTAGATTAGCCCCAGTGGGTCAGTTTTCTGAAATGCTCCTTTGCCTTCCTGTCATGAGGTTCAACAAGTGATTTTGTAGATGAGATTCATTTTGCTCAAACCTCCAAAGCATTTTGACACACACACACACACACACACACACACACACACCTCCAAAAGAACAACCATATATCCTAATTGCAACAACATTTCCTTAACTCATTTTCAACAGTTAAGTAAATATAGAATTTACTTGGTCAGCTGAAGAATAAAAAGGGTTTCTGTTTCACACTGAACATTACCCCCTTCTTAGAATATGAATACACCAATGACACTTTCAACAACATTTGTTAGCAGGCTCATAAATAAAAACACCATCATTTATAGTAGGAATCACCTTCATTATTACCCATTAATCAGGTGTTAATGTAAATTTCTCTGTGCAAGCTAATGTTAGGTAGAGAGATATGATACATTCTGTGTCAACGTCCAGCCAAGGGCAGATGCACACAAATATAAGCTTGGAGATTGTGAAGAAAAGTGGTAAGATGATACCCCCAGCATATTATACTCTGTCAAGCTTGCAAGGGCAGAAAGCCAGAATTTCCTAGAATTTATACCAAGCTTAGTCAATCCAGATGGTTATACTGCCACCCAATCAAAGAAAGCAATGTTGCGCATTCATTCTGTTCTTAAAGAGGGCTCCACAGCTTGGACAAACATTTCTCTGAACCAGGCCTCAGTTTCTGATTATAATGTTTCCAACTCAAATCTGTAATTTCCAACACTCAGAGTGACTCGGTGAGCTTGATAGTTGGGGCATTGGTGGTGGCCTGAACAACAGACTACCTTGTTTAACATTTTGTCTGCTCGGCCATATAGCCTATGAGTTTGCAGGAATTTGAGGAGCACACTATTCTGAATTTGAAATCCACAGACATCCAGTAAATCTAAAGGAAGCAGTCACTACCTTCTTCCCAGTGAAGTCCATATAAATGGGAGAGGAGGAACATTGCTAACTATGGGAGAATATATTTCATGGCACCTGAGAGCAGTATAAGGGATCCTGCTAACTTAGGGAGCACATGACATGCTGTTTGACACAACTCTGACCTCCAATAGAGAGGAATAGCCACGGAGCTTAGGAGGAATGTCTGGTGTGTGTGTGTGTGTGTGTGTGTGTGTGTGTGTGTGTGCTGCTGATTGCCTCACTTTGACTAATGGTAGTGCTGGCCCTGGTTCAGCTGCGGAAGAAATACAGATGAACATTTGGCCTCAACGCCCTTTCTGGAGAGCTGAAAGATGAAGGGCAATGGCAACATCTTCTTGCATTCAGGTTGTAAAGCAAAAATATCTTCCGAGGCACAAGGAGGGGGACATCTATGACATCCTTTCACACCTATTGCAGAGAATGTACAGCACCTGCCAATACTTCGAAAGGAAATTAGTTAACTTTTGGTTAAACCAGAATAAGCAAAATCACAAAAGCCCAAAACGTTAATCAAACAGATGTCAATTTCTGGCGGGGCGGCGGGCAATAAGAAAGCTTCCAGAGCAGACCTGGAAGTTAGCACTGTGCATTTAATGAAAAGGATCCCAAAAACATTCCCTTTCAGACTGGGCAATAAACTCATTATTCCCCAAGCGAGTGTGAAAAGGCAAAATGAAAGGATAGAGAATGAATTCACTTGTTTTAAAAAATAAACACATGATTGGGGGGGGGGGAGAGGATAGAATAGTATTTCCATAATCTTAAGCAAGGTATGAAAATCTTACCCGGCAAACAGAGTTATAGCATATATTTCTCTTTCTTGGAAAAGTTTTACAGTGTTCCCAGTAACTTCTCTGAGTATGCAGGCAACACAGCCAAGCGGTGAGTGTTGCGTAACATGCTCTGGAGTGATTCCACTGAATGACCTTATCTTCTATAAGTATGGCTACGTTATATGATCAACCAGGGGCCATCTTCTCTTCAAACAAGCCACCCTTTGTGCTGTTTTCAGGCAGTGTCCAATTTTTGCTTTCTTCAGCCAGCATGCTCTTGTTATCACATGCTCTTGTTCTGAGATGGGTCACTAAGAGATAGCCTTAGGAACGGTAGGGTCCACAGCGTAATTTATCCATTTCTTTATTATATTCCATTTTAATTCCATGAAGATATGCATTGGGTTCCCAAGAGGTATCCCGCAACCACATAAAGCATAACAATATTTCTTAAAACTGTTTTTAGCGGTGCATTTCAAATTGCTGTAACACACTTTGGGACCTTCTGATGAAGAGTGGTAATAAACATAAGAATGACAATAACAGCATCTAGCCCAAACTGCTTAGCCTCGGCACAATTGTAGTATCATGTATCTCCAGACCATGCCCTAGGACAGTGATGGGCAATCTTTTGAGCTTGGTGTGTCAAAATTCGCCAAAAAACCGAGCATAACTTGGGTGGTGTGTCACTTTGAGAAAAAAACCATAATTTCGCGATATTTATAGTTTAAATAACAAAAATGTATAATTGTAATATATAACTGTATTTAATAAACAAAAAACTAATTATTTAACCTAACCAAACAAAAAACCCATTATTTATCACAAAGTGCCCAGAGTTGTTGAGCTTTTTTGGGGGAGCTGCTGACCAAAGTTTTGGAGGTTTTTTGGGGGGTGCATAAGTTGCTTTGTTTTTTGGGGGAGGATGCCCCAAAGTTGCTGCACTTTTTTTGGGGGGGGGAGGAAAGAGAACAGAAATAAATGATGAATAATACCTTCGCTGGAACTAACATGCAGCTCTGACAGAGTCTGCCAAAGTGCCAAAAACCCAGCACAGAACGGGTTAAAAAACGAACGCTGTTACACCCAATCATAGTCTGCCAAAGCGCCATAAAAACAGCACAGAAAGGGTTAAAAACAAATCTCTGGCTACCAGCAGCAACAACAACAACAACAAAAGGACCTGGGTTTTAACAGCGGAGACAAGCTGTAGGAGGAGCAGGAGAATAAATGGGAGGGGGAACAACAACAGTGTGAATGGGCCGATGAGGCACTTGCCAGCAGTGAGTGCTCTGCGTGTCATGTCTGACACGTGTGTCATAGGTTTGCCATCACTTCCCTAGGACAACATGAGGTAATGGCTTATAGATTGCTCTCACGTGGTTGCTACCAGGAACCATAGCTGCCAAGTTATCCCTTTTTTTAAGGGATTTTCCCTTATGCTGAATAGGCTTCCTCACGAGAAAAGGGAAAACTTGGCAGCTATGCCAGGAACTGCTGTTTGTTAAAGGCACAGAGCAATCTTGCAAAACTACACCCCCCACAGTACTTCTTGGCAAAAGCCACTCCAGTTAACCCAGTTTTAAACCTGTTGACAGTTGCAGTGCAGATGTGCACTCAGGGTGTGTGAGACCTATTGCAAGCATTTCTCATGGTGTATACAAGCTGCTTTAGGCCCACCCACATTGGAAACATCTGTAATAAATGCTTGAAACCACTGGTTCTAAAACAGCTACATTGCCTTGTTGTGCTGCAGAATATATATCTAAAAGCAGGCATCCCCAAACTTCGGCCCTCCAGATGTTTTGGACTACAATTCCCATCTTCCCCAACTGCTGGTCCTGTTAGCTAGGGATCATGAGAGTTGTAGGCCAAAACATCTGGAGGGCCGCAGTTTGGGGATGCCTGTCTAAAAGCATCTGAAGAGCTGGAATAGGCTCAGTTCGAGGCAGGGCCTCCTGGAAATCTGGCTAGGATCAATAAGCAGATAAGGGAAATGATGTGTCTTACCTTGCAAGAGGACAGTCCTCTATTTCAAGGACCACCAGAGAACAACCTTTTATTTGAAGGAGACCTCCATTTGAAGAGGTGTCTGGTCCAAGCCCTGCATAAAGATCCCTAAAATGGGAAAGCAGGGCTTTGAAGTTTCTCATCAATGCCAACATCTGAACAGTGGGCTGAGCAGGTCTCCTGGTCAAAGTGTCACCCACTATGGTGAGATGTGCTGTATTTCTACTCAAATGATAGTAATCTGAATTTGCACATATATATATATATATATATATATATATATATATATATATATATGATTAGCATGTGAAATTTCAATGCAAAATTTTGTCCTCTTTTATGGTGATGTGTTTCTGATATGTAAGTGTCTTTCCAAGAGCAGATCCATCATAAATACTACAGTCTGAAGATATGTGTGTTGACTACGATTACTGCCAGGTAAGAGTAGTGCCATATATAATTCCACGCCCTGTCAATTCACTGGGTTACTCTGACTTGCTGTTCCATGAAAACAAGAGCCATGAGGGATTTTTCAGCATCCAGGAACCTCAAGTGTCCTAAATTATCACGAGCAAAACTAGCTTCTCCCTCATCAGGTTCCTCCATAAAACTCCAATCCTTTTCCTGCCTCCTGTCCCCATTTTTTATTTGGATTACAAACTTGTCCAACACATAATGATTTACTTTGGGACACACCATGCCAGAAAGAGAAAGGACAGATCTAAATTTACTTGCCGTTCTAATTTCCAAACAGACTCATTTCCTGCTGTTCCTTTTGTTTTTTATTTCCCTCATTGTGCTCACATTCTGACTCAGAAGAACACGTTTCCATGCACTGTCAGTTTGGTTGGGGGGAAGATTCTTAGTTGCTGATGAAGCCTCCGCAAATCTTGCTATTTATATAAGTGAATTCCTTAATTTCGTACCCAAGATCTGACCTGAGAGATCAAATGCCAAGATAATACTCTTCAATGTAGAGGAGGTATTCTGCACTCCCCCTCAAAACCTGCACTCAGAAGGATTCATACCAAATTGCACACATTTACTTTAAATAATGTATTCCTTCTTTAAGCACTAGCTGAGTCTGGGCAGAATATTTTGGCAAGGTGGTAAAGCAAACGGTGGTTGGGGTGCGTAGGCCAATGTGAAGAAACAGCAGGAGGAGAAGGGATTAAAAACAGAAGCTTACAAAAAACAACCACTCCTTATCCTCAATTAGTAGGAGATGCACTCATGCACTTTCTACAGATGCTACCTGAACATTTTGATTTTTCTTTGTAACCATGAGGACTAGAAACTTGCTGTGTGCAATTCCCCACTCCCTTATAGTCCATCTATGATTACAGATCAATGGAAAAGCACCAGAATGTTGCTACGTATAGCTATGAAGGTTCTAATGATACAAGCTTGGAGCAGTCTTTCTAGTAGATGAGTGACATTGCTTGCTAATCTCAAGGATCAAAATAAGTATTAAAATGCATAGAATCATAGAACTGTGGAGTTGGAAGGGGCCCCCCAGCAAAGCAGGAGCTAGATCATACATGACAGATGGCCATCTAAAACGCTGCTTAAAAACCTCCAAGGAAGGAGAGACCACCACCTCTTGTGAAAATCCTTTCTACTGTCAAAACAGCTCTTACTGTCAGAAAGTCCTTCCTGATGTTTAGTTGGAATCACCCTTCTTGTAGCTCGAATCCATTGGTTTGGGGCCTGGTCCCTGGAGCAGGAGAAAACAAGCTTGCTCCCTCTAAACAGCCGCTTAGATATTTGGCTATCATGAAGATGTCCTATCAACTTCACATTGACATCCTGAAATGTACTCAACACATCAGAGCAAATTTAGTGTCCCCCATCTGATATTTGGTGCAGCTGGTTGTTCCTATCTAAGTGTAGAATCTTACATTTTTCCCTATTGAAATTCACTTCCCCAATTGGTTAAGGCAATCCTGATTCTATCTTTTGCACCATCTTAGTTGGTGCCACCTACAAATTTGATGAGCATCCCCTTAATTCCTTCATCCATGTCATTGATAAAGATGTTGAACAACAACAGGCCCAGGACAGAACCCTGCAGCACTCCCCTTGACACTTTCCCCCCCAGGATGACAAGGACCTATTCTTGAGCACACTCATTGTGTTTGGTCAGTCAACCAACTACAGTAAACCTAGTCCAGTTCACATTATACCAGCTTTTCTGCAAGAATATTACAGGGGAACTTTGTCAAAAGCCTTACTGGAAAAAGTGTACTTTGAGAGTAAATATTTTTTTAATATAAATATGCAAATTTTGGATGGATGACTAGTGAAAAAGGACAGGAAGACACATGTAAAATGGATATGTACTGGAAAGAGACTGATTCACCAACCCCTGAATATCACTCTTCCAATTATTCTTCCTGTGCTGGCATAATAATGCTTGCTTATGTGCTGGAACTGCATTGTTTCAATATTTTATTTTTATTATTTATTTATGTATTTATTGGATCTGTATACCACCCCTTATCTGATGATCACAGGGTGGTCCGCAACATAAAAACAGGGTTGCGCGAAAGTAAGACTTGAAAGCAGCAATGCTTCTGAATACCAGTTGCTGGAAACCACGCGAGAGGAGAGTGTTCTTGTGATTGAATCCTGCCTGCTGGTTTCCCACAGGTTGGCCACTGTGAGAACAGGATGCTGGACTAGATAGGCCATTGGCCTGACCCAGCAGGCTCTTCTTATGTTCAGGCCTAACCCAGGGACTAGGACGTTGCCTCCTTGGAAGCCTCAGGCTCCTGCAAGACCCATCCATTTAACACCTATAGCCCCTTTGAAATAGAGACCAGCCCATCTGTATTATTACTATTACTTCTATAAATGGGGGTGGAGGAAGCGGTGAAAATGTCTTAGTGTGATCTGTGAAACCAAACAGGCAGAGTTAAATCACAGTTTTAGAGCTGGTCATGTTGGATGCATGGAGTGGCTGGAGTTCAGCAAAGCCACGGGGGCCATCTATTTTATCATCTGCTATGTTTGCCTGCTTTTCACAGCCTGCCCCAGGATGCCAGTGGAGCGTTTGGGGTTGGACAAACATTGTCCAGTTCTGGCACCGTTTTTCAACTTTACTGCTATGGGACTATGAGGGATTGTAAACATTTTGAGTTTTCCCTTATGCACCGTGACCTCCTTAACGACAACAATAAATCACTGCTTTTGACTTTTAAGGAATTCTTTCCCTGCTTATAGCTTATTGCGGAAAGACTGAATAAAACTCAGGGAATAAAGTAAATGCTTACTTAGGAGAACCTGTGCTATTTATGTCTCAGAAGCTGCTTTATACGGAGTCAGATCTGTTATTCCACCCAGCTCTGTATCACCTGCACTGACTGGCAGTGGCTCTTTAGGGTTACAGGCACGGGCCTCTCTCAGTCCTACCTGGAGATACTGGGAATTGAACCTGGAACCTTCTGCATGCAAGACAAATGCTCTACCACTGAGCCACAGCCACTTCCTTTTTTGACATATAGTGTATCCCTCTCTTGGCCTTTATGAATTATTTGTTCCTACTTCAATTGGGCTAGAATCACGAGTTAATAGCCTTCTAATTTTGCTGCCATATAATATGAATTCTGCAATTTGTAGCCATTTTCTATGTGTCGTAAACCAGGGACTTACTTTGAGTTAATTTGCAGACTTTGCACAGTTGTTTTTATATACAGTATATATAAACAAAATCCCACCGAGTATAAGGTTCCTTTGTGGCAAGGAGGAAAGGCACTTATGGGATACCAGAATATTATAGGGCAGGGGGGTTCTAACCTATGACCTACGATGGTGATGGGTTGCAGCTCCCATCCAACCTGGTCAATGTGGTCAGTACTCAGGGATTGTGGGAGTTGTAGTCCAGCAACATCTGAAAGGCCACAGGTTAGTGACCCCTGTTATAGGGATAGGGGTGTCCAATGAAGGACAGGAAGTGTGTGGAATGAAGACTTACACTCTGGCCAAGAACTCACCCATATAATCTCTGGTATCTCCCCCCCCTTTAAAAAAAGCATCCTACCTGCAAACTTTTAAGATTTTCTCTATGGAGATCTAAGAGCCGGCTTGCAGTTTCTTTGCATTATGTATCAAGACTGCATCCTTGCAGTTAGAGTGAACGTTAAACTGCTTATAAAATAATAAAATGAAATCAATCAGGATAGGAAATTAAAAGAGGCAGTTTTTTTAAATAAAGGCAATGGAAATATATAGTTAAGGGTCCTCTGAACCATACACTAGACCAGGAATTGGGAACCTATGGCCCTTCAACTCTCATCTGCTGGAGCCAGTATAACCAATAGGTAGAGATGGTGGAAGCTCTAGTCCAACAGCATCTGTAGAGCCACAGATTGTGCATGTGGGATTGAAAACTTCAGGGCATCTAGTGCCTCATACTCAATATTAAATGTTCTAGATCAATTAATCAGCCAGAATAAATATGTCAGTTTGTTCCATCCAATAATATATTTAGACTATAATTCACACGTCAGTCTGAAGCATCAGCTGAAAGTGATGGAAGCACAGCATCTCTTTGGGCTTATTCACAATTCCCCTCGCTCCACTCCTTTCCCTTGGGGAAACCCACTCTTTAGTGCTCAGTTGGTGCAAAAGGCGATTTAGGTTTTCTTAGGATTGACCTTTGCTCTGAAGAGCGGGTTTTCCCTGGGAAAGGAGCAGGGCAGGAAAACTCAGGTCAAGTGGGAAATTGCTCAGACCCCATGCTTTCTAGACAAAGGACAAGCAGAAGTGTGGATGAGCCCTTCGTCAACACTCTTGAGAGGCTAGCTGAAAAATGTCAATAAGTAACTAACATGCAATAAGGTTTATTACCTCCAAGTAAACATCATCTGATCAGACTGCACATCTTGCAGCCAGAATATACTATGCAAATTACGAAAAAGGCTTTTACATTCTGTATTAATTACTATGCCTTGATTTTCCAATGTTTGCAACTGCTTGGCTGTTGTGGACATAATAAAGAACATTTCGAGACAAAGAGGGGTTGTGGCTAAGAGAAGTCTCGTGGTCAAGGCTATCTTGAGGGAGGAACTGTAAATCATAGACTACTGTCATTGTGTTCTGTGTGATAACACTTTATCTGGTGTTTACTAGAACTGTGTTGTGTTCAGCATATTCTCCCAGTCCCAGGGCACTTTTTGTTTCATACTTTTAAGGAGGGTCAGTCAGTAGTTGGTTGTTTTTGTGTGTGTGTGTTGTTGTTGTTTTGCTTTCCTGTTCAGAGTGCATCTGACCACCCAAGAACAGAGTGATTCTGCAAACCGATCTTCTATATTTCTGCTGGTGGGTTTTCCCTGTGACAGGAGAGGGGGAAATTAGCTGGGGATGAAATCAAATGGGTTCTAGAAGCTTCTCTTCTTGTGTAGCATGTTCTTTTCTCAAGGCTTCTAGGAACAACTGCATGTCATTTATATCACCAGTCTCTGCTCACACCCAGAAGCCTCCAATCGGATACAACCTGTGTAGATCACTGGTAGGGAAGCGGGTGGCACTGTAGTCTAAACTTCTCTTTAGCTTGATGATTGGAAGGTTGGCGGTTTGAATCTGCGCAACGGGGTGAGCTCCCATTGCTTTGTCGCAGCTTCTGCCAACCTAGCAGTTCAGAAAAGCATACCAGTGCAAGTAGATAAATAGGTATCACTGTAGCGGGAAGGTAAACGGCATTACTGTGCTCTTGGGCATTCATCACGGTCCTCTGTGTGCCAGGAGTGGTTTAGTCATGCTGGTCACATGACCCAGGAAGCTGTTTGTGGACAAACACTGTCTTCCTTGGCCTGAAAAGTGAGATGTGCACCACACCTCATGGTCACCTTTGACTGGACTTAACTGCTAGGGGTCTTTTACCTTTTAGATCACTGGTATCGGTCAGGCAGCTCCTCTCACTCTTGAAGAGGCAAAAAGAGTAAAAGCAACAGGGGAAGGATTGAATGATTCTTCGAAGCAGAGCTGGCCCAGCCATTAGACAGGGTGAGTTTGCTGCCTCAGATAGCAAAAGCCCCCCAGGCAGCATGCCCAAGGGTGACCCACCTGCTCCACTGCCTCCACCAGTGGCAGAAATGCGCCACTACCATTGTTGCCAATTTTGAGCAAGTTCGCATCCATTTTGGGCTTAAAATCTACCTTTGGATTGCCTGAGATATGTTATCCTTTGCCTCTCACTAGGTGCCTTCTGGAGATCTTCCTTCTATTTTTATAATTCTGTGGGTGATCAAGAGTCACACAGCCAACAGCACACAGGAAGCCCGTATTATCACAGCAGAAGCAACCGTGGGCACACACAAGAGGCCGGACCTCACAGAGCTACCAAATAAAAACAGACAAACAGCACTAAATCAGAATTTCTAGCTTTGTAAGCTTGCTTTAGCAAAACAGAAGCCATTTGAACAGCTGCTGGATGGGGCCTACCTCAGCTCTAGGCAAACATGGGGATGAGGGGATAAAATTATTGGGCAAGAGGATATTGGGCATAGGAAGGATATCTTGGGGATGCTAACTTGTAGCATAAATACAGAAAGCTCCCAGCAGCTGCCAATGTTGTTTCTAACTCTGGAACAATTCCAAAGGCAACATGTAGAATTGGAAAGACCCAAGAACAACAAGTGTTAAAGCTATCCAACCTGTAATGATGGCTGAACTGTGGGTGAAGAGGCTGCAATGGTTTATAACTGTTTAAAGGATGCAGAAAAGGTGACTGGGCGAGGGGGGGGGAAGAGACTCTCAGAAAATATTTGTTAATGACAGATGCAAAAGAAAGCCCAAGGCATAGGATGGGCAAACTGTTGGGGGCAGTTGTGCATTAGTGGCCTTGTGTGGCGAGTCAGAACCATGAAGCCACCTTCCCGAAACCAGCACCATTGCCATTTACCTGGAGGAGGCACGATGGGATGAAGCGCAGTGGGAAGTGGAGGAGGTGGGCAACAGTGACATCGTATCAACAGAGCAGTCCCAAAGAAACTGTGTGCTGTAGAGTTCATTGGGTGGAAAGGGGACAGGGGAGAAAGTTGTGGGTGTTTGTAGCAATGACACCAGTCAACCGGTGGTTCATTGTTAAGGGGCGGACTGAGGTATTAAACATGACTCTGAGCTAGGCAGAAACGGAAGGTGGGGTTCTGTTGAAGAGTGGGGCGGGTGGGACGAAGGATTGCTTGATCCCGCCACTATTGCAATCAGACCAAATATTTGCCTCCTTGAAGTAGAATTTCTCGTGACTGCTTCACTGCTCAGCCTGCTCCACTGCTCAGTCAACAGCTTCTTGCCTCTGGTTGGAATCTTGCCCTTAACGGTGGCTTTGCTTATTCCCAAAGTTATGGAAGCAGCAGCCTGTTTACTGGAACCGATCTGGTTTTGGCTCCTGCCTCCATTCCTTGGCTCATGCAAGGGATCGGGAGGGCGGGGAGGGGGGATTTGGGAAGAGGGGGGAACTGGCACATTTCATGCATCTCTGAGAGTCCTATTTATTGTGCTTTGTGCCAAACACAGCAACCAACCTCTTCTCCTCCCCTCCCCCACTTCATGCCTGTTCTTTGGTTATTGGGGCTGCTAGGGTGGGGTGTTGTCTTTCCCAGAAGCCTTGCCAAGATGATTCCAGGAAGCTGCTGGTGCAACTTTGTAACTGAATCCCCTGGGAATGGTTCCCGTTTGATATTATCCTCTCTCCTGTCCTTGACCTATGCAGAAGGCTCTTTATTAACATGATCAAAACCTGTTTGGAGGAGGCGGTCATAAAAGGGTTTGCTCTGCAATGTGTGTTGGCAAACTGACTTGGGAGGACAGTTCAAACTCCTGCCTGTTTCTTTATCGCTGTGAACTTTCCCCTGCACATTCCCACGCTTCGGAGCATCGTAGAGTTTAAAACAAGGTCTTGTCATCTTCTTTACAAGATGTTGAACTGCAGCGCAGGCTCTGATATTTTAGGCTCATGACCAGCTTGGCAGTCTCCACCAATACAGGCTTTCTTTTCTCCAGATGAATATATTTATATGAATTGCTTACCCTGCTCTTTCTATTCTTCTAAGCCTGAGGTCTCTTGACCTCTTCTCCTTGTTTCATCACAGTAAATCTGTGCCTTTATTTATTTGCTAACGGCAACAGATTTCAGCCTCTGTCACCCCCCTCCCCCAAAAAGACAAAAGATGATACCAATTTGCATAAAAATGTGTACAGGCTTATTTATTTATATGGGTAGCTTCCAATTTAGAAATGAGTACTATAATTTAACTAACAAAGCACAATGCATCTCATCATAGTGGAGAAGACAGTGGCCAGGTGATATGTGTACCTGCTTAGTCTTCTGTCCAGGTGTGAAATGTGGATGGGAAGCTTCAAGGTCCACCACTTCTCTTTGCTTAAGTCTATTTCTCTTTAAACCTGACTTAAACAGGACACCCTTCAAATAGAGGATTGTTCTTTGATAGCCCTTTAAATATTGGACTATCCTCTATAAGCCCTTCTCTGTCCTCTGCAAAACACGACACCTGGCCACTTCGTTTTTGGCCTGACAGGGAACCAATGTTAGTGACTTTGTCCTTATATTTAAGCCATGTGGGCATTTCAAGGGATTCTAACTGGCTTGATTTAATGCCTTTTCAGAGAACGCATTAATCCCCTCCCCTTCCAGTGCACCAATATGCCCCAATCATACTGTTTTCCACTTTGAAATCTTTACACAGAGACTTGTCTTATACCTCGGAGTAAGTTTACACGTCTTGTGGCTGACTAGACCCAGACCCAGGCCATGAACCATCTATTGTGGCCTGTCAGTTGCTTGGCAATCCTTCTGTTTCTTCACTACATAAGCTGGAGGTTTGTCACGCCCATGGCAGACTTCCAAATATAGCTAGTGGTGGGTAACAAGGTATGCAGGCCTGCCTTTAGGGCTTGTACACCTCATCTGATGTAGTTACAGCTTGGCCCATGGTGGAAGTGCAGATAAAACTACACAGTCCATGTGGGGAACTGAGGTACAGCTTGCCCCATTTTGTAATAGTTTTCAGACAGTTGGTTGTGACACGTCTTCTTGGTAGACATCTGGAGGAGGAGAGACCTGTGTGTATAAACAGATTAGTTTCTAATGCTATTGGGACAACCAGAAAACAGTGACAGTTGGTGCATATGCTCACTTTTAGGACCTATTGATGGATTATTATTATAATTACAAGAGATGCAGAATACAGACCATTTCCAAATATTTGGTCCAAACTAGGATTCTTGCTGTTGCAGCAAGGTGGCAAGACCTTTATTCAACACAGCCTCCGATTCCTCATACCACACACTTGCCTCAGATTCTTCAAACTTGTGTATTCAGGTGAGTGTACAATTGAACAAAGGCAGCATCTTCCAAAGAACATTGAGGGGGCCTGACACGACATCCTGACATCGTACATGTGACATCGTGCAACATCCAGAGGTCACTCCGTGCCCGGCTCAGCCTTGAAAGAAAGAAAGAAAGAAAGAAAGAAAGAAAGAAAGACAGAAAGAAAGACAGAAAGAAAGAAAGAAAGAAAGAAGACTGAGGTTGCCCAAAGATTCTGGCCTCCTGCAGCCAGTGTTTATGCCCTCAAGAAACTAAAATGTGAAAATACGGAGGAACTTCTTTCAATCCATGAAATTTTTCAGTTCTCTGAAATACAGGGGGGGAAATTCAGTGTTGTGCTCTTCTAATAATTCTGTCAGCACAAGCATTTCAGTTTGCCCAATGGAACAATCTCCCCTCTCCTCCCCCTACATCCTGTTCTTAAGATTCTCCAGAACCTTCAGACCTAATTGAGGGGGGGAAGAGAAGGGGGAAGTCCCATTTCATTAGTGGGACTCACCGTGCTGGCTCTGGTGCATCTATTTAGTTGAATCCATCCCTATATATGTGCAACAAACTTGGAAATGCCATACATCTCTGCAACTTTTCTATTATATAAAACCCTGACAAAAAGCACCGTATATTAAAAATTCACAAGTTGTGTTGCTGTAAAAGCCTTCACATACCAGCGAGATGATTCCAAGAGTTAAAATTAACAAAAAATCAAAACCACATTGCAGGAATATTTGGCTAATATCAAAAATTGTGAGATTTCCTCCTTGCCCTCCTCCCAATACAGGACATTGCAATATAATAAAATCTGCTTCTAGTGCTGATGAAGTGGGTCCCTTGGGCAGATGCTATGCGAGGAAAATATTAGTTTCCTTATTCAAAGCATTGTAATGTTTGTAACTCTGATTCAGCCTCTCATGGTTGAACCCTCAGTGGAAACATTCAGAATGAGAAAGCATATAATTATGCAGGGTGGATATCACACAGGGTGTTTGTGTCTGTACCTATGTAATGATGTAGAAGCTTCAACCATTAAAAGAACCTTTTAATGAGGGTGAAAGAGGAGAGCGCAAAATATGGCCTGAAGTTCAACATCAAAAAAACTAAGATCATGGCCACTGGTGCCATCACCTCCTGGCAAATAGAAGAGGAAGAAATGGAGGCAGTGAGAGATTTTACTTTCATGGGTTCCATGATCACTGCAGATGGTGACAGCAGCCACGAAATTAAAAGACGCCTGTTTCTTGGGAGAAAAGCAATGACAAACCTAGACAGCATCTTAAAAAGCAGAGACATCACCTTGCTGACAAAGGTCCGTATAGTTAAAGCCATTGTTTGTTCCAGTAGTGATGTATGGAAGTGAGAGCTGGACCATAAAGAAGGCTGATCGCCGAAGAATTGATGCTTTTGAATTATGGTGCTGGAGGAGACTCTTGAGAGTCCCATGGACTGCAAGAAGATCAAACCTATCCATTCTTAAGGAAATCAGCCCTGAGTGCTCACTGGAAGGACAGATCCTGAATCTGAGGCTGCAATCCTTTGGCCACATCATGAGAAGAGAAGACTCCCTGGAAAAGACCCTGATGCTGGGAAAGATTGATTTCTCCCAGCAGCTGCATATAGATGTTAAAAAGCATGGGGGAGAGGACAGAACCCTGAGGCACCCCACAAGTGAGAGCCCAGGGGTCTGAGCACTCACCCCCACCACCACTTTCTGAACACGGCCCAGGAGGAAGGAGCGGAACCACTGTATGGCAGTGTCCCCAGCTCCCAACCCCTCTAGACGATCCAGAAGGATGTTATGGTCAATGGTGTCAAAAGCCGCTGAGAGATCCAGCAGAACTAGGAAACACCTCTCACCTTTGTCCCTAGCCCGCTGGAGATCATCGACCAGTGTGACCAAAGCACTTTCAGTCCCATGACTGTAAGAGATCCAAATGGTCCGCTTCTTCCAGGCGTGCTTGGAGTTGTTCAGCAACCACTCGCTCAATCACCTTGCCCACGAATGGAAGATTTGAGACTGGGCGATAGATTGGCCATATTGGCCGCATCTAAAGATGGTTTTTTAAGAAGCGGTTTAATAGCTGCCTCTTTCAGAGGGTGTGGGAAGGCTCCCTCACAGAGAGAAGCATTCACCACCCTGCAAAGCCCATCGCCCAGCCCTCCCCGGCTAGCTTTCATAAGCAAGGATGGGCAAGGATCAAGGAGACAGGTGGTTGGTTTCAGTTGTCCAAGCAGCCTGTCCACATCCTCAGATGTAACAGATTGAAATTAATCCCATGCAACTTGACTAGACAGGACTCTAGCACTCCCTCGCCCCGGCCTTGCTCCCACAGTGGAGTCTACCTCTTCCCGAATCTGAGCGACTTTATCTGCAAAAAAAACTTGGCAAAATCATTGCAGGAGATCATGTGGCCCATGCTGGGCCCCGATGGAGCAGGTGGTTCCGCTAAATTGCGAACCACCTGAAAGAGTCTCGTGCTGCTGTTTTCTGCAGATGCAATAGAGGCGTTGGAAGATACCCACACACTTAATGTGTTTTAAACACTCATTCACCAAACAATAATCATGTACAGAAAGATATGTCTACTGAATAATAATCCAACAATAACTGAAAAGCAACCCCCTCCCCCCAAAAATCCCATATATCTCTCAGCTGGGGCAATGCAAAGTCCCTCTTCTCATCTCTCATCAAGGGAGATTAAGCCTTTTCCCCACCAACAGACTCTCACCCTTTGGAGAATCAAGAGCCATAGCTGCCAAGTTATCCCTTTTTTAAGGGAAATTCCATTATGCTGAATAGGCTTCCTCGCGAGAAAAGGGAAAACTTGGCAGCTATGTCAAGAGCTGCTACCCAGACAGCTGATGTTCACCACCTCACAGGGAGCAACCCAACCAGTCAATCAAATAAAAAACAGAAAACCAATGCCCTAAGAACAACTTTTTTTTTAAAAAAAAGACAAATCCTAGTAGAACTAATCTACACAAACCATCTGGCTAGCCCCCTTCTCATTGAGATGTTTCTTACAGTGAGAACTTTTTCTCAAGTCTATTTGATTCTGATGCAGCTACAGCTTTTCATGAACCTTCTGAGGTTCACTGATGCTGTTGTTGTCTGAGCTGGCGACGTGATAGCTACCCACTGCCAAGTTGTCAGCCGAGTGGCAGTGATCTTTTTTGTGTGCTATCAACAGCTGCAGGTGTTCTGGCTTTGTTTGTAGAAGAGGAAAACTGCTCAGTTTTGGTGATGATCCACTTGCTGAGAGCCCTTTAGCATTCAAGCCTCTGCATAAGCAGCTGCCAAGCAAAGTACCTGTGGGATGGGAGGAGCAAGCAGAAGCTTAGGGCTTATCCACACTTACCTTTCCAGAGTTGGTGGTTTAAAGCTCCGTGTCTGAGCAGCCTTGTTTTGCTCTAGAGCTTTCCCGGTGGAAAGCTGCTCTTTAAAGCTCAATCAGAGCAAATGGCAGTCAGTGGAAAACCTGAATAGACATTTGCTTCATTTCAGTTTAAAAGAGCAGGTTTTCATGGAGAAACCTGGGGGGGGGGGAAACCCCAACAATAACGCTCAGACACAGAGTGTTAAGCACAAACCTGTACCCGGGAAGAGCGTGGCAAAGGGTAAGTGTGGAGAAGCCTCTGTTGCAAGCCATGGGTTTCCCACATGTTTCCCAGCCAACTCTAAGCCCCCCCCAACTGACCCACAGAAATGAGCCCATGGAGTTAACATATATATTCGTGCTTAGATATATGAAATGGTATTTCATCATATAAAATAATCAGCTAATCAAGATTTCTCTCTATCTCTGCTGTTGTTTGTTGTACCACGGTTCCATGTAAGGTATGATTTGGCATTAATTAATTAGTGATAATGTACTTTGAACATTTATGAGGCACATTTCTGCCATAGGCACTCCAAGCAATTAACAACATAGTAAATAATCTCTGCTTGTGATAATACTTATTTTTAAACTGTTAAGAGTAGTGCCAGATGACAGCTTTCCAGAAATGACAGAGATACCCTCTTTCTGCCTTCCAAATTAGTGTACTCAAAAAAGCAAACACACACACACACACACACACGTGTCTCTTCTCGGTTTCCTGTAAAACGCAGTGCATGCTGGGAAGGGTGAGTTGCGCTCACTTAGTTACATCTCTTGTTATGCAGAACTGTTATGCAGCCACGTCCAACAAGAGTGTCTCCTTTACTCCAAAGGTTGAGTTTTGGAGAAACAGTTAATGGCTCCTAGTAACCCATGTCTCAGAACAATGCCATTCTCTATAGGCCCCTTTAATTGCTTTGTTTATATTTCAGGGACCCAAAAAGTTCTTATGCAAAACCAGATAGCGTCACGTGTCTTGTAAACCTTTAAATACGACGGTGTCTTTCTTTTTAAAAAAATTTCCCTGAAAAGACTTAACAGGGGGACCTAGCTGTACTATCTCACAATACTGGGACATTTAATGAGCCGTGCTTTATTAGTCTGTTTTTCGGCAATTAAAAGATAAACCACAGGTTCCAAGTTAAGAAATTGTGGTGCAAATTATCAGAGTGGCGCCTCAGCTGTACATTTTCTCAAGGGAAGAGGGGCCTCACGTCTGAAGTCTCAGAGCATCCTGCATGACTGAAAAACAAACAAAAAACAATAACAATAGATTGGCATGGCTCAGGGCTTTGGGCAGAATAGGGTTGGTGGAGAAAGACGGAAAGAGGGAAGCTATTGGGCTTGCGTAACCTGGCTTGATTGGAGTCAAAAGGGCAGCAAGGCTTGTTGTGTGCAGTTTTCTCCCAAGTTTCGTCCCTCTCTTTTTTGTTTCCTGTAATTCTGAGGCCTGAATAGCTGCAGGCTTTGCAAATTCTCACTCAGCGAGACTTGAAATAACAAGGCCAACTCTTGATTCAAGCCAATAAGACCATGGCAGTACCCACATTTTAATAAAAGAGCACGATGTTGGGGAAGTAAAGCAAGCCCAAGTAGCCCTCTGGTAGCACACTTACCTCTCTGCTCAAGTGTTAGAAGAAAGACCAGCAGCCATCTTGATGTATAAACTGAAGGGGCTTCCTTTCAGGAGACGGTAGCTCTTTTAATGAACTCGATCTCTCTTTCATGTCCCCACTTTAATCCCTGAAGAACCAATAGTGTCACACCACGTTAGGCTATCTGTTTCTGTTCCATGGGTTTCTGTTCCTCACTCCATTGATACAGGCACTTTTCATTGCGGAGCACTTCTTCAATACTGTATCAGATGTGAGCTGCACAAAGCGGAAGATGCTTCAAATCACAGAGCAAAGCGAGGTAAGAACTTACCCTTTCACACAAATTGTCCCAGGCTTCAGTTGTAAACAGGGAAGGTATGTGGCTGTAAGAATACATTGCTGTTTCTCTCTAGTTTGGTCCTTTTCAGGGCAGTGCTGGAGTTAGTGCTATGAGGCAAGTCCTGACTTAGCTGTGCTTTAATCTTTCAGTTAGCACTACAATAATATGTGCACTACACCTCCCAAACTTTTTTCACATATGCAGAAATGTGGGTCAAAAGCAGAATGTCTCTAGCCCACATTGCTATCCGAATCCATGCTGAGGTTTCACATAAACAAATTGTTATGGACGTCCACATTGTGATGGGCATGGCAATCCTCCAATACATTTCAACAAGTTCATAAATTGGACAGAATTCCAATTTCTGCATGTACCAGTGAAGACACGCCACCATTTTAATATGACAACTAATCTTTGAAATAGCTATGTTGGCTGACCTCTGACTCCATTTCACATACTATACATGCAATCATACACCCCAGATAAAAACAAGGGCAAATATATGATTGCTCTTGTACACTACACAAATTCACATAATTCACCAGTGATTTGCTATCCTTTGCCTTCCACATCCCTTCTGTCCTAGCTGTTTATACTCACAAACAAGTTAGCAGTTAAGTGACTTAATCAGTCTGACCTGACATTCAGTCTCCAGGGCAATATAAAGTTATGTGTCCTCTTTATCCAGCTGGTAGGTGAACAGAGCCATATAAAGCCAGTCTTCATCCTCTCTGGCTTGCATGCTTCCCCAACCCCATGACCCTTACTTTATTTCATCAGAGACAAGAGATAGATTTTATTCTTCTTGTGTGCCAAGGTCTCAACAGCACCTGCTAATGCAAGTAACACCCCTGATGCCAAGGTCATGGAGACCTTGAAGGAAGCAGAGTAAGGACGTGAAACCTGTGGCCCTCCAGATGTAGCTGCCATCATCATCACCATTGGCCAAGCGTGCTGTGGCTGATGGGAGCTGCAGTCCGACAACATCTGAAGGGCACCATGTTGGAGAAGGCTGCTGTAGCCCCTTTCCAACTTCTAAGCTCAGAGAGCGAGAGGGCTGAGGTTCATCTGTGTGTCACATTGTGCTTTTGCAGTGCTCTGAGTGCCTTGGAAGTGAATAAATTCCAGATCTTCTCTCAAGCTTAGAGTTGGGTGGTGATCGGGAGATCATCCATGGCTTCACAGTGTGGCGTCGGAGACAAAAGCACGCTCCTCCCCCACCTGGTGGGCTCGTGACCTCAATCTTCAGCTGGTTAACAAGACTGAAATTTGCGGATCCTCAAAAATGGTCATAGGAATATACCTAATATTTAGTCAATAGAAGCAGAGTTTCATATAACCCCACCGTCTGTTGATATTTCCCTCAGGTATGACTTAACAATTGGACAATCAAATCACTTCTCTTCAGTTTGCCCCTCTAGCTGCCAATTTCTGAATATATATATATATATATATATATATATATATATATATATATATTCTGAGAGTATTTTGTGGAGAACTAGATGAGGTGAAGGGAGGTGTAGTCAGAACAGTGGAATCCTGAGCAGAGCTGGTGGATTATACAGTAGGACAGCCACATGTCCTGTATTACAGAGGATAGGCTTCTATTTGAGGGCCTGTTTAATCCAAGCCAAGTTTAATAATAATGGTTGCTGACTCCATTCCTGGATGGACCAGAAAAACATCACTGGTTGATAATGCTAGGTGGCTATGGTGGTGTTCTCCATGCATGGTCCTATACAAAGTGGCACACCACAAAAAGTATGGAATGAGCCAACAAACAGCAACAGAGAGTTTGCCCAACATCTTTATGGGGGAAGTTGTGGAAAGAGGCTGTGATGGGCTAAACTGGACATGGGTTTTCCATCTACAGTTCACTTTGGGTCTCAAAAAGAGCACAGGATAAAGCAGTCGGATTCATGTTCTTCTGCCGATTCCTTGGCTTCATGCCAAGTTCTGAATTTAGCATTCGGTATCCTGGGGTCACCAGGGGTTAGCTAGGAGAGCAACAGAAATAATAGGAAGGCAAAATGCCCTGGTCTGAACTCTCTCACATACACTTCTCCTGCAGGAGGACCAGCCAGGGCAATGTCAAATGTCAGAAGCCATAACCTCCGTAAGTCAGACTTGCCTCATGCCTGTGGCTTGGTAGCACTGTAAAGGGATGGCTTCATGAAACAGTCTGTGTGAGAATGTCACATGTAAATGTAAAACCTTAAGTGAGGAGTGGAGAACTTCTGGGCCTTCAGATGTTGCTAGAAGACAGCTCCTATTGCTCCTGGCTATGGGGGGCTGCAGCTTGTGAGAGTTGGTGTCCAATATCTGCAAGGCCTCTAGCTCCCAGCCTGACCTTATATGCAGACATTTAACATTGCTGGCAGTGACCACTTCAGAAACAAGAGTAGCCACCATGAGAGAGGGTGCAGCGCATGCAGGCAAATGTCCCCCCAGAAAACTGCTTTGTTCACAGAGTGCTCAGCTGCAACAGAGGACAAGGCTCCTGCAGCCTTTGTAGTTGTGTAGAACAGGGAATTTCAGCAGCTCAAATGACAATGTGAAATTCCCTTTAAGTATTAAAAGTGCTGGACGTTTGTCCTCTGTTGCAGCTGGCCACTGTATTTGCCTGCTTTAAGATCCCTAATTGGTAGGGCACTATAGCACAATTTTCAGTCACGTTGCTTGTCTTAGTGCCTGGCTGGAACTTAGGCTCAAGCCCAATGCACCCAAAATCACTGGACTAAGTGGTTCACCTCATTTTCTGATAACAGGATTATGTCCAGTTCAGTAGCTCTCTTCTCCCTCCACTGTCAGAGGATGTATGTCTCTGAATACCAGTTGCTGGAAACCACAGGGAAGGAGAACGCTCTTGTGCTCAGGTAATACTTGAGGCCTCTCACAAGTCCACTGTGAGAACAGGATGGTGGACTTGATAGACCTTCAATCTGGCCCAGCAGGGCTCTTTTTCTGTTACATTTGAGACAGTGATTTCCCTGTTTGTTTGCCTTTTAAAATTCCCTCCATTTATAAATGCCTTGAAATTTATTCAACATTGCTCAGTTGTTGTTGTTGTAAAAAAAGAGACCCAGAAGTTGCTTTCTACTAAAGAACAGGCTGTTCCTACTTAGCTGCTGCCCCAGGTAATTGCTGGAAGCTGCTTCCCCAATCAAATACCAGCAGGAAAATGGTTAAAGATTTCTCACAGAGGCTGGTCTGGCAAAGAATCGAAGAAGATTAGGCCTGTGTGTGCAGTCCTAGTTGATTTTTTTAAAATCTATCTTCTCCCCCTCTGTCTTCAAGGCCAACACTTCTTTAGCTCAGGGTGTATTTGCAGCGCCTAGACCGCTTGTCGTCACAGCATTACAAGGGCATGAAAAGCAGGGCCATCCAAAATCCCCTCTTCTGCACAATGCTAACTGTACATGCTAACTCAGAAGTAAGCCCCCCTGATGGGCTACATCCCTGGTGTGCTTAGAAGTGTGGGGCGTTTTTTGGAGGTTTCTCATGAGGAGGTTGTTGCTGTTGTTTTTCTGTATCACTATTTTAGTTCTTGTGATTTATGTTGAAATTGTTCAGTTTGGTTGTGTATTTTTAAATATTTCATTTATTGTTTATGACTACTTTTGTTATGTTGTAGTTATGGATTTCCACGTTGTAAGCTGCCTTGAGCATGGTTTGAACTGGGGAAAGGTGGCCTACAAATAAAATCATGCAGTTCTCTTTTTCGGGGGGGGGACGCAGGGGTACACATACCCCTAAACATTTTGTGAATTTTGTCCATTTAGTGTATTTCTCCTGATTTGAACTATGAAATGGTGATTTTTTTGAGTCAAAATGAGAGTACCCCTAAGCATTTTTTAAAGGAAGACAGCATTGAAATTGTATGTATGTATGTATGTATGTATGTATGTATGTATGTATGTAGAAGTGGGATGTGGGTGGTGCTGTGGTCTAAACCACAGATCCTAGGGCTTGTCGATCAGAAGGTCGGTGGTTCAACCACAAAGAAAGAACACTACCTTCCTCAGCAGCCAAAATGGAAACCAGCAGGCTGGTGGAGAAAAGAGGGTGTTTGCTTATTTTCTATTGCTGTACCTGGGCTCCTGGGACTCGGGTGGCGCTGTGGGTTAAACCGCAGAGCCTAGGGCTTGCCTATCAGAAGGTCGGCGGTTCGAATCCCCGCAACGGGGTGAGCTCCCGTTGCTTGGTCCCAGCTCCTGCCCACCTAGCAGTTTGGAAGTATGTCAAAGTGCAAGTAGATAAAAAGGTACTGCTCTGGTGGGAAGGTAAATGGTGTTTCTGTGCACTGCTCAGTCATGCTGGTCACATGACCCAGAAGCTGTACACCGGCTCCCTCGGCCAGTAAAGCGAGATGAGTGCCGCAGCCCCAGAGTTGTCTGTGACTGGACCTAATGGTCAGGGGTAGCTTTACCTTTATGTATGTGGAAGTGCAGCATAAAGGTATAGCAAGAAGCTTTATATTTTTATTTTATTTTTAAAATCTGATTCAGATTTTCAGTTTAGTGTGCAATAAAATGATGATAAACAACAATAAAATAAATAGAAAAACATTTTTACCGAGCTTACAGGAAAATTGTGCATTTGAATTTTCTGTGTCCAAATCTGGAAACAACACATCACAGTCTCCCAAACCATTTTTTATTCCTTAACAATTTGACAAAAGATTCAACTGGAGTAGATAACTGGGGTGTGGAGGCGGGGCAGATAAATCTGGAGCAAGATAGAGCCAGGCACCGTCCAGGGTCTGACTTATTTTTTCTTCTGTTGCAGTGTCTGAGATATTTTATGGTTTCACAACTTGCAGGCTCTCAGCATGCCAATTACAGACGCAGCAATAAGAAGAAAAGGGAACCACAAAGTTGATGGACAAGATCTGCAATGAATTTGCAGAGGGATGGTATGATCACAGTGGGTATTTATTTATTTAGCTAGCATGTTTGTTTGGCTACAATATAAATCTGCAAACCTAATACAAACCCAGAACAAATTCAGATTTTCGTAATTTGAATGTTCTAAACATTCCTAGTTATTGATGCTGTCAGATTGATGGATTTTAGTTGGTGGGGTATTGCCTAAAATGTTGAATTTGAAAAGCTGATGTTGAACATTTAAGTGCCTTAATGCTCACTGACAAATGTAGGCTTACAAATGGGCCATCTAATCTGCATGGTGAATGATTGTACAAAACAGGCTTGTGGTCAGTGGTGGCTGGTGCCCATTGATACTAATAGGGTGGAAGGCAGGGTAGATGGAAGTAGTAGAACCGGAGCCATTGATGGAGAGAGGCAACAAATTATGGGTTTGTCCCACTGAGATCCAGCTCCAAGGGTCTTCTGGTGGTTCCCTCATTGCAAGAAGTGAAGTTGCAGGGAACCAGGCAGAAAGCCTTCTTTGTGGTGGCACCCAGCCTGTGGAACGCCCTCCTGTCAGACATCCAAGAGGTAAACAATATTATTATTATTATTATTATTATTATTATTATTATTATTATTATTATTATTATTAACAAACACTTGAGAACCACTAAGTCTCTTTTGTGGTGCACAGCTTTGCCACCTTGTCATTTAACACACTGTAACGGGCACACTCCTTTGCACTAGCATATTATGGCATATTTTTAACCAGTGAATGAAATCACAGGCAGATATTCTTTGCTTTTACATCATTGTGGGGGGAGCAATTGCCAAGAAAACGAAAAAGGCCGGCAAAGAAGAGCCATCAGCAATGTTTAGCATGAGGGAAAGGAATGCGGGGGCTCAGGATGTGATCCATAGGATGAGAATGTGTGTGTTAACAGTCAAACACGCAACTGCGCCCCTCCCGATTTTAATCTGTGACCTGTTGGAGCAAATGGCACTATAAAACATTTTATGCTGGTACAACATAAATCCATGCTGGTGATGACGGGGGACTTTCCACTTTGTTTTTCTTTGTTTTTAAGTTGGCAAAATTCCTAAGGTGGCGAGTCCAATTTCTTTTTATTGTAGAAGTGAAATGACATGCCAATAACACAAAGCCCTACCTCAGTCATAACAAAGAGAAGTGCAGCTTCCTGGTTATGTGGGAGCGGCACAATTATGACAAAGGACACACACATGTTATAAAAGCATATCTACAAGTGAAACAAGGGGGCTGACCCCCTTGACACCTCAGTCCCACAAGTTCCGGGGCAGGGAAATACCTAATTTGGAGCTTTCACATCCAAGCCACACCATCCATAGCTAAGACAGCTAACCAAGCGTCAGGTCAGGCTCCCTAGGCCAAAACCTGAATAGGCACATAGCATGCCTGTCTGTCCATCCATTCTACCCCCCTACATTTGAGGAGAGACTTTATCTGGGCTGGAATCAGTGCTTACAGGTGTATGGGGTTAATTCTGGAGCAGCTTCCCGATCTCCAGTTTGTGCGTGCTAGCTGTAGTCGGTGACTCAGTAGCTAGGGAAAGACAATCTGCACGTGCCAAGAACATTCTCCTTTCCAACTAGCCTGCGGATTCGGAGAAAAAATAGTTCCACTGAATGAGTGATATTGCAGAGACAGATTCTGGAGTTTGATGCCAGCAAACAACCCATCTGTTGGACAAATCGATTGAGTATTTTATTTGACTAGAATGGTAGTGATTACTCTCCATTTTTCATTCTCCAGCTCATCTGTGCACACCCTATTTCTCATGTTCTCAGGCTGAGCCCCAAATCTGAAAATGAGTTGTCCTATGGCCTGCCTAGAACTCTCTCTTTATATCTCTCCCTGCCTCTTCCTCTCTGCCATACATGCGAAAAGTATTGGACGGTTACAAGAAACGAGGGATGCATTTTATTTTATTTTAAGTTCCCCTCCAGCATCCTCCCTCTAAGATGCAATTCTAATCTTGTCTATTCACAGTTATGACTCAGATGTTGTGTATTATTAATGAGGCAGAAGTATTTTGTATTGATTGATTTGAAATCCAGATCTATGTAAGGGACGAGAGAAGAGAATTGGGAAAGAAAGAAAGGGATGGAGGGAAGGCAGAAAAGAAGGAAAAGAAAGAAAATGTGAAGCTGTTGAGAATAAGATTCATCAGTGGAATTAATGGGAGTAAAAGGGTGCTGTGGGTTAAGATTCCATAGCCATTTATAGATGAATAATAGCTGTTTTCCTGTCAAAAATGTTTAGGGCATGGAGAATGGAACAGCCAAGTTAGGAGGGTTGTATTTCTCAACTTCAGATTAAATTAGAGCTGCTCCAAAACCACATTGCCTTAGAATCGACAGATACACTTGCTTCTTGGGAACACTCAGTGTGAGTCCTGGCAGAGGAAAACCTCTTTTGCTTTGTCCTCAAAAACAGCTGTGTGGGTTTCCTGGACCTTGAATGCATTGGCGACAGCGGCCCAGCTGGTACCAAGGATGGGAAGACTTGGAGGGTGGTGGAGGAGGATGCATTCCCCCCGCCTTACAAATAAATGTCTGGAGAGAAGGCATCTTTAGCTCACGTAGGCATTTTCTGGTAAGTGTGCTTTCCATTGCTGCTGAACTGCTTCTCACATCTGCTATGCGGCATGTTTAGAAATATATGTGCAAAATCCAGACCCTCCAAGTGTCCCTATTTTCCAGGAATACATCAAAGCCAAGCCATTTCAAAGAGATGGAAGAGCAGTGCAATGAAAATATACGCCTCTGGTTATTGTGTGCTTCTGTTTGATTCCTCCCTCCCTCCCTCAAAGGAAGATTTTATTAGATCTCAAAAGAGATGGAAGAACTGGGGGGGGGAGAATACAATGATTTGAGGATAATGTCACCTTGATTTTTAAAAAAGAAAGGAATGGTCAAAGAATGGTCATTCCAGAATAATGAGATGTGCAGTAAAGCTGTAGTACAATAGCTCTTAAACCTCAGTTGCATAGCTGCCAAGTCTCCCGCTGAAAATGCGGGATCAGCAGTGGCGCGGCACTGGAAGTCGCTTCTATGCATGTCCGAACATGCGTAGAAGCGACTTCCGGTGCTGCTCTGCTCGATTTTCGGTGCCCCGGCATGGGCGGAGTGGCACCAGAAGTCGCTTCTATGCATGTCCGGTCATGCGTAGAAGCGACTTCCGGTGCCGCACTACCCATGTCTGGGCACCGGAAATCAGGCGGCCCCAGGACCCAAAATGGAGCCTCCCTGGCAGGTAGGAAATCCGGGGGATTTACGGGATTTTTTCCAATCCGGGCTGCCAGCGGAAAATGGTTTAAAATATGGGGGTTTCCTGCAAAAAATGGGAGACTTGGCAACTATGCTCTGTTGAGGATGGGATAAATACTAGGACACTGTTTCCCAGCCCTGTCATCATGAGCATCCTCCAAACAGAATGCTGCTTCTGTTCAGGACTCATATATCAATTTATTCCACAGACCCAAAATGAATCTGTCTCGATACTCATACAGTGTTGTCATCAACACCAGCTGCTAACAGCTCTCCAATGTTCTGACATAAGCACTTTCTGTCAGTACAGTCTGCTTTTTAAATAAACATCAAAAGAACAGAGCTTTTTCCTGAGATGACCCATATTTCCCCCTTACTCCTCTGTGAGCTGGGAGAAACGCATCACGTGCAGAGGGGAGAATACCCATCTGCTCATGGAACACTTGCCTTTCTGACAACAAAAGAGGAAGCCTCCGCTTGCATATGTGTCAATACTAAAGCTCGCACCGGGTGCTGAACTGAAGACCTGAGGGACTGCATGCACGAACTCAGACTGTGCATCACCTCCCAGGTCTGCAGAGAAACCAGCCAAGAATGATAGAGCAGACCAGGTGATTTTGTGATCCTTGCACAAGTTTCTAGGTCAGAGCTACTCACTAGTCTAAGCAACTGAGCCCCATCTATGGTGCACCCACCCATGTCATCCCACTCTTGTAGGGGTGTGAGAGAACTTTGATTTGGTTTGCATTTAAAGGTGAATTTACCAAATCCACACTTTTCCTAAATGGTAAGTGAGCTGAAACAGCTATCCTTCAGAATTCACACTCATCCAAATTTTGGGATGCAGTTTCAGAAATGCATTTATTGGGAGGCAACTGTGCACAAAAATGAATATATTAGTTAAAATAGCATGCAAAAATGCATTAAAAAGGTAAAGGGGCCCCTGACCATCAGGTCCAGTCGTGTCATTACATGAGGGGAAATTGCTTGCAAAAATGTGTACATTAGTCAAAATTGCATACAAAAATGTGTTTACTAGAAGAAATTTGCGCTAAAATGCTGGTGAATTTTCATGAAGATTTGTATTCACAATTGTTGTAGAAAAATGAAGCACCAAATTTCAGAAATTTGGGGAAATGTGAAACTGAGATAACTGAAACTGACAGATCTTTCCATCCCTAGCACTACTTTCAGAGCCACAAGTAGCTAGCCTATGGTCCTCCAAATGTTGTTGGACTCCAAACTGGCATCAGTTTCCACCAGCAGAGGCAATAATCAGGGATGACAGGAGTTGTAGTTCAGCGACATCTGGAGGGCTGCAGACTAGCCCCTGTTTTAGGCACTGTGTAAAGTTTGGTACTCAATATACAGCAGGAGGGAGTTCCAAAAGGCAGGCACCATCACACTTAATGCTCGATTCAGTGGCAGACCTTGGGGTCTCAAATTTCAGTGACTCCCTGTGTGATGCCAAAATTTGGTGCCTCCCAATTCTCAGCTTCCATTCTACATCATAGCTGCAGGACACCTTGTGTGACCCCTGAGGCTCAGCCCCCCTAAATCTGCCTCTGACCAATTCTACAATCCTTCTTGATGTGATGGCATTTGCACAAGGGCCTCTTCTGCAGAGCATGGTGATCAGTGAGACAAATAAAGAGTGAGAAATTTTCTGTAACTCTCCTACCAGGAGAAGCTGGTAAGATGCACATGTAGACACTGAGTTTACCAGGGCTTTTGTCTCTTAAGATGGATCTGGGGCAATCCCAGAGGAAGTATGATCCCATTCGAAATTGACAATTGATCAACCATCCAGATTCTAGGACCACTCTCTAGGAATGGGTCAATCTGTAAATTTTGGTTACTCTCAGTTCCTCATTTTCCCACTGAACTTATGTTCATTTATCCACATTTCCACATCACTTTGTAATTGTTTACAAGTCCTCATGAAAATTCACTAGCTTCTTAGTGTGAATTTCTTCTACCATATTAGTTTTTTATGCAATTTCCCCATATAAACATTTTTGCAGAGCTATTTCCCCCAGTACATTTTGGATGTTATTTTCACAAATATATGCCTTTTGGGGTACACTTTAGCCTCGTACGTGCATTTTTTACGTAAATTACTTAGCTGGAGAACTGCATTGCAAGATTCAGAGAAGTGTGAATTTTGAAGGATAGCTATGTTTGGGTTCACATATTGTTTTGAATTATGTATGTTTGCCTTTAAATGTGAACTGAATTGAATTTCTTCCCAATCCCTACCACTCACCTACAGCACCTCTATCTTGCAAAATTCGGATTCAGTTTTTTTGGTCCTCATCCAGCCCACCACCGAGTCCAGGCATTGGTCCAAGGCTTGTACAGCCTCTCCTGATTCAGATGTTACAGAGAAATTATCTTAATCATAGGCATGTTTCCAAGTAATTATCTTAATCACTGACATGTTTAGGCTGCAGTCCAAAGCATACTTGGGAGCATGTTCTGTTGGATGCAGTGGAAATTACTTTGGAGTAAACATGCATAGGGTTGGACTGAGAGTGGCAATAATATGAAGATTTAGGCTAAAATTCTGTACTCATTTATCTGGGAGTAAGCCCCATTAAACTGATTGACGCTTATGTCTGAGTAGACATGTATAGGAGTGCACAGTTAACTAATAATTAACATCAAACACAGAAAAGATTAAAAAACAAAGTGAAAGCTAATCAAACTTTATGACCCCATTAATTGTTAGTTTGTATCTCTACATAGCTGGCTTGTTTTACTTACCTAATTGTGTCAATAATTTCGAATCCTCCATAGGGATCCATTTCTGCTCCACACATTGCATTTTGTTTGTTTGTACCTAAAACATTTTAAGCGCTGAAGAGGCAGAAAAAGTGGAAATCAGAGGCCATACCACCCCCGCAACTACTGCCACTATAAGTGCCATATCGATATATCTCTATCTCTATCTCTGCCACAAAGCCGCATACAGTGTAGTAGCTGCTCAGATGGCTTCATCAGACATCCATTTAACTCTGTATTTGACAAAGGCATCTGAAAAGCAGTTTGTGAGGTAGCTACCAAAACAGGTCACAGTATGCACCAGGGAGCCATTCTAAGAAGAAACAGAAATATAGGAGATTTTCTAATGGTCTTGACTTATAGAGAGATACAGGTATGAATACCTTCAAAGTATCGCTTTGAAGATATTCACCTCTCTCTCTCTCTCTCTCTCTCTCTCTCTCTCTCTCTCTCTCTCTCTCTCTCTCTCTCTCTCTCTCTCTCTGTGAAAATGATAGTCTGTCTCTTAGCACCTTGTAGTTTTCAAGAATTTGATTTCCACAGAATTCAGAGAAAGTATAAACTGCTTTGATGACTTCTGTTGAATTATAATGTCTTTAAAAGTTGGGCTTTTATTGTGAAAATAGGCTGGAGAGTGGCATTATGTGAATAGACTAAATATGTGCTCCATACTACCTGTTTTCAGATACCAAGTGTGATCTGGGTAATAGGCCATTCAGAAGACTCGGGCCTAAATCTATGTGTTTGTTTATGGATGCTATATCTGTCTATGGTTCAGTATGTGTTGCTACGGTCCTCAACCTGAGAACCAAATGGAATAAAGGATAGTTAGATGCAAAACTGGATCCTGTGCAGTGGAGGCCACTTTGAAAGTGGTCAAGCTTCTGCTTCAGACAATAGGCTAAGACTGATTCAGTAGAAAATATTTTAGAGAACATACTGGGCTTGGATCCTCTTGCAGTATATAGGGGTCTCCTTAGAACACATTGCTGGAAGTGTGGGCTCCCACAGATAGGCCACTCTTCTGGAGATGCTCTCAGAAAGAGGTTCTGACAAGGGTCAATCAACATGACTTAGAAGCTTTCCTAGAGTAGGAGATGTGCATGCTATGGCACAGCACATTCAAGCTATTGGAACCTGTAGCCCAGGCATCCCCAAACTTTGGCCTTCCAGATGTTTTGGACTACAGTTCCCATCTTCCCCAACCACTGGTCCTGTTAGCTAGGGATCATGGGAGCTGTAGGCCGAAACATCTGGAGGGCTGCAGTTTGGGGATGCTTGCTGTAGCCAGAATCTAAGCTGTGGCTTAACTAGGCCATATTAGTTGCTAATTGTATCACATTACAGAATTGGGCAGCAACCCAAATCCAATCAGTAAATAACTGGATTTGGGACATGTTAGCTTTGGTAGCACATGAAAAATTTATTACATTAGTTTACAAAAGGAGGGCAAATTTCTAGCAATTTGGCAAGAATTCCTTGATTTCTATGTAGACTGATGTGAAAATGAAGGTGTTTTCTATAAAGGCACATTGCAGGAACCTGGGTTCTAATCATGCCTATGAGATGGAAATTCAGTAGCAGCTTTCTTCATTTCATTCATTTTCTTTTTATCTTTGTGCCTTCCCTTTTTGTTCTGTCTTCTAGTTCTGTCCTGGTTAATGCCACCCACTCCCCTAGTTAGCTTCATGTTTGGAAGAAGAAGAGTTTGGATTTGATATCCCACGTTATCACTACCCTAAGAAGTCTCAAAGTGGCTAACATTCTCCTTTCCCTTCCTCACCCACAACAAACACTCTGGGTCATGTGACCAGCATGACTAAGCAGTGCACAGAAACACCGCTTATCTTCCCACCAGAGCAGTACCTATTAGATCACAAACAGTGATTGCTTTCTGACTTGTTCTGCATGCATAACTAGTGATTTTGGGCAGCTAAAACCTGCATAGATGCTCAAAACTCAAAATATTAGAAGTTTTCTCTTTCATTTTTATCTCTGCGTTGTTACCAAAATTGCTGGGATAAGCCTCCACACTGCCTGTTCAAGGGATGGGAAATTGTCCATGGAGACTTTTGGTCTCACACAAATCAAGCTCAAGGCTATTAGACCAAAGTGTGTGTGTGGGGGGGGGGGACCACCTGCCAAATGTTCTCTGGAATGATGTGCTGGAATGGTCATTGCTTTCATTACAAACTTTGTTGACGATAGAAACAAACCTTCTCCAACGTAGTTCCCTCCATATGTTTGGGGCTATAACTCCCATCAGCCCTGGCCAGCATGACCAATGGTTAGGGATTTGGGAATTGTAATGCAAAGCATCTGGAGAGCTCCAGGTTTTCTGTTACTCCATTCTGTTAAGGCTGGGAACATTTCAGCTACTCCTCATATACGGTATGTCTGAGCTACTTCAAAACTGCCATGCCGCCTCCCACAAAATTTAGTTCTCATGGTTTTCTTTCAAATCCCTAGGCAGTGGAATTGTTCTTCTCCAGCCTTGTGGGACCTGACAAGTTTTCCATTAATTCTCAAATATAGCAGTTAGTTGGGCAAATCTTGGACTGGCTGGCTTTCCCCCAATGCTGTCCTTTTCTTCACAGAAGCCTATTTGGCCCAGAAAAGCCAAATAATGGGAGGAGGCAGGAGGTTATTTCCACAAATTCCCCTTTTCTCTTGCAGCTCCCTGCACTACCACCCACATTGTTCTAGAGGGCCCCTAACTCCCCGGATCAGATTTTTGGAGAGTGCAGTGGGTTGCAGAGGGAAGGGGAAATTTTCTAAATCTAAATCACACCCCTCAACAACCCCTCCTTCTTTCCTTTCAGAAAAGCCTTCCCCGGATCAGGTAGAAGAACAGCATTAGATACAACCCACTATCTCCTTTAGGATTCCTCTGTGAATGGCATCAGGTTCTGACCTGCTGACCTAAATTTGTTCAGATGATCTTTTTGACATGCTCCTATATCATAGCTGCCAAGTTATCCCTTTTTTAAAGGGATTTTCCCTTATGCTGAATAGGCTTCCTCGCGAGAAAAGGGAAAACTTGGCAGCTATGTCCTATATTAGCATGACCTGTGCTTTTGACCCACAAGTTTGCTTTCTAGTTGAATGAATAAAAGAACTGCCCTGAAGACCAATAAATGAGTTATGCTATGCTTTTTCAATTCATGCCACGATTTTCGGGACATACAACCATTATTTTGAACCTTTGTGGGATCCCAGTACCCAAGCCTTTGATCACACAGAAGTCCATTACCAGAACTTGGCCAGATTTTGACTTCAAAAGTTGGCTTTAGTATCTTGTTGTCAAATACTGTATTTCAGGGGAAGTTTCCTGATTAGATCACATTCATTTCCTGATCTTACAAATCACGCCCTTCTTTTGTCTGTTGTTAAGAGGCACTTTAGTCTCTGGGCAGGCTTTTGTAGCCTTTTTTCCATTCCTGTTTAAATACTCTCCAGGCTGGGCTACCGTAATGAATTTTCATGGGGCTGCCCTTAAAATGCCTTGAAACTTTAACTAAAGCAAAGGTCAAAATCTACACTTCTGAAATGGGTTGCCATACATCCAGATTTTCCCAAGCATTTCAGCAATTTCCGCCAGGACACTATTTCTGATGGCTGAATCCCGGCTATGTCCGGGAAATTCTGGACATATGGCAACATATTCATTTAGCGTTATTCAGTCTGCACTGGTTACATATCCTCCAATTTTCCTCAAATGAAAATCTCAGGATATTTTATGCACCATGCATTTATGAGTATTTAGGAAGCATGATAACTTTGAAAAACCCTAATTAGTTGGTCTTTAAGATGCTACTGAAGGAATTTTTTTATTTTACCTAATTGTTGTGATTGTGCAGGTGTTTGATGTGGGGTATACCAATGTTTATTTGGGGGTCCAGGGACATAGAGACTTTTGAGGTCAGGGAAACATAAACTTTCCCCTTTTTAGTGTTTCAGCTTATGAATCTGTAAGTGACTTCAACATCCTGGTGCAGTGGTGAATCCTGGATAGATCAGCTGTACAGACCCCCTGCCAGGCACCCCCCCCTCCCAGCTGTCCTGGGACTCACATCAGATTTCAGAAGGTGGCACCAATTTAGCTCATGGGAGGAATCAAAGCCTTTTCTCTACCCACATGAGAAGCCAGGCAGGAAGGGGGTTTGGAGGGAGGTGTTTTTGCTCTGGAGGACCCATCCCCATCTCTGCAAATCCCCTTCCTCTCTAGGAATCTAGTCCAGATTACTTTAAGCTGGAGAGAGAGAGAGAGAGAGAGAGAGAGAGAGAGAGAGAGAGAGAGAGAGAGAGAGAGAGAGAGAGAGCGCCAAGCTGCAGGATCAGATCTCTCTACATTTCTCTCCAAGCAGGAGCCAGACAGGAAACACCTGCTACCCACACAGGTGGTGATCGCTCAATGACACTTCAGGTTCCCAAATGAAACTGGCAACGGTAGGTGAGGCAGCAATGCAAAGAAACTGAGTAGGGACCTAAGAGGTTTGGACACAGAGCAGACCCTCCCCATTGTGCATGATCCTGCTGAGCAGTTCATAAGAGTGTGGAAATAAAAATCCAAAATAGGTTGCTGCTTCTCTCTTTCCTTTGCCTGGAGATGGAAGGAGCAATGAAAGAAAAGTGAAGAAAGATTTGAGGTTTTTTTGAGGGGGGAAGATTCAGGACTCTGCCTGACAAAGTGAGAAGCCTTGGTGGCTTAAGGGTTTTTGTGATAGTCCTGGCATTTGCCGGGCAGTGGGAGACCATGTGGTTACTTGTTTCTGAGCTGAGTTTATTGTGCTGGTTCTTAATTGTAGAGCCGTACACAGCTTGGGAACTGGTTAGGCTAAGGTTTGTCTTTTCTGGTATGTCCCTCCAATAATTCACTGAGGTGCTGCTCTTCCCCCGCCCCATTAAAAAAAATACAGTGGGTTGCTTTGATAAGCAGGGCCATTTCAATTCAGGTGTCAGCTTTACAGAATGGTCTCCTTAGGAAAACCCACCTGCCTCCATTGGACCAAGACAAGGCAGGGTTTTGGGTGGGGGTGGGGGTGGGGGGGGTAAGGGGTATTTTATTGTCTTTCTTCTTGCTGTTGATGGGGCCATGCCCCTTCTATTTACCTCTGTGATGCTGTTATGCCTATTTCCCTTCTTTGTTGAGCTGTTATTTTGCCTATTGCTTTATTGGCTCTGGCTCTTTCAATATATATTTTGTTGGCTGCTTTGATTTCTTTTGAAGAAAAAGTGATATATGCATACTAAAAAAAAATATCAAATCAATATCCCACCCCTGCTCAATGTATTGGTTCTCCCGCCCTCCACCTACCTGATGTTTCCTTCCTCAAGAGGCCTAAGTTGCCTGAAGGAGAGTCTTACACTTGTAGATGTCACAAAGGCCTGCTGCCCTTAATTAAAATCCAGAACATTCTTCCCCAGCTGTTTTCCTTAGTCCTCACTCCCACCCCTGTAAGGGCTATCATCTTTCTACCTACCTACCTGCCCACCCACCAGAACTGGAACAATGCAGTGTCCCTTTCATGGTCATGTCATGCAATATATGATCATAGGAGGCTTGTGGGAATGCTGGTGGAAAACTCTGTGAGCCCAAGAGAAGGTTTGTGGGCTCTGCGGACAGTGTGGGATGGCTTCTGTGACTCCAGCCAGCTCCTCTATTGTGTGCCCGTGGGATTCCATAACAGACAAAATCATTTGTTTATCTTGCTTGCTAAGATAGGAGCTTGGAGTTGTGGCTATGTGTTGGCTGACTCAGACATCAGCAGGGGTAGACACGCTCATCAGAGATAACTCAACATTCAATTCGTCAGAAAGAGAAGGAAGGTGTGGAACCACAAAAAGAGACTTTCTCAGAACAGAGATTGGTTTTGGATTCCAAGTTGGGAAGGAGGAGTGGGGGGAAATGTAACTAGAAGCTTGCACCTTTCTTTTTCTTTCTCCAAAGGGCCATGCTGCTTCACAGGACTAGGTTACTAGTTTGCAGATTCCAGATTCTTCTTAATCAATTCTCTTCCATTGGCAACTCATCCCTATGCAAAATTTATAATATGGATTGGCCAGAAACTAACAAAATTATATTCTAAATGTGTGGTTCCGACAGTGCTGAAATCTCCTTTGAGATATCTTGTCTCATATTCTTGCAGAGGTTCTGCCAAGCTGTTTTCCCCTACAGATGGGCTGTGTTCAAGTTCCTTCTGATTCCATAGACATGGGAAGAAATTCCACGACTAGAATTTGGTTGGCATTTGCTGTAGAAACTGCAGCATTAATTTCAGATCATTCACAGGATTATAGATTTGATTAACTCTGTAGGACGTAAGCTGTGGCTTGAACAGTACATCAGCCGCAAAGCAGGTGAAATCCGCTTCAAATCACCTCAAATATTCATTGCTCTTTAAGTTAAAAATTAATTTGAGGCTGATGTAGTTGCTGAGGGTAATTGGTCTGATCACCTGGATGTATAAACCGAAGCCCTTTAATCAGGAAATTCCCTTTAGAATCCAAACAAAAGATTGACATGAATAAAAATTCCCTGCGTCACTCTAGGCAGTTTCCTACAAACTCTTTCGTTAAAGCTTCAGTCCCTTTGCAGCAAGGAGTGGCGGTGGAGGAGGAGAAGAGCTAATATTTGTAGCTATGATTAAGAAAAAAGAAAAAAAGCACCTACACAGCTGCATTTGTGAATGGTTTTCCACAGCTGTATACAGTGAGGCAGATACCACTTAATTGGTCCGTTTTGCACCCCCAAACTAATTCCATTCAAAAAAAAAAAAAAGGTTAAGCCTGTAAGCTGAATGAAGCTGCATGTCTCTAGGTTCCAAGCCCTTCCTTTCTCTGGGAATTGGGACCGATTATTAGGATGACGCAGACAGCAGCAGAAGAAAAGGAGACCAACCAGTCATTGAGATGTGCCTCACCTAATTACCTTCAAAACAGTGTTTCCTGGCTCTGGAAGAATGCAAATCCTTGGAAAGGGTGCAACCTCAGACGTATCCCTTTCCCCGAAAAAGAAGGGGAGCATTTGAATACACCTGTGGATTTTGATTTCATTCTGATAATAGCACTGTTCGCGTTTTTCTTTTGACACACGCGGAAGGACATATTTGCTTTAGAGAAACTAGTGTTCCCTAGAGGGAGATATTGGCTGTTTGGCCAGCAATCAACACCACCTCTTTCCTGGGACAAGTGCTGCATGTACCGAGAGCTCTGCGTTTGGTGCACAGGAAACAGATTACAGCTTTGCAGAGGGAGTCGTGTTGGCCGAGGAACACAGTGTCAGCCTTGACAAATCAACGTTACAAAAGGAGAGGTGATTGTAGTCCCTTCGGGTTACATATATTATAATCTGTGGGCTAAGGTAGTTAATTTCAATAGCACATTTGGCCTGTAAATTATTCTTCCTTGTCATTTCTTTCTTTTTTTCCCACCCTTTTGGTAAAAATACATGTAGACTAAACATAATCCATACGTCTTGGATTGACTTAACTGTTTCTCCATGCTGAGAAAACAGAGCTTTTGGATCGTTTATAGCCATGCTGTGCACTGCTCTGGATGGCTGACTTTGCAAAACTTTTCCTGCTGTGGTTGGTGACACCAGATTGCAAGAAGGAGGGTGTTTCACCCCTACCAGGATGTGCGTAACCACTGTTTAGCTTTCAGGAGAACTATGCCCCTGCATATGATGCTCAGTGGGCTTTCAAACTGTATACTGTTCTGGGAAACCCCGGTGTTCCTTGGAAGTTTTACCAGGGTGGAGGCAGGATGTGTGCTCTTTAATAAGATTCATAATGGCAGACAAGCTTCTCTGAAAGGCACTTTGTCCTTTAGCAGCAAACGTTTCTTGAAACATGCACTGAAAGGAAATGCAAATTCTTCAGTGCAGTGATGAGGCCTCACACAGGCTTGGCCACCATGCCCAATGAGCTGAGGGTATCTCCTAGAATATCCCCCAGAATCTATTGCAACTCACAGCGGTTCATCAGCGTACGAGTCTATGGGCTTCTCCACACTAACCTTGCCTCTACTCTTTCCAGGCCCAGTTCGTGCCTGAGAGCTCCATGTCTAAGCATCTCCTCCTGTTTTTTCCCTTTCTTTTTTGCTCTGGAGCTTTCCTCGTGAAAATCACTCTTTAAAGCTTAATCAGAACAAATGCCAATCCATAGGAAACCCACATTGGCATTTGCTCTGATTGAGTGCTAAAACGTAAGTTTTTGGAGGGAAAGCTTGGTGGCTTGGATATGGCGATTTTAAGCACAGACCAGTGCTTTGGAAAAGCAGAGCAAAAGTAGATACAAACTTAGTGCAGGAATGTTGGATGGGGCAGGGGATGAGTATGTTGTTGTTGTTGTTGTTGTTGTTGTTGTTGTTGTTGTTGTTAAAATTTGCAAAGGCTTGCCTAGTTATAATTCCCTTGTGTGCTAAGGGTGGTATTAAACCAGGCATTCCCAAACGTCGGCCCTCCAGATGTTTTGGACTACAATTCCCATCAACCCTGACCACTGGTCCTGTTAGCTAGGTATCATGGGAGTTGTAGGCCAAAACATCTGGAGGGCCGCAGTTTGGGGATGCCTGTATTAAACTAATGCATCCTGTCAGAGCAAGGACTTTAGCATGCACAATGGGGACTTCCCTCCCTCTCCTTACACATGCCTCGTATCCCCTGAATGTTTTAAATAGTTGTTTTTTAAGTGGTTTTTTTAACTCGTAATTTTATTGTTTTATCCTTTTTGAAGTTCTGTTGCAATCCAGCATGATATGACTCTTTGAAACAAATACATAAAATACAGTGGTACCTCGCAGGACGAATGCCCAGAAAGACGAATTTTTCGCAAGATGAATGCGTCTTGCGATCTGATGGTGACTTGCAAGACAAATTCATTTTGTGAAAAATTCGTCTTGCGAATCGCAGTTTCCCATAGGAATGCATTGAAATTTAATTAATGCGTTCCTATGGGCAAAAAAAGAAATCTAAATGCATTTCTATGGGAAACCGCGATTCACAAGACAATTTTTTCGCAAAACGAATTGACTCGCGGAACAAATTAAATTCATCCTGTGAGGCACCACTGTAAAATAAATTTGACATTATTTATAAGCTGGTGAAATTTATTTGAACCAATTTAAAATAGTACTGAGTTGTTATTGGGGTTAATTAGATCCTTTTACAAATTTTGCCTATATTACACTCTATGGTATTTGTGTTATCATGCCAGTGCACTTAACTGTATATGGTGTTGCTGATTGGCATTAACCTAGAACTGATTGGAATAAGGAAATATGAATAGGGAATGATATTGGGCAATAACTAATAGTATGGCCAGTTTGTTTAATATTGACTGTATAGATATTACCAGTCCCTTTTTACATGAAGGCTGAGGTGGGCGAGGGAAGGCTTGGGAATATTTCAGTATTATTTTAGTTTGATCCCAACCCCCCACAGCATCTCCAATTATGAAAGATCTTGGATTAATGTGTATCCCCCTAAAAAGTGTGAAAAGTAATGATTTTTGCAAGTGAGAATGCTGGGTGCATATAAAAAAACCAGAATCCCTCTGGACACAGAGGAATTGTATTGTTTAGCATTACAGGGAAAGATAAAAGTTAACAAGGGAATACAACTTCTTCTAAAATTTCCTCTTGGTGCTACATTCATATAGGAATGTTCAGAGGGAGGGAGAATCATCTCGAGTCACAGATTCTCAAGTTGTCATGTGGAAATCTTTATAACAAACTATATTTGCCAAAATTCAGCTTTCACCATTCTAGATTCTGAACTGGGGATGTATTTTAGCATTTGGAATATGTGCAGATTCAAATTTTACTTACCGGCCAGATGTTCCTGGATATGATATATATATTAAATGCTATATAGATCCAGGCACTATATATGGCAGGAACTTTGAGTCCTGTACTCATATATTTGGCTTATTTTTCTATATACTAGGTGGAACAGAAGGAAATCTGGGCACTACAGAAGAGTTGGATTTCCCTCTATTTTCACATTTCAAATTCCCATGAGGAAAAAAAAAATCACAACTCGGCATCTGAATTTGCTCAGTTTTAAATACATATCCAATTCTGTTTGAGATGCAACATCTTGCTTTTCCTACACTGGGCTTGTCTTCTACTGGACTGCCTGAGATATTCCTAGAAGTAGCCAATTCCAAAGCCACTTAGGATTCATCAGCTTACAACCACTACAGTGTACTTTGCACCTGGTTGCTAATATATATTATATGGGTTGTAGAGTTCTGGCAACTTTGCCTGGAGTCTCTGTCCTTTTGTCCCTTAGATATGCTTCAACCCTAACCCCTCTCCACCCCAGCTTCAAATTTCCAGATGGTTGTGAAAAATACGACGTGACAAATCCAGTTGCAGGACTCCCCTTTAAAACTCGGCAACATGTTGGGAACAGTCGCTCAAGTTAAATTCAGCTTCAACTCTTTCAAAGAACACCCCTTTAATAGCTGTGTACCAAGGAAGTATCATACTATGGATAATGCTAATCCTTATTCTGGTTGAAATTTTGATGAAATCTGACATTATGCTGTTATTTTATTTATTTGTTTACTTCAATCAGGTGGAGAAGCCTTTTCAGCCTGAGGGCCACATATCCTCGTGGGCAACTTTCCAGGGTCCGCCTGTCAGTGGTGGGAAGGGCCAGAGGCAAAAAGTGAGGTGGGCAAGCAATATGGCTCCTACCTTTGTACAGTTGGCTGCTCTGAAGCCATACAAATGCTAGAGGTTTCTATTCTACACATGCACAAGTACATACCCCTCAGCTGCTGTCCTGATTAAATTGGGACATCTCATTTTTTGGGGGGGGGGCATGCTCTCACACGGATCATGTGACTCACAGGGGAGCATGGCCCGGAAGATGGGCATCCCAGTTTCCCACTGCAACATGTTGGAGGGTATGCAAGTGGGTTACATAGTAGGTTGGTGCCAGGGGGTTGCCCCTCCAGCCAGCAGCATCACTCTTTTGTACCCAAATGATGCAGTGGGAATGCACCAGTGGGAATGCTGGGTCGGCTTGGACCATGTGCCCGTGCTCCTCCAGCCTTGCTGCTGCACTGTCCAGGTAAGCAGCAGTGATGTTGCGGTCAGGAAGGTTGTTTCCGCAGCACCACCCAACCACAACAGCAGGTCTGGCACACATACCTGCACCCGGACAAGCAATATGGCATTATCAGAGTTGAAGGGTGCATTTCTACCAGGCAAAAGTGCTTGAGGAAGTCATGGAGCAGAGGCATGGCATGAGGAGGCTTCTGAAGGCCAGATGGAGAGGTTGGAAGATGGCATTTGGCCCCTAGGTCTGAGATTCCCCATCTGAGATTTGCACCTAATGTTAAAGGTTCAACCCCATCTTTTCAGTCCAATGAGTCTCATGGTGACTTCCAAGCAACAGATAACACACTCCCCACCCCAAGTTTTGTATGCCCCCCCCACCTGCAGTGGTACCACCTGCTATTGCACTTTGACCGGCTCATTCTGCTCCATGTCTAGACCAAATTACCCAATGATGAAAATTTACACATAAACAAAACCTAAGGGACCTTGCATGGAGGTGGAGATAGGGAAGGGTGAAAACTAAGCATCGGCATTTCTTGATTAAAAACTGGTTTCCCTTTCTTTTCTCCTGTGAGCAGCATTATAAGTTGCAAAGTAAAACTGAAGTACTGGGTGAGTACTGATGGGTACTGGTGAAGTTGTTGTCGCCCCCCACCCCGATTTCTTTTTTAAAGCATTACATGGGCAATTCAGTGTTCTTAATTTGTAGGTGATGTTTGTGTTTCTGCTGATGTGGGCTCAACTTGGAATGATTTTTTTTTTAAAAAAAATGTTTTTAAATAAAGCCCATTCATTCCCTGGGCTTTTGACTTGGCAGCCTCCAGTCTGTGCTGTCAACTGGATCAATTGAGCTTGGGAACAAGCTAAAGTTCCCAGGACCTGGGCTGGCAGAGGCTAAGTGTGTAGCCGAGAAGCTGCGTTCAAGTCCCCTGAGGAAGGAAGATGGCTGGGCTGTGGAGCTCCTTGGGACTCGGGGATTCATGGCATCTCGTTAGTATCGGCTCCCTGGGGACTCATTTGTCTGCTCTGCCTGGTGGGGAGATAGCGTGAGAGGATGACTCTGCAGGGGGACAAGGGCAAAGAAATAGGGCAGCAGTGATCGGTCTGGAGACGCCAAGGGTTTGTGCCAGATGATGGGAGATAAAACCCTTGGGAAACAAATTAGGGAGACTCAATAACTAAGTAGCAGCTCCTGGTATAACCCTTTCGATCCTGCTTGTTTCAACTCTCCTTTGTTTCGTGTGTATCTCCAGCCCTGATTGCAGGGATGGGGGACCTGTGGCCCTTCAAAAGTTGTTGGACTCCCACCACACCTGGCCACTGGCCATGCTGACTGAGGCTGGTGAGAGTTGAAGTCCAACTACATCTAGAAAGATACAGATTCCCCACCCCTGCCTTATTAGCAGGTGCAGTCACATTATTAGCATGACCATGGCGGAGTAGCACGCCCTGCACAATGTGTGGTGCATGTAGTTGAGGCTGGGACCCCCAACCATGGACAACACATTCTGATCTTTATGGAAAGAGGGTAAGTGCCAAACCATACATGTTTCAAAATTGTATTGTATGGCTCCCCCTCCCCCCTGAATTGTACTATGTCAAGTTGCAGGTGGCAGATCTCATGTTCAAATGCTTTTTCCCTGGAGCAGATGGCAGGATGTCCTTCAATGCATATAGAAAATAAGCATGTAAATGAGAAATCTTGTAAAAAAACCAACAACAACCCAGCCATTCTACTTTTCTATGAGCAAATATTTAGGGGGTAGGATATTAAAATGTGGCTTACATTGAAAATGGTCCAGTCCAGCAAATATTCGCCACATGATCCTGCTATATCAGCTGTAGAAATAACAGAAAGGTGTTAGCAGTGCAGAAGGAAGAATGGCAGGAGATGACTATTCCCCAGATCCCAAAAAGGACAGGCTTTGGGGTTGTCTGCATTTTGAAAGAGCCATCTTTTAGACAAAAGCAGGGGTGCCAACCTGAGTAAAATATTGGGTGTGGGGGCAGGTAAGCCCCAGCTTACATAACTGATCACATGATCAGGTAAGCCCCAGCTTACATAACTGCACACACATCATTTGAATGGCAATGCCCATCAACTTTGCCCCCTTCCCCCAGCCTTCTCAAAAAAAAATTTGGGTGTGTGTGTGAAGGCCCCTCAGCCCCAACGAGTTGGCTCCTATGGACAAAAGCAAGAACTGACTTCTTGCCTGGTGGGAAAGAATCATTTGTCTCTCTACTTCACATACTATTATCACTACAGGATTTCCATTTATTTCCTCCCAAATGAAGTTCTAAAATGCTTTTTTTAATGCTTGTTGTTGACCATGCTTGTGGTTGGTAGGCCAAAGGTCCTGCAGGCATGCCTATGAGTGCTTAGGTGGCGGATGGTGAGAATACTGTTTCTGAATTGAGGCCACCTCCTCTTTGTGTGTCCAGAGAGCATAGGTTTACTGCAGATGCGATGCAGCCACCCAAGAACAACCACCCTGCCCCACGACTTGGGGAAATGTGGGCGGCTCTTTCATTGCAATTGCCTGACTTTCTTGTGACTCACAAGGCCAGCTGGAGCCTCTCCACCTAGTCACCACCAGTACTTGGTACCATCTTCCCAGTCATTAGGAACATTGCTGAACTGTTGGGTTTCAGCCAGGCATAGAAATGCTTCAGCATGGTGGCTCATTCAAAGTCAACATTAAAAGCCATTGGTTGTACGTGGTGTAACCCACTTCTTCCTTTCCAAAGTTAATTTGGTTTCTTTCTGGAATATCAGACCCAATGTCCCGTGGCATTCCTTCAGAACATCCAGTTCTAAGAAAGAAAAAAGGGGGCTTGGATGCATTTTCTTTCCATCATGAGGAGCTGCTGTTCTAAGGTCAGATGTTTATGGGCAAATGGAGGCTTGAAAAAAAGCGGAAAGGGCTTCAAAAAACACAACAACTCCCAAAGTGCTGCTCTTTGGCGCCAGCAGTTCAGACCAACATCCCCTTCAACTCCTGCTAGCTATGGCAAGTCCCGTTTCTGCAGCACATTGGTCTCTCTCTGTTTTTGTTTATCGAGACCACAATTACAAGCCCAGCCTCCAACCTCAGGCAGCTTGAGACAGCTGAAGCCAGCAGGCAGAGTCTTCCTTGAAACCTGGGAACGCTGACGGCAGTAAGTCCATTCCTAATCAGAACATCTCAAAACATTTGGGCTATTCGGTGGCAAAGCCTGAAACATGGGCTCGGTTTCTGAGGAATGTGCGTGCAGGAAATTCTTTAACGGGGGGCAGGAATTGTTAGCAGGAGTACAAGGTGACGGGCCAGATGTGAGCTGGGTGGAAGGCTTCTCCGACTTCCACTGGGCTACACGATGGAGTGAATTTGTTTTGCGGTTTCAGCAGTCATGCTAAAACTTTCACAGAATTCCATCTGCTTAGCCCAGTAATTACCAGCCGATACTTCCAAGCAGAAGTCTTCTTCCTTGCTGTCACTCTTTTCTTTTCTTTTCTTTTCTTTTCTTTTCTTTTCTTTTACAGCTGCCGCCTATCGAAGCTGTGCTGGCTTTCAGCACATTGAAGGGATTTATCCTCTGCAAGAAAATAGCAAGTCTCCACTTACAGAAGAGTATAATGGTGCTATGACATCAATTTGCTGAAATGTGGCACAGGGCTTGACTCTGCCGCTGCTCAAATGGTGTGGAGAATTGGGATGAGCCAAAAAGGCTCATAGTATAACCTCCTTCTTCATGGCATTGGTACACACATGTATGTCTACAGACAAGTAGATTCAACCTGGGGCAGGGGACCAGTGCAAAAGTCCATGGTTTTGCTATTGGATGTAGACATGGAATATAGGAACATAGAAAGCTGCTGCATATGAAGTCTAACCAATGACCCACCATAGCTGCCAAGTCTCCCACTGAAAAATGCGGGATCAGCAGCAGCGCAGCGCTGGAAGTCACTTCTATGCATGTCTGGACATGCGTAGAAGCAACTTCCGGTGCCGGTGCCGGCGCTGCCCGATTTCTGGTGCCCAGACATGGGCAGAGCGGCACCGGAAGTTGCTTCTACGCATGTCCAGACATGCATAGAAGTGACTTCCGGTGCCGCTCTACCCATGTCTGGGCACCGGAAATTGGGTGGCGCTGGCACCCAAAATGAAACCTCCCTGGCAGGTAGGAAATCCGGGGAATTTACGGGATTTTTTTCCAATCTGGGCTGCCCGCGGGGAACGGTTTTAAATACAGGGGTTTCCCGTGAAAAATGGGAGACTTGACAGCTATGTGACCCACCCATCTCAGTATTGTCTGGACTGACCAGAACCAACTCTCCATGCTTTTAGGCAGGGTTTTACGTGGACATACAGGAGATGGAACCTGAGACCTTCTGTATGCAAGGCAGCTGCCCTACCTCTGACTAACAGAAAGACAAGAGAAGGAAAAAAGGATTATATATTTTGAGAACATGTGAATAAATTCCACGTGGCCTGAAACATTGGGGGGGGGGTACAGTGGTGACCCCACCTCAGCCTCCATGTATAGTGGTACCTTGGTTCTCAAACTTAATCCGTTCCGGGAGTCCGTTCAAGGCACCGTTTCTGATTGGCTGCAGGAGCTTCCTGCACTGAAGTGGAAGCTGCCGAAGCTGCGTCAGATGTTCGGCTTCTGAAAAACGGTCGCAAACCAGAACACTCCCGAACAATTCGGGAGCCGATTTGTTCGGGAGCCAAGCCGTTCAAATACCAAGGTACCACTGTACAGTCTTTTATTTTCTTATGTATCTCTGGAAGGAAATATTTTGCGGATAATCCCACTTCATTCTCAGAGTCCATATTGGTTCTATTTTGCAATTTAGGTTTCAGGTTTTCTTCTGTTCATAATTTAAGTTTCAAATGATTGAAGAATTCTGGGCTCATACTACCCCCCCCCCCAATTTCTGGAAGCGCTGCCAATGTCATAACTCACCTCGCTTTTAACAACTCACTGCCTGTCAGGGCCCTGCCCATTGCAAGCTGCTTTTATACATTCTGGGGGGAAATCGGTGGCAGTAATTCAGGAGCTTAATTGATGGAGATAATTCAGCAAAATCTCTATTTTTGTAACAGGATCTAGGATATATATTTCTGTCTCAATATAACATTTTTTCACATTATTTTTGGAAGGCCTCACAGGATCTATAACCATAAGTGCTTCAAATGAGGAGTAAATCTGTACTCCTTTTTCAGGCTCATTTAAATCCTTTCCATCAGTACTGGCTTCAAAGGGACATAAATCTCCTCCATTGTGCCACACAATCTCCCTGTGTCGACAGCCGACATCAATTTGTAATTGTTAATGATGGAGTTGGCACTAGAACTGGCAGCCACCCAAGAATTTGGAACACTTTATCTTTTCTTCAGGTTTCATAAAATAACATTAAATAATTGGAGGGTAATCAATTCAGAAAGAAAAGTTAGCTACACCTGGTTCTCATAGAACGCTGGGGAAAGCTGGAACCTGCCAATTAAAAGCAATGAAATTCAGCCTGGCTTAGAAACGTCCATTCATCTTCAAGGTAAGAATTCCATAAAAACATTTTTGGCGTCTTTAACATTTGCACTGGAAAGTCAAAGCATCTCCCACCAAACTACCAATTTCAATTGCACTGTTGCTAATAATTTCTTTTTTGCATGCAGAGAATTTAACAGTCATTTGTTTAGACAACAACATTGTGAAGTTAGTTAAATGGAGAGAGATTGTCTTGTTCAAAGCCATTAAGGGAGATTTTAGACCTGGGGTGGGTAACCTTTTTGGCTCCATAGGCCGAATCCTTATCAGGTTCTGCCTTATGGCCAAATTTGACAGATGAGTAGGGGAGACCACCTGTCAATCATTTGATGTCATTATGATGCCACACAATTGAAAGGTGGGCAGGGAAGTGGGAGGAGGCTTGCAAAAATATTTGTGAATCTCTGCCTGGTCCTTAAAAGGAAAGGGAGGACACTCACTGAGGCTTTTCTCACTCTTCTCTTTTAAGGCTCTCAGACTGAAAAATTAAAAGGGAGGAGGGAAGAGGCTTGCAAAAACCTTTGCAAGTCTCACCCACTTCCCATTTAAGTCCCTAATCTCTCTCTGATCTTAAACCAGGAGCGTGAAGACTCACAAAGGTGTGCAAAAGTCTGTGTGAGTCTCCCCCTTCCCTGTAAAAAACATCACTGCGAAATTGGGGACTGAAAAGAGACACTCGCAAAGGTGACGGGGAAGGGAGAAACAGGTGCATTTTGAAAGCAAAGGCAATATCACTCTTCCTTTGCTTGCAAAATGCGCCTTCCTTTTGGCTTGGGGACAGGCACAAGCAACAAAACGGAGCAGGATTTGGCCCTTGTTCTTCAGCTGACAGATGGGCTAAATCATGCTATGACTGCAAGCACCTGTTTGTTCAGCCAAGGCAGAATTGAGCACCATCCTCCTGTCCCATCGGCTGACATAATGTTTGATGTCAGCTGATTGACAGGTGGGTGTGGTTCAAGAAACATGGCCTCAGGGCCAAAATCGGACCTCCTTTTTGGTCATGATTGGCCCATGAGTCAGATGTTACCTACTCCTTTTCTAGACAAACATAAACAGGCCACAATAGACATCATTTATAGGACTTAGGAAACTTCAGGCCCTTTCTGAGTACCATTTGGTCCCATGTTGACCAGGCAGACATCTGAAATGTGTTTGATTTTCCAGATTCAGAAAATCTGCATATTTATAACCACAATAGGAAAATTACACTTTGTGGAACTACCTTGGGTTGATTTTCATGAATGAGTTCCATCTCCTGAGGAGGTACAAGCAAACAAACAATGCTGTGTAGGTTGACTGCCACAGCCCATCCTTCTGAAGAGCTTTGTGAAACCAGAAAGCCTGCACACGGTCACCCAAGTGGTCCCTTCTCTTGTTTACTCCCACTTGGGTAGCTAAATGCTTCTAGTCAGCATTGCTAACTATCTCTGGAAAGTGGTGTGACAGGCTTCCAAATTCAATCAGCCAGCTTTTCAGTGGCCTGGCCGGCTGTTCCATTGTTTGGATGCGGTGATGCTTCTGGTCTGTGTTGGCAACAAAAGCTTCTGTGTGCTGTGCTTCCTAGAAGCCTACTCCACCTCCTCTAATTCTTAGAAAGGGGAGAGCAAATGATTCAAAGCAAACATTTCAATGGCCTTTCTTCCTAGAATAAAAACCATGACTGTCATCTACTTGTTTGGTAACCCTGAATAACAAAGCGTTGCACGATGTGTCCTGCAGTGCATATGTCCCCAGCACATTTTGCTACAGTCCACTGTAAACTGTCCCTTAGTGAACTGTGGGGTGAGTTCATGCTTTCTGTGACCTACTTTCTCCCCACTGTATAATCTCGACTGAGATTCCTATAAAAGAAACCCGTTCCATGATTTCATTTTATGCTGGGTGCATGTGTGATGTCCTTTTGAGATACCATAGGTAAGATTTTTTTTGTTTTGTTTTTAAAGAGATCTAGTGCAATCTTCACAAATCTTGTGCCCTCTGCAGGTTTCAAACTTTCACTCTTATCAGCCTCAGGCAGCAAAAGTTCCAATTCCAAAAGTGGGAAGAGGAGGAGGAGGAAAGGGAAAGGAAAGAAAGGGAGGGAGGGAACTTTCACGTCAACAAATCAAAACAATTTCTTTTTAATCACTTAAGCTCCTCGTGTTTCCAGCAGAGTGCTTCCTCAGCACTCTTGAACAGCAATGCTTAACCTGGTGTCCACACGCTTTTGCAATTCAATTCTAACCCATCCATCAGGCCAGACTAAAGCAATGTTTTGCAAAGAGCTGCTGTGGTGTAGTGCTTAGAGTGTTGGATTAAGACTGGCGAGATCAGGGTTCACATCCCTACACTAGCCTTGAAGCTCACTGGGTGACCTTGGGCCAGTCACAGACTCTGAAAGTCAACTACCTCACAGGTGAGAATAAAATGAGGAGGGGGGGAACCTTGAGCTCCTTGGAGAAAAAAGTGGGATATAAATGTAATAAAATAAATAAAATTCATTTTGAAAGGAATTGTTGACCAGCAAATGTGGAGATAAACATTTCCATTGCCTGTATTTTGGTAGCCTTGCTTGAAGTGGACAATATGGCTATTTTTTCCTTCCAGGATGTATTGAGGCCAGTTGAAATAGATGGTGTTCAAGGGGTTGCGCCTCTGTGCTCCTCATTTCCTTCTTGTGATCATAACCAAGGTGATTGGGTAATGACTTCATAACAATAGGCCAAGCCACTGGAAGAGAAATAGAGCCTTGCATGGACTCTGAAACTAGGGTTATTTTGATTATTTCCTTGCAAGAGAACATTAGCAGCTGAAACATGCAGTAATTAATGGATGGAATTTGCAATAACAGGAGCAATTAACCAAAGGGGCAACTGTTAATGGCTCGAAACTTTCCATCGTTCAATCATAGGGAAGTATATTTCTAACACAAATCAGTGATAAATGGCTGTTGAGAGGAAAGCCAGTGGGATGGCTCTACTTCAACATCAGCAGTTAATAGTGCCGACATAAACAGACACTTTGGTTGTGTTTATTTAATATATTTCACGGAGAGAAATTCCTGTGTTTGAAATAGCAAGTTTCCAGCCTCAGCCAGGGACGATGTTAAATAAACAGCCACATTTCAAGGGGAAATCTCTCCAAAAGTAAGTGATATGTTTCAAAAGGGAAAGGTTAGATCTGTTTAACTTTTTTCCTCTCTCTCTCTCTTGCTTTGGTGCATGGAACTTTTTCTGTGAACATCTGGAGCAAAGTGGCATATTTATGTGCAAATGATGACATCAGAGCATTCCCCAAACGAACACTAAAGAAGCAACTGGCACTTATAGAGGAATCTCATAGGGAAACAGCAAAACCGGGATTTGGTATTTCTGTAAGGCTCTCAGTTTGGTCGTGCTGGTTCGTTGCTGAGATCTAAACTAGGCTGGGTGCACAGAATGCAATTAGCCATTGCGATTGCCTTTTCAAAAGCAATTTACAGGTGTGGAAGGTGCAGTCCAGATTGGGGCCTGGGATGCGGGGGTGGGGGGCTTTAACCCTTTGCCCCTCTTCAATGTGGACCCAATCTGTATGCCAATCTGTATGCCAATCTGTATGCCTGAAATTTGAATCGCAGGGAAATTCCCCATTGGAACAAATTGCACACACACATACCCGCCCCCACAGATGTGGGTTGAAGTTGATATGGAGCACACCACATGACACTAGCAAAAGTAATGACTTTTATTAAATATTGTTGCACTGGTAATTCAGAATCCTACTCCCAAAATTATGGCAGTTCTAAGGAATGTCTTGCAAGGGACCATAAAATTTTCATTCCAGATTTATGGCAAATAGGTGTAGACATGGTGATGGTTTTTGTCTGGTGCGTGTAAATTCACACACCCAAATTGTTAGGTATCCAGAATATTACTGAGCCTTCTGAATTTGCATGGCCTGCTACATTTATTGCTGGAATACGGGGGTGGGGGGTGGGGGTAAGTGCCTGTATTTGTGTTCTGTATTTCAGAACTGAACACACTAGACCTTCAAGTACGCTCTCTGATAAACATCCCCCCCTTATTTCATGATTTCTGATCTGTCCTTCAACTTTTGGAATAGTTGTTTGTCTTATTCTCTAAACAATTAGGAGGAAAAATAGGTGAAGAGTTTCTTTTCCCCTCCTGCACGCATTAAGGGTGTGGCTAGATGCAGAACATGTGAGAGGCTGCAACAAAGACTGTGTGTGTACCCACTGTGCAGAGTGTGACATCCCCAAAGAACTGTAGTTTGCCCTTCACAAAGCCAAAATTCCCAGCACCCTTAACAAACCACGTGATTCTTTGGGAGAAGTCATGTGCTTTAAATGCGCTTTACATGTGCAGTGTGTATGCTGCTTCAGTTGTGCTGGAAAATGTCCTTGATTGCCAGGAAAACAATTTGGAGACAGTGTCAAATTCAAGTTATTCTGTGTCCTGGAAGAAAAGCTGCTAACCAACAAAGATGCATTCTTATATGTTTGCTAACTGCTCTTTCTCAACAGAAAATGAGCCATGTGGACATTAAGGTGGGAGGACATACTGCCCTGGTATTAGAAATTCACTGGAAAGCTGGGGTAGAATGAGCAGGCAGTTATGCATGTTGCATCACACACACACACTGCATTCTATTAGGGAAATATAAATATTTGGGAAAATAATGCGTTGTGAAACTGTATATCAGGCAAAATTGCATATAAATGTGCAAATTAGGGGGGGGGAGAAATCATACTAAATTGCTGATTAATTTTCACAAGGACTCTTTTTTTTTTAGCAAGGATCTAGCTGCATCTGCTAGGAACACCATGCCCAGTATTCTTGACATGTGATTTGTTCTAACATGCCTGTGAATTATACATTGGGAGCTGTTTGTTTGTTTGTTTTTGCTACAAAATGCCAAGAGGAAGGGGAGAATTCAAAGCTGTCAAGCGGGGGTGGTGGTGGAATATATTAAGCACCCTGCCTAGCCAAATGTGAAAGGGAAGGTCTAAACTTTTCCTAACCCCGGGTCTAGAAACTGTCATGGTGGCAGCCAAGGTCAGAGAGACCTGATTGGAAGGCGCCCAGGAACAACCCTCTCCAAGCACATGACAGTGCAAGCAGGGTTACACGGGCAGGGCACTGCTGGCTCAGCCTTGCGCTAAACAGCGCTGAAAGTTTAAAATAAAACAACCCCGAAAGCCAACATCAGGAGGAAGCAGAATGTGTTATGAAATAAACCTTAAAAAGCAGTTATGTCAGGCAGGCCTGTTGTTAACTTGTCATTTAAAGGATTCCTCGGGGAACGCGTTATCTGTATCCAGAGATTGTTAACATGTGGTTGTTTTCTCCCTCTCTCTCCTTAAAGCGTTGCTCTTTGTAACGCTGTCATAGTTGTTATTTTTTATTTTGCTCAGTCATTTTATTGAGGTGTCACTCTGTTCAGCAGAGGTAGCTGGGGCCACACTATCTGCGCTACAAAAGAGAGAGAGAGAGAGAGAGAGAGAGAGAGAGAGAGAGAGAAATGTAGCAATTGCCAAGCACCCCCTGACATGCTTTGTGACCACATTCCATTTGGTGGTGACTTTTGTGTGGTTATTATCACATGACCCTCTGGGAATTGCAGTCAGCAAGGAAGGACAAGGATATGTTGATGCCACCATTTTGGGGTCAGCGCAAGGTTGGACCAAGGTAGAATAACAAAGCAGAATGGATAGGGGGAAAATGGAGAGGAAGGGGTGAATTGTCTCTACCCCACACCCCACCATTCAGGCACATTTCCTTTTCAACTGGAGTAGATGAGCAGGAATTCATTTGAGATAGCAGTGTGGTTTCTGCCCTCCTTCAATGGATCCACAAGTTTGACTGCTGAGTGCATTGTGATATGTAGCTTTCTTTGGAGTGGATATGGTAGACTGTTGTTGTTTAGTCGTTTAGTCGTGTACGACTCTTCGTGACCCCATGGACCATAGCACGCCAGACACTCCTGTCTTGCACTGCCTCCCGCAGTTTGGTCAAACTCATGTTTCGAGAACACTGTCCAACCATCTCGTCCTCTGTCGTGCCCTTCTCCTAGTGCCCTCAATCTTTCCCAACATCAGGGTCTTTTCCAGGGAGTCTTCTCTTCTCATGAGGTGGCCAAAGTATTGGAGCCTCAGCTTCACAATCTGTCCTTCCAGTGAGCATTCAGCGCTGATTTCCTGATGGTAGACTAATGCTATTCTATTTATGTATCAGCTGAATGTTAAGAACTGGCCAAATTCTTAAGTAGACTAGGGAATTGTAATCTTGGGTACCATAAGCTAGAGCCAAGATGCTAACTTATAGAGCAGGCATCCCCAAACTGCGGCCCTCCAGATGTTTTGGCCTACAACTTCCATGATCCCTAGCTAACAGGACCAGTGGTCGGGGATGATGGGAATTGTAGTCCGAAACATCTGGAGGGCCGAAGTTTGGGGATGCCTGTTATAGAGTATGCCCCCACATGGCCCCTAAACCTGTTCCGAGTTTTCTCCCAACCCTTGGGAGTAGATTTAGGAGGTGGGGGATGCAGAGGCAAAGTGGGTGTGTGAATCTCATTTCATGTGTGGGCATCTTCCATGCACACAATTTAGTTTTATCCTGCCCATAGCATCATTCCCAGGGGATGTCTGGAAGGCAAATGGCAATCACCCAGAGGACCACAGGAGATCATCATCACTACCATAGTGGTGAGGACAAAGTGACCTGGGTGGGTTTGGTGCACCTTTAAGCCCCACCCTTTTCAAGTTTTTAGTCTAAATATATCCTATGTGAACTTCTGTCCCAGTGCTAATGAAAAAGTATGATGTGCTAGGATTTGTTAGGATTCTTTCCATATGATTTTGGGTTCCAGACAAGTATGAGCAAAGATGGTGCATGAGGGAATGTGTGAGGAGCAAACACATGCAGCAGAAGGCACCACTGGTGCCAAACAGAGCCTCGCGCTTTATTCAGAATTGCGAAACGGAATCCCAAATTGTTCTTCTGGAACCTGATACTGTTGGCGGATCCATTTCCAGGTGCTGTTAAAAATAATGAAGGTAGAATGAGATAGATCCGTCCAACAGCTCCAAAGGGAATGCCTTTCAAAGGCGAATCTGCCCGTAGCTCATGAGGTAGATATGCAGCCTGACTAGGACTGCCAAGAGGGAGCCTGCCAAGGTGGAGCCTATTCCAAGCAAGGTTCTGCACTTGTGTACACAAACAAATAGACAGCTCAGAATCAGAAAGCAAAGAGAGCACAATGAGGGAGCTCAAACATATCCCCATGTGCAACCCATTAGGGATCAGCAAGGAAGAGGCAATGGAACATTCAGGCTCAATCTTTGTGGTCCATTTCTCTTGCCAAGTCACGGTCTCTGGGCAAAGTATAAATTAAGACGCACAGTGTTGTTGCTGTTGTTCTAAGCAATGTTTTCCCCTGCGCTGATTTTAGATGGCGTGAAAAAGATCTTGTGCACCTGTGCAGGCAATTTTTGAGAGCCTCAGAGTGTGGGCAGCGTACAGGACAAGTTTAATCTGATATGATATGGCTGGGGCTTCCCTGGGGCTTCCCTGGGCTTCCCTGGAGTGTAACCTTTGACATGAAAAGTCAATGTGATGCGTGACAGAGAGAGAGATGGATGATTTTTGAACTGCCTTACCTGAATCCTGCTGTAAACTTTCCCCCTTCGTTCCCTGTTGCCTTTCTTACCCACCCAAGCCTTTCTCTCTCAGCATCACCGCTTGCCAGATGGAGAGGAAGCCAGCTGTACAGGAATGGAATTCATGCAGCGTGCTGACTCACTGAGTCACTCCCCAGCCAACCAGGATACATCCAGCTCTTTCTCTCCGTCGCAGATAGTGGAAAGCAAGAGCTTTGAGGAAGATGCTTCAAGAGTGTCTCTTAATGTTTTGGAGGCCACAACTTTCTCTCCATGCATGTGCAGAGCAGAGGGACGTTACCAAACTTCATGCTTCCAGGCTTTCCTAGTAACATTCTTTTGTCATATAACATGCCAGTGAGGCAGGCTGTCAAAGGCATGTGTCACACTGTCAATATGTCAAGCACTCTCTGCTGGATTTTGATCATCAGCTGGCACTCGAGGACCTATTTCAGCCTGAAGAAAGTGTTGTGGTCACCACACACACGCGCCACAACCAAGCACACATCATAACATATTCTATTGGCTACAATAGAAGCCAATGTGGTGCAGAGGTTAGAATGTCAGGAGACCAGGGTTCCAATCCCCACATTGACCAGGAATCTTATTGGGTGACCTTGGGCCAGTCACTCCTTCTCAGCCGAATTTACCTCACAGGGTTGTGGTGAGGATTAAATGAGGAATGGGAGAACCTTGGAGGAAATGTAATATCAATGTAATAATAATAAAAAAAATGAGTGCACATGAGTGCCCAAAGCAACATATCTGGCTCTTTTTGTTGCATTCTATTTAAAAATAATACTAATATTTTTTTTAAAAAAATGTGTTTCTGAGGCAACAATCTATCCAACAGAAGAAGTCAGAAGAAACAGGTGATGGTCCAAATTAAAGATATCCGCTCCCTTTGGGGGCAAAGCAGTCTCATAAGAGGTTGCACTGCACCGGAAGGTTGAGACGTGGCACTGGGTCAAACTGCCTCAACGGCAAACAACCTAGTTACTCTTGCTGGAGTGACAAGCTTCCAAAAGAAAAGAGAAAAGACAAACAAACAAACAAATTTTGGGAAAGGATCAGAGAACTAATTTGGCTGGATTTTGGAATGAAAAGAGGGAGTCCATTCTGGAACTGGGAAAGAAACGTGTGGGAGACTTTTGACTGAAAAACAACAACAAGGTAAAGTGTAATGTCCTGCAAAGTTTCCATGGAGGGTGAGGAGAAGGGTGAAAGAAAAACTGCTACAACTGTTACACATTAAAACTAGAGTCAAACACCCTCCCAACTCAACGGACAAACTGTATCCAGATATAAGTGCTTAAACTATACAACTATACAATTATACAACTGTTTGGCAGAGAGGGCAAAGATCTTTTAATTGCATTCTAATTGCACTGCCTTATTTCCTGGGAATTTTGCAATCGTTTCTAAGCCCCTGAGAACCCAAATAACACTGGGTGGGTGAATTGGGAATTTGCAGTTCATTGGGGGGTGGGGGGGATATTCAAGGTGCTATAATAATAATAATAATAATAATAATAATAATAATAATAATAATAAATTATTATTATTTATACCCCGCCCATCTGGCTGGGTTTCCCCAGCCACTCTGGGCGGCTTCCAACAGAAAAATGAAATAAAATAATCTATTAAACATTAAAAAGCCTCCCTAAACAGGGCTGCCTTCAGATGTCTTCCATCTGATGAAAACTGAAATATTTTTTAATCAGACAAGCAAAATTTCTCAAGGGGTTGGGTGAGTACTATACATCCCGATTCCAAAATGCAAACAATGTACCCTTATCATGTTTTTTTAAAAAAATTACTGAATGGTGCTCAAATCCTTTCAATGTTGCTAACACCCTTCTTAAAATGTAACACTGAAAGCCTGAACCCAGGAATCCTCCACAGAAAGGCTTGGGAACAGAAACTCATAGCAGACTGCCAAAACAGACAGGAACAGAATCTTGGGCTTGCGGGGGGTGGGGGTGGGGTGGGGGTGGGGGTCAGTTCTCTATCTGGTCCAAGTCTGGTTTGAGAGCAGTTGACATTACCCCTCAAGAGTAACTGAGCAGCAGACACACAAGTCACCTGGTCACACCATGGTGAGATGCATTGCATTTCTATTTAAATTATAGCAATTATTTCTAAATTTGTATCTATATAAGCATATGCATTTTTGTACCCTCCTGCCCTCTGCTTTGGTTATTCACTCCTGCCACAGCCAGGAGCCAGGACACGGTACAGCAAAACCAGAAATATCCCAGTCTGAGGCACTCAAGACCAGGTGCGTGTAAGTCTGGGGAGGCTGCATGTGCACATTAGCTCAAAAACCAGCAGGCATTAGTTGGAATGCTAGGTATTCTAAGGGCAATCTGTGCAGGGTTGCCAATTGAGCATGAGAACAGCCTTATGGAGCCATTTTGCTTCGCTTTGCTTTCAATCCCATTGCAAAAAGCGAGGAGCAAAGCCAATTCCCTTCCCCTACCTCCCCAGGGCATTTTTGTTTTTAAAATTTAACAGGTTAGGAAAATAGTTTTGTGTCCACCTCAGTTCTGACCCTGGACATGCCGAAAACCACCCTTGGCTCTGTCCCATGGTTCCAGCCCTAGATTCGCAGGACCCCTCTTCTGACCAGGGACCAACAATTTTGATGTTGAGGGTTGGCATCCTTAAATCTATTCAACTTCTGTGGGGGTGGGGTGGGGCAACAATATAAATTTATCTTGATCCAGCGACATCTCATTAACATTTAGAGTATGCTTTAAATCATCTTTTCCCTTCCAGATAGCTTGTGAAATAAACAACAACAAAACCAGTGTATGTGGCACACGTGTGTCTGCAAATAATTGTTTTAGGTCTCATAAACCAGAGAGATGATCTGTCATATCCTTCACTGTGACCTTGGTCTCATTTAATGCTTGTTTAGCAGCTATTCAGATCACCCCTCAGTTGGATAGAAGGTGGGGCTGGCTTTGCACTGCAGGAGTTAATGCATTTGATCCAGCTGCCTTTTCACCCCGGGTCATTTTATCTTTTAGAAATTCATATTCTAAGAAAGCAGTGAATCCTTCCAAGTAACTTGCTGGCACATCCAAGAAATGTTGTTGAAGGGAATGTTGCAAATGATCCAGCGAAGAGTTGTTGTTGTGGGTTGTTTTTGTTTTTTGTTTTTTGTTTGGGGGGGGGAGGTGTTTGTGTGTCTGCTTACTTTTATTTTAATGAGGAATTAAGTATGTATCCATGCATGTGTTTTAACTGGGTAATGTTTAGATTTAGATTGCAAGTTACTATGCAACCAGCTTCCAGAAAAATCATAAATCATACTCATAAATAGACAGATGAAGGTGGAAGAGATCCCAAACCTTGTTATAGCACCAACATTTGAAGTCCAGTTTGTTCTAGTTCCACGCAGAGATAAGAAGGGCTCACTACTCTATAGTGGTTAATGCTAAGGGACATATTTTGAGGTTTTGTTTTCTAATATTTTGAGAGAGGCTGACATGTAATATGGGTCTCTGGGGGCACTGTCTTTGTAGAAGCCCCTAATACAACTGGTAACGAATTGTCGTAATTGGAACATATCCATCCTATCCTATCTGGTTCCAAACCCCGGGAGGGTGCCAGGGGGGAGGAGGAATAATACACAAGGGTGTATTTTTCCACACATACCCTGATCAAATCCTCTTGGATATCTGCATTAAAAATGCAATGGTTTTGGGAACAAGCGTTCTCAGATCTACTAGTTAAGCAACCTTATGTGAGATAGCAATAGGAGACTGAAGCTTGGTTTACACATGCAACATGCAAGGAATTGAGGTGGTGGGGTTTTGAGGGGATAGAACTAGGGCAGGCTGCAAATAGGGAGATCACATTTCTGAATGCTGCTTTATGTAAAACCAAAGCAAACAAACAAAAGCTCATTGTTGTTGTTGTTGTTGTTGATAATTTATTACCCTCCCTCCACCCTAAGGTCATAGGGCGGGTTGAAACAATTTAAAATACAACATTAAAAAAGTTTAAAACAAATTACAATCACAAGAACAAGAACAATGTGGGTCCTAAAATATATGTCTCAAATCTCAAAGGCCAGGGTATGACCTTCCTTCTTCAAATTGACTGCAGAGCCTCCTCCTTCAGCCTCTCTCACAGCCGCTGTATGGAATACATGCTACCCTTTCCATATTTTATTGGGGGGGGGCAAAGGGACCTGGACCCCTAGGAGTCAACTCCCATGCTTCTGCCCTATCCTGGTGGGCAGGGCCTTTCTTAAGCATATCCGGCGCTGTGGTGCAAAGATCCCTCTGGCGCACCCCCCTTCCCAGAGTTTTCAACCTTTTTTTAGGGCTGGAGGAGGCAAGCTGTGGCTGGAAGGCAGCTCCTCTGGTGGGGAAGAGGTAGCGGTTGGCCACGGCGCCTCCCAGCTCAGCTGGCTGCTTCGTGCCGCAGTGGCCATGGCAGGCAGCACACCGAGCGAGTGGGTCTGTGCCGAGCTAACGAGGGCACGTGTGCCACTCCCGCCAAGCATTGGCTTGGTTTCCCCCCCTTTTAGCCTTCTGGCACCCCGCAGAATTCAGCAGAAAAGACAGAGCTGACATTTGGTGGGAGTGGCACACGCACCCTCACTCACTCAGCGCGCTTGTTCGGTGTTCCCTGGACTCTCGCCTGGTGCCCTCCAGGACTTGGTGCCCTGGCGCCCTGTGCCACTAACCTCTATGGGTAAGACGGGCCTGCTGGTGAGTGCAGGACTGCTGCCACTCTGCCCCCCCCCCCCTCATCACACACCACTGCTGCTTTAATACGATCAGCTGTAGAAACCGAGGCCAGAAAATACTTTCTCCTAGAATCCACCATGGAAGGAATAGATAGAAGTTTTAAAGTGTTCTTATTGTTTTATCACTTGTTTGCTGTCCTGGGCTCCTTTGGGAGGAAGAAAATAACAACCACTACTACTTAATAATAACACGCACACACACAAGAATTACAAACATTCATTTGATAAGGAATGAAGAATGGTTCTGTCTAATAACCTAATTCAGCATAACTGGCTTCCTTTCCTCTCTCCGTGATTCCTCTTCTAACTGATTTTTTACTATCATTCCCAAATGACGCCCCACAGCGCTCACTGACACCACCCATCATTTCACCTCGCTCTTCTGCTCTCCCTGATTCTTCCATTCCCCACTTAAGTGAGATTTGAACAGGAGAGGCTTCCTTTGTGCTAAGCCAGGAACGGCTAGGACACTGCACCAAAAGTCCTCCAATCCTTTTTAAGAACATAGAAAGAGCCCTATTAAATCAAACAAAAGGCTCATCCATCCCAAGCCTGTCTTCTCTGGGGTCCCAACAAGATACTTCTGGGAAGAGTGCAGCAAGACCTTGAAAGAGATAGCCTGCCAGCAGGTGATATTTGCCTCTGAGTCTGGTGGTTCTGTTTAGCCATTTTGATTGTAGCGGTCGACAGACCTGTCATCCATAAATTTGTCTAATCCCCGTTTCTGTCTGCACAGCATACTCCCTTTGACTCGGCTGAACAGCTGAATAACTCCTGTTCCCGCTTGCTGTGTGGAGATGATCTGTTTATAATATCCACAGCGTAAAACATGGGACCTCCGTTTAATATGCCGGCTGTTTTTTTCAGATTTTGCATACCCTAGCAGAGTTAGTTAAATTCCAGGGGGTTGCACATCTGGCCATGCACAAACGTGATGTGATTTAGCAACAATAATAAACAAAGCCTGCCCCAGAATGCCTGCAGGAACCGAGTAGTCATGAGAGCGGGAAGTGCACATATACAGGCACAATGCATAATGAAACATGATACATGGTGGCAATGGAGAAGAGCAAACAAATCAAAGTATCCAGGTTGGTGATGGAGTCGCACTGGCATGGGCACAGCTCAGGCAAAGGTGAGCATATTTGCATTACAAACTAACTTGGTTCATGTAGTTTAACTGTTACAGCATATCCTAGAAATTCTGGGCTATGTGGTTGGATAAGAGGACTACGAGTTCTCTCTCTCTCTCTCTCTCTCTCTCTCTCTCTCTCTCTCTCTCTCTCTCTCTCTCTCTCTCTCTCTCTCTCTCTGTATATATATGGTTTTTCATATTAAAATTTTACAATCATATATCCAACAAACAACATAGAAACAAGATTCCAAGAATCTCATGGACTTCTCTCCTCCCCTTTGTGGGTCCTATTATTAATCATTTCCTCCTGCATCTTTTATAATAAACCTAATCTTTCACCTCTCAATTGTGTCCAAAATTCACCATTAAACTAGAACTGTTATTCCAATCCTACTAATGATTTTAACTGTTTACAATGGTTTTTAAGATAAATTATAATTTCCCCCCATTTCTGATTCTTCCGGTCATTTTAGCCATTTCAACATTATCCATCAACTTGATTTGCCATTCTTCTCTGAATAAATAAAGAAATAAAGTCTACTAGGGACTTTATCTTCTTTCCATCTCTCATGACACCTCTCTCTCACTGAACCAGAAAAAAGATAATGTTAGATCAGCCATCCCCAAACTGCGGCCCTCCAGATGTTTTGGCCTACAACTCCCATGATTCCTAGCTAAGAGGACCAGTGGTCAGGGATGATGGAAATTGTAGTCCAAAACATCGGGAGGGCCGAAGTTTGGGAGTGCCTGTGTTAGATATATCAATTTGAGTTGTCTCTAAGCTATCTGAGAAAGAACTGCTAGGAGCAGCCTTGTCCTCCTGGCTTGGAGGTTGTCACCTGCTCTTCTCCCAGAACTGCTCTGGGGGAACAACAGTTTGCTGGAAGTTACAAGAAAGAAAAGTGCTCTCGTGCTTGTGTCCTGCTTGCCAGTTTTCCATAGACAACTGGTTGGCCATTGTGAGAACAGGATGCTTGTCTAGATGGGCATTCAGCCTGATGTAGCAGATTCTTCCTACATTCTGATGTTCTTACAGAGTGGTTACTTTTTGCCAAAGCCACGACACTAGGAACTGCTGCTTACCTGAAGGGAGAAAATGAAGCAGAGGGGAAGTCAAGGCCATGTAGCAAACTGGCAGAATCAGCATGGCAATCCCTCCAGTGTGCCTGCACTGTACTGACCTCCCCATTGCCTTTGCTTTTCCCCGCAGGCAGAAGTGACAGGAAGCTGGCACCATGGCTCTGGCCAAGCAGATGAATTTTCTCTTCTAGTAAAAGAACAGGAGTCCCAGCCTGTTTGGCAGCTGGTCACCCTAAAAGCCAATGGTGTGAGTTGTCAGATCAGAATGAATGAAGATAACATGTGCTGGGTCACCTATCACTAGTCCAGCTTGAAGGATAAAATGAATCTGTGGCTTGAGGTAGCACATCCATCACTGTCATTCACCATTCTTTTGTGTCTCTGGCTGAGAAAACCCTCACTTTTACCACTCCTCTCCCACAAGCCCCCCCCCCAATCAAGAGCAAAGACTGATGTCCCCTTTTGACGCTCAACTGAATGGTTAAGTTGATGGTGTTGGTCAGTGGTGACCCTGTCACATAACACCTGTAAGGTATCTCAGCTGGGACATGATGGACCCTCCAATGAGCTCTTCAAAGCTTCCCTTTCAAATGCCCTGGAGAAGGGTTTTGGGATAGGAGTGCAGAATATAACAATATCTGCAGCAAAAAGGTAAAATCCTTTCTTTTCCTTTGACAAGAACACAAGTCTCCAAAATCAAACTGCATACTTTATCTTTTTTTATCTTGGTGATTTTAACCACGATGCTAATCAATCTGCCCTAGAAGATGCACATCTTCATGATGCAGGAAAAGAATGTGCATTTTCCTCCTTTGGATGAGACCCAAAAGTGTGAGGAGAGGAAGAAAACACAAGCTACTCGTACTTTCTGCCTTACCATTTCCTTTTAATGTCCCGAGTGGATCTAAATAGCACCCCGATACATCAAAATCAAACCATTGATATTCACTAGTAACGAGCTTTATTTTTTCTGCTTCCAGCTTTATTGTGATGTAAGGTTTCCTTAATTTTTTGAAAGCTTTGCTTTTACTGTGAATAAAGCCCCAGTTCTTACCTGCTGTGAATAGAGCACCCTTGTTGTTGTTGTTTTTTAGTCGTTTAGTCGTGTCCGACTCTTCGTGACCCCATGGACCATAGCACGCCAGGCACTCCTGTCTTCCACTGCCTCCCGCAGTTTGGTCAAACTCATGTTCGTAGCTTCGAGAACACTGTCCAACCATCTCGTCCTCTGTCGTCCCCTTCTCCTAGTGCCCTCCATCTTTCCCAACATCAAGGTCTTTTCCAAGGATTCTTCTCTTCTCATGAGGTGGCCAAAGTATTGGAGCCTCAGCTTCATGATCTGTCCTTCCAGTGAGCACTCAGGGCTGATTTCCTTCAGAATGGATAGGTTTGATCTTTTTCAGTCCACGGGACTCTCAAGAGTCTCCTCCAGCACCATAATTCAAAAGCATCAATTCTTCGGCGATCAGCCTTCTTTATGGTCCAGCTCTCACTTCCATACATCACTACTGGGAAAACCATAGCTTTAACTATACGGACCTTTGTAGGTAAGGTGATGTCTCTGCTTTTTAAGATGCTGTCTAGGTTTGTCATTGCTTTTCTCCCAAGAAGCAGGCGTCTTTTAATTTCGTGACTGCTGTCACCATCTGCAGTGATCAAGGAGCCCAGGAAAGTAAAATCTCTCACTGCCTCCATTTCTTCCCCTTCTATTTGCCAGGAGGTGATGGGACCAGTGGCCATGATCTTGGTTTTTTTGATGTTGAGCTTCAGACCATATTTTGCGCTCTCCTCTTTCACCCTCATTAAAAGGTTCTTTAATTCCTCCTCACTTTCTGCCATCAAGGTTGTGTCATCTGCATATCTGAGGTTGTTGATATTTCTTCCGGCAATCTTAATTCCGGCTTGGGATTCATCTAGTCCAGCCTTTTTGACCAAACGTGATCCACCTGGAGAAGGAATTGGCAAGCCACTCCAGTATCCCTGCCAAGAAAACTCTATGGACAAAGACACCAGGCATATAAAAGAGCACCCTATGAGAGCACTAATTCCTGCTTACTATTTACTGTCCTATGGAGCAGCCCTTGAAAATGGTCCAGAGGCTTCAGCTAGTGCAGAATGGAGCTACTCAGCAGGTGAGCAGGTGCCTCCCTTAATATCAGCCACCTCAGGCCTCACAATGGGCAGTGGTTTGACAGTGCTGATTCCCCATTTGTGGAATGTTGTCCATGGCAAGGTGCATCTGTCTCCCTCCTTCTTAATATTCAGGACAGATTTTCAAACATTCCTGTTCACTTGAGGACTGAAAGAGCACCCCTCTGGCAACCTTGTCATTATGAGCGGTGAGGATATGGGATTGTTTTAAATGTACTTAACCTTTTAATTTTTTTTTAACATATTTTATTTTTAATTGTGCTTTTTTATTGCTTCATTGCCCTGGGCTTCTTGGGGAAGAAGGGTGGAGCAGAAATTTAAGAAGCAAATAAACAGTTGGGGTAGCAGCCAAAATACCTGGAAGTAGTGACTCAAAGATTGGTCCTCTCTGTTCCTCTTTCTACCAATCTTAATTTCAATTCTCCACATTTCAGGAATTAGTGATTAAAAAAACAAACCCCTGATAATTCATCATTTTTTTTGTACTTGTATATTCCTATATGCAGCTTTGACTAAGGTCAAATTGCAGGCAATTTCTCATAATGTAATGCATTTTTTTGTATTTTATTTTCACCAGTATATTCATTTTTATGCATACTTCCCTTCCCTCTAATATATGCATTTTTGTAAACATGTGTTGGTTGAAGAACTGCATTGCAAAATGAGAATAAGCGTGAATTTCTCATATTGTGTTGTTTTGGTTCCCATATTGTTCCAGAAGTGCAAATTTGTTAAATCCACTGAGGCTACAATACTTTGGCCACCTCATGAGAAGAGAAGACTCCCTGGAAAAGACCCTGATGTTGGGAAAGATGGAGGGCACTAGGAGAAGGGGACGACAGAGGACGAGATGGTTGGACAGTGTTCTCAAAGCCACCAACACGAGTCTGACAAAACTGCGGGAGGCAGTGGAAAACAGGAGTGCCTGGCATGCTCTGGTCCATGGGGTCACGAAGAGTCGGACACAACTAAATGACTAAACAACAACAAAATCAATTATCTCCCCCATCCCTATCTGCCATCACTGCTTCCTCTCTGGCACCTCTCCTTTGCTGCTGCCCATACCACTTCAGAGGAGAGATGAGAGAGCCAACTGCAAACCATGGAGCCTGGTGACCACCAGCAGATCCCTGCCCAAGATATCCCTGCCCAAGGCCACCAATAAGCATGGGAGTTCTGTTGCTGTTGATTTTGATCTTGCTTCTGTATTTGATAGTCTCACTGCATTGCAATATTGCATCTGACTTGTTTACTCTGCCACGTTTGAATCTGTTTGGTGCATTTTGCTATGAATTGTTCATGATGTCTGTTGACATTCATGACGAGCTGCTGTGTTGCATGCTTCAGCCATGGAAAAGTGGCGTATAATTTCAATTAAATTGAACTAAAATGAAACATGACAGCTTAACTGGACGAGGTGTGGTTTGAATGAATGTCATTTAATTTCTGCTTTCTACTGGATTGTGAAGAGAGTTGATCCTGTGGCTTCTTCAGCTCCTGGTCTGATGCCAATTTACCGTTCCCAGCCACCATGAGTGTGGGTTAAGCATTTGCATTACCCAAAACACTGCAATTAGCAATCTTGTTGTGACTGTATGCTTGATTCCACCAAGATTCTTTTTGTGCAATATTTTGCCAATATTTTACCAATGTGCACCTGAACATTTTTTTTTTAAAAAAAGAAAACCATACACCAAAAAAAGCAAAATGGATGTGATTTTTAAATATGGTGTTTTATGACACTTAGGTAGGTTTTAAAAAACAACAACTAAACAATATTTTATTGGGTTTCCTTCCCAAATAAATAATGGAAACAGTTCACAAGAAAGCATAAATCCAAAGATCAGAAAAGGCAATACACATAACCAAATATGAACATTTCCATTAATGAAGCCGGATCATCCTAGAATTATTACAAAAATTCATGTGGTGATGAAAACCCTTTCAAAAAGATCTGTTTTGACTTGAGAATTGCTGTGCTGAAGAATTTGTGTTTAGGAAAGAAAACACAAACCATCTATCAATAAAAAAGTCCAGTTGTGGAGATGAAAATGAATGGCAGGAAATGAAAGCTGGAGCAAACTTTGTATGCTCCATTTCCAAAATTATTTTTGAAATTTCTCTAGTTTTGCCAGCCTTCAGGAGCAGAGGCTTGCCGAGAAGAATGAATCCAATAAAAGAAAGGAGCAAAGCACATATCTTCATTCCTAACAACAATCATATGAGTGCTTCAACATTCATACGGGTGTGTTACCACATTTTTCCTACCTAAATTTTTCCACCTAAAAATAATCTTGTGAGTCTATCCCCAGTTCCCCAATGCAGCACTTTAGCTAAGCTAAGGAACTTGTACCCAGCTCAATAGATTCTTTGGCAAATTTCTGGACCTGGGTTGCAGAGACAGAAGACTGATAGATGTAACTTGGATTCACACATAGCGCTAATGAGATGTGATCTGATGTGTGCTGCAGCCACGGAGAGGCATGTATTGAATCCTAAAACTCCTTTGTTTGATCTTTGAAATATCAGCTAAGATGCTTGCTTATGCAGAGCAGAGGAATCAGATTCTGCACAAACCTGTTCTCACTACATGGACGGCAAAACCATTTCCAGATGATGTGGGACTCCAGATTACCTTGCCTGATTTTGAGTAAGTCATATGGTCAACATCCGTCCACTGGTTTTTTAGAGCCTTCCGCTCTCCGTTGAGCAGTTTTTAAAATATATTTGGTTGATCCCATTGGGTTCTAACTTCCTTTTTCTTCTCTTTTTTACATTCTTTAACCTCCTTGGGAAATTCATGCCTCAACATTGCATGTGTTTTTTCTTAGTGGGCTCTGAAGAATATTCTCCTAAGCGCAAGGGAGTGATTTACCTCTTTATTGTGTTATCAGGCTGATTTATCTCTTCATCGTGTTATCATTCTCAGGACAACATGACTTCATACACCTAAGCATTAGAAATCTCTCGATACAGTTACAACTTAGCCTCTCCAAGTCAATGCAGACTTGGAAACTCCAGCTATTTCCAAACAACACTGGAAGCAATTAAGTGAACACCACAATGGAAAAATCCAAGACGTAGGGAGGATTCCAGAGGGACAATAAAGGCCTTGCCTTCTAACCCTAAGTTAAATGTATCATTCTTATGCAATGCCTGTTAGTAATGAGTACCTGGATCTGAATTTAAGATACAGAATATGTTTCTGAATTGGGGGCACCATGCCAAGAAATCTCCATGGTGCAATTAGCTGTGGTGTTAGCTTTTCAGTAGATGGTTTCTTACACACTTAACTCAGTCCACAACATAGTGAAACTTACAAACTAGGACTTAAAATGATTCGGTCCTGTTGTATTTCAGTATGAATAAGTGGGTGAAATCCAGGCATTTCTGAGTAACTAACAGGCTATCCGGTTTGGTTAAACAAATGCCCATTTATTACTATAAGTCCTAGGCTCCCTGGATGCACTGTGCAACCACTCAAACTATCAAAGGCTTTCAGTGAAGCACCTGCCTTACTGCAAACTGGCTAATACAGCCAACTCCAACAACAACAACCTCTTTCTTCAGTAAGGGACTTCCCCTGCATGCAAAGACAGGCTCTGGTAGATTGAGCAGACAATATGAATAGTCATAGAATCATAGAGTTGGAAGAGACCACAAGGGCCATCCAGTCCAACCCCCTGCCAAGCAGGAAACACCATCAAAGCATTCCTGACATATGCCTGTCAAGCCTCTGCTTAAAGACCTCCAAAGAAGGAGACTCCACCACACTCCTTGGTAGCAAATTCCACTGCCGAACAGCTCTTACTGTCAGGAAGTTCTTCCTAATGTTCAGGTGGAATCTTCTTTCTTGTAGTTTGAATCCATTGCTCCGTGCCCGCTTCTCTGGAGCAGCAGAAAACAACCTTTCTCCCTCCTCTATATGACATCCTTTTATATATTTGAACATGGCTATCATATCACCCCTTAACCTTCTCTTCTCCAGGCTAAACATACCCAGCTCCCTAAGCCGTTCCTCATAAGGCATTGTTTCCAGGCCTTTGACCATTTTGGTTGCCCTCCTCTGGACACATTCCAGCTTGTCTGTATCCTTCTTGAACTGTGGTGCCCAGAACTGGACACAGTACTCCAGGTGAGGTCTGACCAGCGCAGAATATAGTGGTACTATTACTTCCCTTGATCTAGATGCTATACTCCTATTGATGCAGCCCAGAATTGCATTGGCTTTTTTAGCTGCTGCATCACACTGTTGACTCATGTTAAGTTTGTGGTCTACCAAGACTCCTAGATCCTTTTCACATGTACTGCTCTTAAGACAGGTGTCTCCCATCCTGTATTTGTGCCTTTCATTTTTTTTTGCCCAAGTGTAGTACTTTACATTTCTCCTTGTTAAAATTCATCTTGTTTGCTTTGGCCCAGCTGTCTAATCTGTTAAGGTCATTTTGAAGTGTGATCCTGTCCTCTGGGGTATTAGCCATCCCTCCCAATTTGGTGTCATCTGCAAACTTGATCCAATGGTCAAGAAGGCAGTCTCTGCATGTGCTGTAGATGGGGCAGTTGAGGCTCATCAACCTGGAAAGATAGCCCATGTAGGAGAAGGAAAACTCTGATCCTAAACCTCCACTGCCTTGAGGGATATCTTCTGGAGAAGAAAAGGCTAAGGAGAAAACCCTACACAAATCCAGAGTGGAGTCCCTAAGGCAGTGTTTCTCAACCAGTGTGCCTCCAGATGTTTTGGGACTACAACTCCCATCATTCCTGACCACTGGTCTTGCTAGCTAGGGATGATGGGAGTTGTAGTCCCAAAACATCAGGAGGCACACTGGTTGAGAAACACTGCCCTAAGGCACCTTGTATGCCTCCTCCTGGCAATTCCTGCAACCAAGCCGGTGCCAAACATATTGCTCTGCTTTCCTTTGGACCACATCAGTGAAGCTGAGGGGAACGGTCTTGCCGCCTGGGCAGCCCAGGACCTCCAAGCACACTGCCTAGGCTTGCACCATGGGAAGGTCACTTGGGGGCTGCTAACCCAGCATCCCAGGAGGTGCACACATCGTTTCTCAAGACAGACGGATGGAAACAAAAACATTAGGGGAAATTGCTTGCAAAATGAGATATTAGTGCAAAATGGTATACAAAACATGCATATTAGGAGAAATGTGCACTCAAATTCTGACAGATTTCCATGAGGGTCTTTTTTAAATGAATGAATGAATGAATGAATGAATGAATCACAAACCGAAGTGGAAATGTGGAGAACTGAATTTAAGGCTGGAAAAGAAATGAGAAATGGACACAAACCGAAATTGACCGTTTTGTCCATCCCTAGTCACAAGTCACTTGGAAGTGAAATGTGGTGGAAACTCTTTAGGAAAGAGAAATATTTTGTCCAGGAAGCAGTTTATGGCATGAGCCTGCAATCGAATGCTGGTAATGTGCAGCCCATCACTCCAGGTTTATCCTCCTGTCAGGGAACCATATGCCTCAGGACTTCTATGATTCCAGAATGTTACATGAAGAATAACCCAGTTGAAAAATCAGCCATGGCTGTGTCTTTAGGATTTAAATAAAGATGCAGATTTCCCTTTATTTGAGTGCATTTCTTTCTCTAAGAGGCAGGCTAGAGCTTACTAAAACTAGAAAAAAAGTATGCTCTTGATGCTGGAACAGCATTCCTAGGAGCTGCTTGCTTTATCACAGCTCATTAACATAGCAAACAAAAGTCCCCTGAGGATCACAATCTTGTTCAAAGTTGATGGAGAAAGGCGGCAAACGGCCTTCCACCACTAGAAGTGACCTTTCTGGTTTCTGCAACTCATGCTGATTTAGAGGAGGAATGCTGAACTGGGCTTAGAAGCATTTCAAAGATTTCATGCTGAAAAGATTCATTCCAGCTCTATTTGTTGAACTATAACTCGCTACCACACTGGAGTTCAGCAGGAACGTTTCCCAAAGCCCCTGTAGAAGAAATTTATGGTTGTTCAAAGCAGCCTTATAGGCCACAAATGTGTGCACTCCACATGTCTTTGTAATCACATAATGACTCATTTCCTTAATCTCCCATTTCCTATAGCCTCCTTACAAGCAACTCATAAACCCAGCTCCATCACTGCTCTCCTGGCTAGAATTGGGCAGAATTACGCCAGCTCCTGCTTCTGGTTGGCTGGCTGGGATTCCCTCTCTCTATTCCCCCCAGAAACGTTCCTTCCATTAGACTTTGTCCTCTGCTACAGTGACACCTACTGATGAGGTAAGAATGCATTAACTTCAGGATCCCCCGGCACCCAAGCCAGCCAGCATGTACTTCCTGACCTCGGCCAGATGTTTTTGTTGTGGAGCAAATTAAGTTCACACCCCATGGAGAGGAGCCTCACACAGGTTTTTTTTTTGACATGAAGATGTTGGTGGCCAGCCGGCATGACGTCAGCAGTTTCAGAGAATTAATTGAGGAAGGGACAGGAAGCTCAAATGGCTTGCGCTTCCTGTTTCTCCATAGCGTTGTCTCGCCCACCATGGAACTTCCTGCATTTTCCTCACACCTATGAGACAGGCAATTGCATATCACACAAGTGAGTGAGATGGGAAAAGAGTAGCAAGTGCAAGAAAACCGCATTTCCTGTTCCCTCCATGACAATGTAACATTCAACACTGCTTTCCATCTTTAACCTCAGCGAGGTGCTAAAAAAAGAAGAAAAGAATACAGTTTATGGCCTTCACAGTTTACCCTTCAAGACAAAGAATTCTCAAAAGGAATTACTTTATCCTTCCAAAAGCCTGGGGAGTGGAAATGACTGAGACATCTCACTGATAAATGAGACATACCCAAAGATAGTTCTATCAGCATTTATATGGTGAAATGTCTGGAGTGCGGCAATCAGCCAGGCACATGTTAAGTGACTTCAGAAAATAAGATGGGCTGATAAAGGTTGGGAGTTCAGTCTGAAAGGGCTAGACTAGATACTAGACCAAACAGATTTCTCAAAGCTCTAATGTCTTTGAATGCTAAGTGTCAACAAAAGGAACAATTTTTGCACTGAGATAGATTAAGCCTAGATTTAGGACCAGGCCTGAAGTGCTGCAGCACATCAACATCCCAAGTCTTCTGTTGGTGAGATTTGTAGGCCGGAAATCAGGGCCTCTGTGAAGTGCTCTCTGGTGAACTACTCACGAGAAGAACCCTGCTGGAGCAAACCAAAGACCTTGGTTCACAGTACATGAGCATGATACTGGTAGCCCTCTTCCACTTGTAGTCCCCAGCAAGTGGTATTCAGAGCCATACTGCCATGGAGGAAGTGCTTACATCATGACTCATAGCCATTGACAGCCTTATCCTCATAGATAAGGCTCATCTGAAGAAGTGTGCATGCACATGAAAGCTCATACCAATGACAAGCTTAGTTGGTCTCTAAGGTGCTACTGGAAGGATTTTTATTTTTTTATGTGCTTGTTTAATCCCCTTTTAATCCCCTTTTAAAGCTGCCCAAACTGATGGCCTGAACAACACCTTGTAATAGTAAAGTCCATCGTTTCACTATGTCAGGGGTTTCCTAAGTGGTCCATAGGCCACCAGTTGCTGATGAGCTTCACTGAGGTGGTCCACATCACGCTTGCAAAAAAAAAATGCAATTAGAAATCACACAACATCTAGCACTGTGCATTTCAATTGCCAAAGCAAGCAGAAAAAAACTATGAAGCAATCCACCAAAACCCTCAACGGTTTTCAAGTGGTCCATGGAATAAAAGGTTTGGAGACCACTGCAATACGTGAAGAAGCACTTCCCTTTGTCAGTCCCTTATCTCCCACTGTTCATTGGTTCTAGTATTAGAAGAGGAATGGGGTGGGACTTCCTATCCACTTTCTCCACATCATGCATATTCTATTGCCTCTACCATGTTTCCCTCTTACCCCTTTTTCTAAGCTCTGGGTGTCTTCCAGCACCTATAAAAACTTAATAAAATGTCAAACTGATACATGCTTAATAAATGCTTCCTGATACATAGTGGGAGAGGGCAAGTAGACCTGTGGAAGACTGGGAGGAGGGGTTTGTCTGGCCACTAGAAGGGTTGTTTGTTCACCCATCAGCACTTGGGGAAGTGTGAAATGATTGGATTACATGGACTGGTCAAACAAACAAAAGACACTGAGCTTAATTTTGAAGTGGAAGTCCAGAGACTGGGCGGGGGGGGGGGGAGAGGCATGGTACAGTGGTACCTTGGTTTACGATGACGATCTGTTCCGGGGAGCCAGTCACTCCCCGAGTTCGTCGCTCGCCGAAGGCATGCATGCATGAAGTGTCGATAGAGCGTTTTTGCGCATCCGCACACGCAGAACCCGGATGTAAATACTTCCGGGTCCGCGGCGGTTGCTCTCCAAGTTCGTCGTAAATGGAGGCGGTTGCAAACTGAGGTTCCACTGTACAGTGGTACCTCGACTTACGAATGACTCGACAACCGAATTTTTCGACTTAAGAATGGGGCAAATGGCTGTGTGCTTACGAATGCCTCGACATCCGAAAGGAAACCACGGCGGTTTTAGATAGGGTTGCTTCAACTTACGAATTTTTCCATTTCCAATGCATTCCTATGGGAAATCATGTTTCCAATGGCGCTTTTCGACTTACAAATTTTTCGACCTATGAAGGTGCCTTCGGAAAGGATTAAATTTATAAGTCGAGGCACCACTGTATAGGTGTTTTGTTTCTGATACGAAGTTGTAGAGGAGCATGAAACATGCACTTTCTATTCATATGAGGTGAAAGAACACCCTAAGCAAGCCTCCGCCTGTAGAGCTCATTCCTAAGCATAGAATTCTTTTCCTATCATTTTGGTTTTCTACCATTGTTTTATTTAGTATTTTATGGGACCTGAGGTTTATTTAATGTGTGTTTTCTATTGTGAGCTTTAAGGCATCTTGAGTGCTTTTTTTCTCTTTTTTTGAGGGAGAAAGGCTGAGTTCATGGCCATAAATCAATCAATAAAGTCAGCAGACCTGTTGATAAATGAGTGTAATGCTTAGTACAGCCAATCCAACCTGGGTCAGCCTGACTCAGATGGCAGCACCACTGTATTGAATGACAGGGAGTCACTTGGGAAGAATTTCCATAGCATGCTGGCGCATTGTCCTCCATGGTGGTTCTTCCTTGACCCAACATTGTTCTGGGTCAGCCAGAAGGCTATAAATGTGAAACTATCCTCAGTGATTTGGGAATGCAGGCAAATGGCGGGACAGCTGAACAGCATTAAACAGGGCGGGCAGGCTTGGTAGGTTAACACAACTATGACAGAACACAAACTTATTTGTTACATTTTTCATCCCACCCTTCCTCCAAGGAGCTCGGACTGGCACATACGTTCTTCCTCACCCATGTTATCGTGACAGAATGAGATTTCACCAGCACACAAATTACATGAATATTTCAAAGATATGGTCTGGCTTGACACAGGAACAAAGTAGTTTATCACAGCCATCTTAGAATAGTTGGTAGTTTGTACATATCCAGAATACAATCAGCATTGGTGTACTAGGAATCCAAAGTGAGGAATCACAAAGCAGGAATTCAAGGCAGTGCCTACTTTTACTGCTGAGGCAATGTCCCGGGAAAACTTGGAAGCCTTGATTGTTGCTCCAGCTTAGATTAACCAGTGGCGGAGTCACCGCACAATAGGGATATACATTCATTTTGTTAGCAAACGAAATGAATGGGGCTCATTTGCTACATTCATTACTGTTACAGGGCTGAATGCCAGAATCATGAATGAGTTCTGAATGCCAGATATTTGTTCTTCACCCAGAACTCTGCTTCTGTTCCCCTCCAGTAGCCAGAATACTGCAGGTCAAATAAAGGGTGCCGGGAAGGGGAGAGAGGGAGGAAAGAGAGGGAGACTGACACTGTAAACTGTCCAAACATTGAAGCCAACGTGTAAAATATCCTAATAGGCCTTCTTTCCATAGTGAACCATTGAACTTGGGGCCATGCAACAAAGCTGAATGTTGGAAGACTCGGGGCAAATAAAAGAAAGTACACAGTGCACAGTTGAACTATGAAATTTGCTCCCACAAGATGTAGCGATGGCCACCCACTTGGACGGCTTTAAAAGAGGGTTAGACAAATTCATGGGGGATAAGATTTTCAATGGCGATTGGATGCTAGCCGCACTGGCTACATTCTACCTCTGTTGTCAGAGCCAGTGTGCCTTTGAATACCAGTTGCTACAAATCACATCTGGGGAGAGTGCTGTTGGATTCAGGTTCTGGTTGTATTCAGGTTCTGGTTGCAGGCTCCCCATAAGTATCTGGCCGGCCACTGTGAGAACAAGATGCTGGGCTAGAAGGGCCTTTGGCCTGATGCGACAGGGCTTTTCTTATGTTCAGCGGGGAAGAAGTTGGGAAGGAACATAAAAAGGGAAATTAAAGGCTTGTTTGAGTTGCTCCTTGGATTTAGAATGCTTGCAGATTCCTGGTTTACTTACCTTCCAAGTCCCGGACTGCAGAATCCAGGACCGGCAGCCGTGTAACACCGGAGGTTGTGTCGACGTAACTTCTTGTGTTGCTTTGCCCTTCTATGGGCACAAAAATGGCCGCCGCCGGCTTCAAAAGTAGCTTCTACACATGACCGGAAGTGTGTCAACGCAACTTCTGGTATCGCTCCGCCCATCTATGGGCAACAAAAATGGCCGCCGCCGACACCGGAAGTCGCGTCTACGCACTTCCGGTCATGCGTAGATGCGACTTTTGAAGCCGGCGGTGGCCTTTCCCCCCCTGATTTGCCCTTTTATGGCAGGAGAAAATAACGGAGAAAAATGGGAGACGAAGTGATACGGGGGACCACCGGGAAAAGGTAAGTAAAAACGGGGGTTTCCCGGGGAAAACTGGGTACTTGGCAGCTATGCTGGTTTATTCATTCCCCATCATGTCTGTGGAATCTTTGGGGATTTGGGGATTTGGACTTCACTTCCCTGCCATTAGCATGCTGATGACACCCAACACTACCCTTTTCATCTCAATCCAGGAAGGCCATGGGTGTTCTGAATCGTTGCCTAGAATCAGTGAGGGGCTGGGTGAGGATGCACAAATTGATGTCCAGAAAAGGCAACAGTACTCTTGCTTAGCGAAACTACCCACCTGGCAGTGGGAATTCAGCAACCTTCTCTTGATTAGCCGTGTTCTTCCCTCGAAGCCAGGTTTGCAGCTTGGAAGTGCTCCTGGATCCAACTTACTTCCAAGATAAGGCATAACATGTGCACGTGCTAATTTATATGCTGTAGATAGGTGCACGTTTTGAGAGCATCACTATAATTTAAGTGATTTATGGATAATTTAAATATAAACATAGTAAATCTCACCATTGTTGGGAGGACTGGGATCAGGTGACCTATGTGCTAATGTGCTGTGCAGGTGTGCAACCTGAAGGCCCCATGTGTCCTGCGCCATTCCAGTATGCAGCAGTGATGCCAGTGTTAGTAAAGTGGCTTGGTGGCATCAACCCACTTTTTTGCTCTGTGATGGTCCAGCTTTGAAAAACATCTGTAGAAACATCAGCAAACACAATGCTACCATGAGCTCATTGTTGGGAGCAAAGGACTTCTACAGGGTTCTGTTTCTCAGACGTTGTGGGGGAGTGGCATCTCGGTTCCCTTTATAAGTGAGGTGAATGAGTTCTTTATCATCTTCAGCAGTTGGGCATCCTATTAATATTTGGCCTATAAAATGGGGACTTTCCCCCATCTGTCAAAAATTTGGGAGGTCTAATTCTTTGACCTCAATATATGGTGCTGGTTAGATGGAAAACACAGATGTTAAAAGCAACAGAAGAGCACTTGGGTTTCCCTTGGAAAGCAGTGGGAAACAAAAGTGAATAAGGAAACAGAATGTGATTTTAATTAATGGATAGACAAACAAATGAAATGTTAATAAGGAAACATTTCCCTTAGAGCTTAGGGACCTCCCACTGGCCAGGCAGACAGCAATATGACCTCTGGTATCTCGATACGAATCCAAGGCAGACCTTTTAACATCACAGTAATCCAAGTTTATGCCCCAACTACCGGTGCTGAAGAAAGTGAAATTGACCAGTTCTATGAAGACTTACAACACCTTCTAGAAATGACACCAAAGAAGGATGTTCTTCTCATTACAGGGGATTGGAATGCTAAAGTAGGGAATCAAGAGATAAAAGGAACAACTGGCAAGTTTGGCCTTGGAGTTCAAAATGAAGCAGGGCAAAGGCTAATAGAGTTCTGTCAAGAGAACAAGCTGGTCATCACAAACACTCTCTTCCAACAACACAAGAGATGACTCTACACATGGATATCACCAAATGGGCAGCATCGAAATCTGATTGATTATATTCTCTGCAGCCAAAGATGGAGAAGCTCTATACAGTCAGCAAAAACAAGACCTGGAGCTGACTGTAACTCAGATCATCAGCGTCTTATAGCAAAATTCCAGCTTAAACTGAAGAAAGTGGGAAAAACCACTGGGCCAGTAAGATACAATCTAAATCAAATCCCTTATGAATACACAGTGGAAGTGAAGAACAGGTTTAAGGATTTAGATTTGGTGGACAGAATGCCTGAAGAACTATGGATGGAGGCTCGTAACATTATACAGGAGGCAGCAACGAAAACCATCCCAAGGAAAAGGAAATGCAAGAAAGCAAAATGGCTGTCCAACGAGGCCTTACAAATAGCGGAGGAGAGGAGGCAAGCAAAATGCAAGGGAGATAGGGAAAGATACAGGAAACTGAATGCATATTTCCAAAAAACAGCAAGGAGAGACAAGAGGGTCTTCTTAAATGAGCAATGCAAAGAAATAGAGGAAAACAATAGAATGGGGAAAACCAGAGATCTGTTCGAGAAAATTGGAGATATGAAAGGAACATTTCGTACAAAGATTACCGTAATAAAGGACAAAAGTGGTAAGGACCTAACAGAAGCAGAAGACATCAAGAAGAGGTGGCAAGAATACACAGAGGAATTATACCAGAAAGATATGGAGGTCTCGTACACCTCAGGTAGTGTGGTTGCTGACCTTGAGCCAGACATCTTGGAGAGTGAAGTCAAATGGGCCTTAGAAAGCATTGCTAATAACAAGGCCAGTGGAAGTGATGATATTCCAGCTGAACTATTTAAAATTTTAAAAGATGATGCTGTTAAGGTGCTACACCCAATATGCCAGCAAGTATGGAAAACTCAGCAATGGCCAGAGGATTGGAGAAGATCAGTCTACATCCCAATTCCAAAGAAGGGCAGTGCCAAAGAATGCTCCAACTACCGCACAATTGCGCTCATTTCACACGCTAGCAAGGTTATGCTTAAAATTCTACAAGGCAGGCTTAGGCAGTATGTGGACCGAGAACTCCCAGAAGTGCAAGCTGGATTTCGAAGGGGCAGGGGAACCAGAGACCAAATAGCAAACATGCGCTGGATTATGGAGAAAGCTAGAGAGTTCCAGAAAAACGTCTACTTCTGCTTCATTGACTATGCAAAAGCCTTTGACTGTGTCGACCACAGCAAACTATGGCAAGTTCTTAAAGAAATGGGAGTGCCTGATCACCTCATCTGTCTCCTGAGAAATCTCTATGTGGGACAAGAAGCTACAGTTAGAACTGGATATGGAACAACTGAGTGGTTCAAAATTGGGAAAGGAGTACGACAAGGTTGTATATTGTCTCCCTGCTTATTTAACTTATATGCAGAATTCATCATGCGAAAGGCTGGACTAGATGAATCCCAAGCAGGAATTAAGATTGCCGGAAGAAATATCAACAACCTCAGATATGCAGATGACACAACCTTGATGGTAGAAAGCGAGGAGGAATTAAAGAACCTTTTAATGAGGGTGAAAGAGGAGAGCGCAAAATATGGTCTGAAGCTCAACATAAAAAAACACCAAGATCATGGCCACTGGTCCCATCACCTCCTGGCAAATAGAAGGGGAAGAAATGGAGGCAGTGAGAGATTTTACTTTCTTGGGCTCCTTGATCACTGCAGACGGTGACAGCAGTAACGAAATTAAAAGACGCCTGCTTCTTGGGAGAGAAGCAATGACAAACCTAGACAGCATCTTAAAAAGCAGAGACATCACCTTGCCTACAAAGGTCCGTATAGTTAAAGCTATGGTTTTCCCAGTAGTGATGTATGGAAGTGAGAGCTGGACCATAAAGAAGGCTGATCGCCGAAGAATTGATGCTTTTGAATTATGGTGCTGGAGGAGACTCTTGAGAGTCCCATGGACTGCAAGAAATCAAACCTATCCATTCTTAAGGAAATCAGCCCTGAGTGCTCCCTGGAAGGACAGATCGTGAAGCTGAGGCTCCAATACTTTGGCCACCTCATGAGAAGAGAAGACTCCCTGGAAAAGACCCTGATGTTGGGAAAGATTGAGGGCACAAGGAGAAGGGGACGACAGAGGACGAGATGGTTGGACAGTGTTCTCGAAGCTACGAACATGAGTTTGACCAAACTGCGGGAGGCAGTGGAAGACAGGAGTGCCTGGCATGCTATGGTCCATGGGGTCACGAAGAGTCGGACACGACTAAACGACTAAACAACAACCTCACCACATGGAGCAACAGGCAACAGATCACTAGATTCCAGGTTCTAGAACTACTTCCTTGATTTCTGTTTTTCATTTTGAATATTTCTAAAGAGGAAAGGCTTTTTGATTTGAAGAGAGAGATAAGAAGAAGTAGAACTTTAGAATTCCAAATTATTTAGACATTAATTTGTCAAGAAAGCAAAACATGTCATTTGCCAATGGTTAATATGGAATGTTATGCAGAGCAAAAAATAAAAAAAAGGTCAAAGGCACAATTAAAAAACAAAGAGATAATTGGCAAGCTGGTGGCACTGCTGAGAAGGAGCTGGAGGTTGTGCTAGAAGAAAAATGGATGTTAATTTAGTAATGTAACTCCCACAATCTGGGAAAATGTGGATCCCAGAATTTGTTGGAGGGTTCCGGAAGGGTCTGTAATGTTGCTGTGAATGCTGATGCAGCAAAGTATAAACCCATTTTATTCTTTTATTGTTTCTGCTCTAAAAAACATAAACTGAACAGAGGCTTCACCTTTTGTGTTCGTATGTGTCTCTGAGCTCTAAATTCTAGTTTATCTCCGGTTTTCAACCATTGTGTTGTAGTTGAAGGCTTTGAGATTAGGAACCCTTCTCGTGCCAGTAGTTTATGGGCATTATCTAAATAAGGTTGGTTGTTTTTGTCTTTCTTTTAGTTTTTGAAGATGTTAAGACAATCACAGTGACGCTGGGGAGATTGTGCTCTCTTGACCACAGTCAATAATCTTTCTCTTTTCCTCTTGATAAATCATGTGTATAAACACAATTTGAGTCTTTTAAAATCTCTGTCTTGTTCCTGTGAAAAGTTGGAATTTTCCTCATTCCTACTGGTTGCACTGAAGCTCTAGGTAGACCCCCGGTGGCGTGGCGCCACATGGCGCCGATAGGCAGGGCGCCACGTGGAAACCATGCTGCGCCCTGCGGGGGCGGGGGCACCGGAGCAATCTCCGCCCCTCAGCGACAGGGCGGCCGACCTGCTCGAGACTGCCCTGCACTGAAGCTGATTTTCAGTGAACTTCCAGTTCATCGCTTGAAAAGCTTCAATGGGAAGAAGGAAAATGCCCACTATAGTGCCTGCATCTCCTTTCTTGTGGCACTGACCCCTTCCCCAAGCTAAAAAGAAAGGAAAGCATTATCTCAAAGAAAGGGAATGGGCGGAAACAGTTCAGTCCTCTAACCAACACCAGAGAGGCCATGTGGGTCTTCTCATTGGCTGCAAATGTCAACGATGGTGTCTATTTCATCGGGGTTGACTACAAGCCTCATCCTTCCTAGTAAGAAATGAGGTTCCATGTTACATTTCTGAACAGTGGGGAGCCCTGTGGAACCTCACCCTCATTGGCACATGATGCATGGAGCATCATTTTCTGCCAGGAAAGCCCTGCAATGGTCAATGTGATTTATTCCTCATTATTTGTTTATGATACATCTGTGCCTCTATATCACATAAAGTTATCTGGGTGGATGACAATAAGCATGAAAAAAGTGCATGGCACCATAAAATAAAAATCAGCATAAGGACAACGAAACAAAACTCACTGCAGTTATTTAAAAGGCCCGGGTGAACAGAAAGGTATTCATCTGGTACCACAAGGATGGTGCCAGGTGTACCTTTCTGGGAAGACTTTTCCATAACTGAGGTGCCATCACCAAAAAGGCCCTGGTGGTTGGCTGCGTCACTTTGTTTAGCAGGGGCAGTTGGAGCAGGGCCTCTGAAGAAGATCTTAATATTTGGTACGTATATATGGGAGAAGGTGGTCTTCCAGGTAACCTGGTTCTAACCCATTAAAACCACCACTTTGTAATTGGGACCTAGTATTTTACATGCCATTTGCTACTGAGGAGAACCCCTGCAGGCCCTGTGTGTGGTTTCCTGAGTTCATGGGAGTCCTCTGTCACTGACAAACCTACTGTTTCTGAAAGTAAGGCTTTTTCGTTTGTTTCCTAGTAAAGGAGATCTAGCGGGGGGCAATGGGACATGAGCCCCAATTTGAGACAGGCCCGGCTTATAACGTTTGGATTTTCAAGTACCCCCGATCTCGAATATGTACCCCAAATCCAATGAAAAGTATGATAAAAACAAGACGTCAGAAGTCTGTTATCTAGTTCAGGAAATCCACTTTTGCAACATCCCTGCTAGGGCAAACATCCAGGAACAACTTCTTCTTCTTCTTCTTCTTCTTCTTCTTCTTCTTCTTCTTCTTCTTCTTCTTCTTCTTCTTCTTCTTCTTCTAATCAATTTTCTTTTTCTATCACTGCATACATCTCATATCCATAACATTTATATTACATTCTTTCTCCCTCCCTTCCTGGGCTTCCCTCATCTTCCACTTCTGATTTGTTTTTCCCTTATTACACACTGCTGTTTCTTAAAAAAATACACTATATTATTTTGACATAGTTTTTGTTAATAAAGGTGTGTTTATTTAAATCCTGCCGTCAAGTCAATAGTCTTCCTTTGTTTCTGCTAATATACTATAAATGGTCCCCATTCTCTTTCAAAGTCACTGTTGTCTTTTTCCCAACGTCTATCCATCAATTTTGACAATTCTGCATAGTTCATCAGTTTTTCTTGCAATTGCTCTTTAGTTGGCATTTCTCCAGTTTTGTGCTATCAAAATTCTCACCGCTGTAGTAGCATACATGAATAGCATCCTCTTCTCTTTGGGTAGATCTTGGCCTAAAATACCTAGCATTTTCAAAAAAAAAATCTGTTTTGTTTTCTTAATTTTCCATGCTATTTCCTCGTTAATCACCATAGAATATTATGAATCCCTGTGACGGGGTGAGCTCCCGTTGCTCGGTCCCTGCTCCTGCCAACCTAGCAGTTCAAAAGCACGTCAAAGTGCAAGTAGATAAATAGGTACCGCTACAGCGGGAAGGTAAACGGCGTTTCTGTGTGCTGCTCTGGTTTGCCAGAAAGCGGCTTTGTCATGCTAGCCACATGACCTGGAAGCTGTACGCTGGTTCCCTTGGCCAATAATGTGAGATGAGCGCCGCAACCCCAGAGTCGGTCATGACTGGACCTAATGGTCAGGGGTCCCTTTCCCTTTCCCTTTATTATGATTGTAATAATTTTATCACCTGTTTTGCTATTTCTTTATTTGGTGCTCTTATTAATTCTTTTTTTCTTTTCTGCTATTTTATTTAAGATCTCTTTCTTTTTTTTCTCTCATATATTTTTTTTTAAATTGAATTTTGTTGGGTGAATAGGTCTTTCATCACCGCCTTGCTGACATCCCAGACTATTTGGAGTTTGGTTTCATTATTCAATTTTTGTTCAAAATATTATCTTATTGTCTTTTTTTTTGTCTTTTCCAGAAAAACCTTGTCATCCAATTTTTCTTCATTCAGTCTCCACCGAAAGGTGGACTGAGTGTCTTTTTGTATTTCCATAATTATAGAATTATGATCTGACAATGTTCTTGGATCTATTTCGATTTATTTAATTCTTCACTCCAATTCCTTAGAAACCCAAACCGCATCTAGTCTGGCACTGATTCCATGAACATGAGAGAAAAAAGTGAACTGTTTTTCAAACAGGTGCTTAACTCTCCAGATATCCATCAATTTTACTGTTTCTACGGTATCATTTCAAAAAAAGTTTTGGGAAGCCTACCTTCTTTCATGTGTATTTTTTCCTGATCGTTCTATCCTTCTCTAGTGATGGGACTCTACATCCAAGAATTTTTTTAAGACCTCTAAGGACCTTCCATGCCAGCCTGCACCACTTTCGGACAGCATCCCAGATACCTATACTAAATACTTTACTTAAAACTATTTTAAAATATATGTTTTTAAGGTACCATATATAGCAAGGCTCTGTTTTAGGGTGTGTGTTGGGCATTATGATCATTTTATTTTGGGTCATCTTAATCCTTCTCTCTCTCTGCATTAGCCTTGTATATACCAGGAAGTGGTAAATTAATTTCTTCCCACGGCTCGCAAACTAGCATTCTTTACACTGACAAGGTCCTTGCAAGTTGCAATCTTTTCTTTCGGCTTGTGCCAGGAGGAAAAGAGCTGGGCTTGCTTAAAGTCCTCCAAGGGCTGCAGTTTTACTTGATTCCATTGTGTTTCTCAAATCGCGCATATCGGCATCGACGATACGAACGCAAAGCTGCAGGCAGCCCTAAAATGGGTCAGCCGGATGCAAGCCTGGAAAACACCCACACCCCGAACACTTGTTCTTATCGGGAGTGTTTTCTCCCAGCTACCCTGGCACTTGCCTCTCAATCAGGGTGCGGTTTTGAACACAGCACAGAAGATTCCTCAAGCAGTTCTTCTTGCTCGGCCTGCAGCCAAGTACAAAATAATTTATTAAACAGCCCAACCCCCAGCATATGGAAGGTTTTAATGCACCGAAATTTATGGAGATGCCTGTGCACAAAGGCACACACGCCCAGAGCTTGTGGCTTTATGGGCTGTGGACCTGCTCCTGCATGAAGGCAGCATGCCTTTGGTTACCACATGTAGCTTCTTGGGGGAAGAGGCAGGTAGGTCTGCATGCAGAGCAACACAATCCCTCTGAAGTCATCCCATGGCACACGGGGCAGATTTTTCTGGGTGCCCTGTTTTTTTACAATGCCCATCCATGAATGCCTTCGAAAGGAAAAGGGGAAAAAAAATCTTTCTCCCAGAGCATCAGAATTCAGGTACCAGCAGTGACAGCTGGAAAACAGGCACATTCATACTAGGAAGGAAAATAGATGCTGTCCTCCACAAATACCTCTACCCCAGATTCTATGCCTTCTCTGAGGCTTTTACAAATCCTCATCACACAGTCCAATACATTGTGGAGTCCCCCCTTCAAAATGTTCAAGTTAACACTGGGTAGTTTTATACAGTAAATGGTGGACATTGGAATAAGTTAATAGACCCATCCATGGACAGGGATTTGATGCTAATTGAGGTTAGAGGATGCATCCAGGTACATATCCAAGAGGCTGGTCTAGAGGATCTATGGCAGATGTTGAATCTCACAGAAAAGGAACTTTCCTTTCTCTTTTCACTACATCACAACTGATTCCACTTAGATTGTTTCCTAGTGGCATGCTAGTATTACAAGAGGTACATGAGAAAATTCATTTTCGCTACAAAAAAATCTTTCTTTTCCTTCATTCATTCCTTAAAACCACTTATCAATTTATCTCCAGCCCACTCTTGAAGACCCTCTTCAGTGGTCTCATCATCAGTGATGAGTTGCTGTTTGTCCCATGAGCTGTTATGGGCATCTGAGTTCATGGCCCCCAATTTCTTTCATTATTCATTGAAATTACACTTGTTTTTGTTACATTCAGTTTTGTTACTTCCCCTCTCCCGAGTTTTCTTTCCTTTACTATTATTTTAGCTTCGGCATGTGGTGGTTGTGATGGCAGAGCTGTTTTCAGCAGCCACCATGTTCATTTCCTGGAATGCCCTGGTATATTGTAATGTCCAAGATATAGTGGGAAAATGCAACGATGGCAGGCTGGAAGCAGTTACCAAATCAATTCCACTGGCACTGGAGAAATGAAGCCCCTCTGCCCAAAACTGAATGGTGAATGAGTACAAATGAGATAATGGAAATGAGCCCATTTTTTAAAAAAAACTTTCAGCATTTGTATCATAGTGAATCAAAATGATGCTGGGTTTATCATGTAAACTCCATCTAAAGCAACCTGGAAATTGAATGTTTCTTTCCCAGATAATGAGGTGCTTAAAATCAAACTGCTTAATAAAACCAAACAGTTCTTTGAGATTAAAGTTCCAGGGCTTCCAGATCTTCCAAAATGATACTATAGGCCCCTCATCAGAGGGAGAGTAACTGCATATGTTGTTGTTGTTGTTGTAGTAGTAGTAGTAGTAGTAGTAGTTTAGTCATTTAGTCGTGTCCAACTCTTTGTGACCCCATGGACCAGAGCATGTCAGACACTCCTGTCTTCCACTGCCTCCCGCAGTTTGGTCAGACTCATGTTGGTGGCTTCGAGAGCACTGTCCAACCACCTCGTCCTCTGTCGTCCCCTTCTCCTAGTGCCCTCAATCTTTCCCAGCATCAGGGTCTTTTCCAGGGAGTCCGCATATGAGTCCTACAAAAAGAAAAGGTATAATTCAAAATGCAATCAAATTGGGGGAGCAGAAAGCTGAAAGCTGTAAAAGTCAGCCCTGCCTCATCCTCCCTTGAACTTCTGAAGAATGCAATAGCAAGAATATGGAATCAATAAAAATTTGTACAAATAAAGGCCAGGTCCCTCTGCATGAAACAATGTATGGAAGATAGCAGACTGGCAGACTTGTTAGCTCACAAATGGAGGTAAGCTTGAGCCTCAGCATATACTTCTCTACTGAGGATCACTGAGAATAAATTGCACACCAAAATAACTGAGCTTAATAATGTACTTAGACCCCTTTATTCAAAATTATACACTCCTGAGAGAGAATCAACACAAGAAGCAATTTATGCTTTCCTGAATAAAGTTCAGCTCCCACGGCTATTAGAGGCGCAAGCACAGATGCTTCAGAGGCCTCTGCAAGTGGAGGAAATAGAAAACACAATTAAAAACGACAAAGCTGGTAAAGCACCTGGGCTGGAGGACTTCGCAGCCAAATGGTATAAAACCTTCAATGATCCACTGATCCCATGACTAGATGTCACATATAAAAGTTATGAATAAAATAGGTATGTTTTCTTCTCGATAAGGCTCACATCTCACGAGTAAACTGGACAAGAATCAGGCTAAATGTGACAATTAAGGATACATCTCACTAATGAGTCATGATCATTGCCATTTTGGCAGAGAGGCTATGAAAGGGGAACTAAGGTCACAAGCGTAAACGCTCTTACTAGGGTAATCCCCATTAAACACAGTGGAAGTTACATCTGAGTAAATGTGCCCTGCATGACTGCAACCTTATGCTCACTTTCTTGGAAGTAAGCCCCACTGAATTCAGTGTAAACCAGCTTGTAAATGAATAAATGCATAGCAATTTAGTGGAGGATAACAAGAATGACATCCACCAGTGGATTGATTTCATTACTATATGCAAAGATAAATGAGACCCAGCTGTTAGTGTATTAGGCACACACTCGCACCCCAACACTGAGAAAGTGAAATAGAAAGTTGTATTCAACACTGCATGAGAGTAGTTTCACTCATGCATTGAGATTTCCTCTCTTCTTCTCCACCCGTGACCCCCATCAATTTGCTCTAGAAGGTCACTCAACAATTAACAACAGATTTTAAGGGTGCACAGGAGCTGCAGGAGGGAGAAAAAGAAGGGGTTAGGAACAGGATGACAATTCCCAGGATTCCCTAGAGATTGATTGTTAAACCATTGGGAGAATTATAGCTCTCTGCGTGGAAATAGAGGTCTCTTAACAACACTCAATGGGGCGCGGGTGGCGCTGTGGTCTAAACCACAGAGCCTAGGGCTTGTCAATCAGAAGGTCGGCGGTTCGAATCCCCATGACACTGTGAGCTCCTGTTGCTCAGTCCCTGCTCCTGCCAACCTAGCAGTTCAAAAGCACATCAAAGTGCAAGTAGATAAATAGGCACCACTCCGGCGGGAAGGTAAACGGCGTTTCCGTGTGCTGCTCTGCTTCGCCAGAAGCGGCTTAGTCATGCTGGCCACATGACCTGGAAGCTGTACGCCAGCTCCCTCAGCCAGTAAAGCGAGATGAGTGCTGCAACCCCAGAGTCATCCGCGACTGGGCCTAACGGTCAGGGGTCCCTTCACCTTTAACAACACTCAGCACACCAGTTTCCAGAATTCATTAGGAAAAGCCATGATGGTTTAAAGTGGTTTGCTGCAGCTTCAAATATATAGTGCAGATTTGGCCATTCTGGCCCCCATTCCCACCTGGGAGTCTATATTCTGCATCAGCTGAAGTTTCTGAATCATTTTCTATGGCAGTGTCATATAACTGCGTACACCTACTGAAGTCCCATCATCCCTCATATGGGTCAAAAAGCCCTGGTGGATTTGCATCCACCTTACATTACTCTGGCCTCTCCTCCGCCTCCCTTCTTCTCCTCCCTGTTTTTCTTTTCTTTTCTTCCTTCTTTGTCCAGTTATATGAATGCATCCCCAAGTTCTTGTCTGTCCAGATTTTTGTTGATTTATTGGAAGCGTAAGAATGAAATAAAATATGGATTTTAAAAGGAAAACATTACAAGAGCACCACACCACAGGCTTCCTCGAAAGAACCAATCGAAGATCTAAAATATTGTCTCCGCCTCTTCTTGCAACCTGTGTGGATTTGCTCAGCCTTTCTGTCCCCATTGTGCTCATATAATAACTTTGTGAGCAGGCCTTGCCTCCATATTCTGCAGCTGGAATGAATTCAGGCAAACTCAAATATTCAGGCAAACTCAAATATTCAGGCAAACTAAAAGAAGAACTGGCCAAGAAGAAACAAAGAGATACAAGTCACTGGTGGCTTTGCAAATTTCATCCAGCTTGACCCTTCATGTTTACTAGTCAAAAGGCTCCTAACAGAGAAAGAGGGAAACCGGGCCAGAGAGGGGAGGAGGATGAGATGACAATGATGGGGAAGGGTTTCTTATTTTTGTTTCAGACAGTATATGTTGTCTTCTAGACACTATTCAAAATGTTTGCTGTCACCTTAGGTACCTTGAATGCATCATACTTTAACAAAAGGCTGCTCCCTACCATTATTCCTTATCTAGACAAAGAAGGTGCTTTTCACAGCCCCTTCCATGAACCAATACAGGGATGCTATGCATGGCAAAGAAAGTGCCACTCTGGTGCCTGGCTACTTCATATTGCAGGACTCTTTCTCCTTAAAGGTCTCCCAAACTCAAGTTTAGGCATCATTGGAGTGTTGTAAAAATTTGCTTTTTCTCCTGGTAGTTCAGCCTGCTGTGGATTCTGCGAGGGGATGTTGTGTTTACTATGAGCAGCCAGGGTCCTTGTTACGTATGTCTGACATTTACTACGCCCCATTTTTCCATGGGAATTTTTCTGCACATGCACCCTTTCCTGTATGCAAATCAACAGAGGCACCTCTCATTCCCATGGAAGAAGAGGCTGCACTCAGAGCAACTCAGAATCTCCATCACAGATTGAAGAAATTTGAGCCCAGTGCATCCATGCAATGCCCATCTGGAGGCCCATGTGCACCTGTCATATTTATAGCTCTTATCTGTAATTCAGGGAACATTTTAAAAAAGCTGTAGTTTCATACCCTAAGCCTACGACACAGGGGAAACTATAAATCCCTTTAACTTACTACCTGTATCTTTTCCACAGTTTTCTTGTGGGAAGGTTTCCTTTAGCAGACTTAAACAATCCCCTTTGTAAGTTTATGCAGCGACCAGCTTGTTGCTGACTCGTCTGAGTTCTACTAATAAAGATGCCTTCCTGGTTAAAAAAAATCCCTTTGAATCCCTCCTAAATAATACACACACGAATCTGATTCATGTTAATATAAAATTATTTGGGTTAGTGAGCAAAGCAACCTCTCTGCATGCTTCTGTAGCGGCAACATACTCTGCTTCTGTGGAATAATAATAATAATAATAATAATAATAATAATAATAATAATATATCATTATTTATACCCCACCCATCTGGCTGGGTTTCCCCAGCCACTCTGAGCGGCTTCCAACAAGATAATGCTACACAATTCTGTTTATAACTCTACCCCATTGAAACAGGTCCATCCCACATTTCTCTCACCAGGTATGTGGCTAGAATCTTTCTTTTTCTTTAAATACTAAAATGAAATTCTGGAAAAGCAGTCATCCCAGCCCTGAGTTGTTAAGTAATGAAGTCGACAGCATATTCAGATCCTTGTAGACTTCTAGATTCCTCAGTACCTGCCCATTATGATGTCATGACACGGTGGCCACCACAGCATCACCTGATTGCTCCTTCCCATAACCTTGATGTCAGTAATGTCTCTCATTTCAAGCATCATGTTTCCATGTTGCTTTTTTTTATGGATAACCCTGCAGGAAGCATTAAAAATTACAGTGGGCCAGTGGGAAGACTGTGGCCTTGGCTTCATGATATCCCCGCAGTAAAGAGAACGCAGGCAGGGTGTGTGGGGGAGACAGAAGAGAGGGAACAGTGTTTAAAAGTGGCTATTTCCTTCCTTTCTCCCAGATACGAAACAGACCAAAGGGATGAAATATGCCAGCAGCTGGAGCTAATTTTGAGGTTATTTTACAGCAAGAGCTACAACACAATAAAACACTAACCCTGAATGTGGCTTTGCGCTTTGTGTCTGACCTTCTGAAATTGTTCTGACTGGAGCTTCTTAGCCCCGTTGTGTCATGTCTGCTCCCTTGCTGTGCACACATGATAAACCCCACGTCCGTTTCTGGTAGCAAAGAATGCTACAAATGTACACGAAGTGCCCAAGAGGTTGGTTGGGAGACAACAGATGCAGCAGATACCTCGAGTTGTGCACGCACACAAATCAGATTTCAAGGGTAGCTTTTTGTGATATGGCTGTAAGCAGTTCCCACAACCTTGTTGGCTTTGGATGATGAAACCTTACCTACCTTGCACGGATCTTGTCAATGCAGAGCACGCGTGTGACATCTCAGTGGCATGCAGGCAGGTTAAGGATGGAAAAAGAACCATGCTGGAACAGACCTAAACTAGCATCTCTAGCGGTGCAGTTTGTACCCATGGTGGCTAGCCAGATGCATCTGGGAAGCCCCAAAACTGGACATGGCCACAATGGCCATGAAAGAAAGATTCCACCTAAACATTAGGAAGAACTTCCTGACAGTAAGAGCTGTTCGACAGTGGAACTTGCTGCCAAGGAGTGTGGTGGAGTCTCCTTCTTTGGAGGTCTTTAAGCGGAGGCTTGACAGCCATCTGCCAGGAATGCTTTGATGGTGTTTCCTGCTTGGCAGGGGGTTGGACTGGATGGCCTTTGTGGTCTCTTCCAACTCTATGATTCTACGGCACTCTTCAAGCTGAACCTGAGCAGTTCTTTGGGGCTGGTCAATGCCCGGATGGAAGGCCACCAAGAAATCCCATGTACACAGAGTTCTATTATGGAATAAAATCAGACTATAAACATACAGTGGTACCTCGACTTACGAATGACTCGACTTACGAATGTTTCGAGTTACGAACAGAGTTCCGTCTGCCATTTTGGATGCGGTTTAGATAGGATTTTTTTTGACTTACGAGTTTCAAAAAAAATTAAAAATTCCCCATTGGCTTTGACTTACGAATTTTTCGACTTAAGAAGGTCCGTTCGGAACAGATTAAATTAGTAAATCGAGGTACCACTGTACTTAATAAATAAGTTGTTTTGTGGATCATCATAAGTTTTTCCCCCCATTCAAGTGCACCTCAACGCCTAATTGGCTTCTTCCAGCATGCACCATTGGGCACTGAAGTCTACTTCGTCAGCTGCAACTGATTCTTTTCCACAAAAGCTTATGCTGCAATAAAACTGTTGGTCTTGAAGGTATTGCAAGACATTTGGTTGTGTTGTACTCATTTGTTGTACAATGTGTGCCATTGTAATGGGTTGCTTCGAAGTCATTTTTGCACCAGGTAAAGTCATTTTTAACTGCCCATTACCCCCCCCCCCCAGCTGTCCTCTATTTTGCCCAACCTGTCCTTTATTTTGTTTGACCAAAGGTGGCAACCCTACCCTCTGCTGATGTCCTGCTCTGTAAAATAAAATCGGGGGGGGGAGGTGATGGGCAATCCAGTGGCAGCATCACCAAAAACAATCACAGGAGGTGTCAGGTTTTTTGCAAAACTCATTCATAAGACATGGTGGAAAAGCTGACATGCCCATGAAACCAAATGTGTAATGTTTCACATAATGAGTGGCCTGTTTTCAAAATCCACCCTGAGCAACCACGAGCCACAGAACGCCTCCTTTAAAAGGAAAAACTGCTGGGACAGGCTGATGAGGATCCCTCAGCTACAGTAAAGGGCAGAGAAGAACGTCGCCCCCCCCACCCCAAACAGTAGTTGCGCTCAGAGGCCGTTGCAATGCTCCTGCTGCTATGCAAAGTCAAGCAGCACCTGTTCAATCTTTCATCTGTGGGCAATGATTTGTTGTTTTCTCAAGACAATTGAATGGCGCGACTCTGCATAAAAGCTCCTCACATGTTTCCTTCCCTTTCTGAAGAGCTAATCAGAAACGCTCCGCTTTCCCCCGTGGGAGAGGGAGGAGGGTGTGCGCGCTAGAGGAACAGGTTGGAACTGTTAAAATAATTGGCAGCCCTGGATTTTTTGCAGATCTAGCTGGCCGCACGTTAAAATGGGGGAGCTTTTTCAGGTTTAATTATTTATTTCAGGCTTTGCCATAAAAATTGCCCCTTTACGACATTAACAGTTGCGAGCGAGCAGGAGTTTTCCTCATTAAAAGGAGGCCATTCCTCTCAAAGGCTCTGGTTATATCATTGTGGGCTATGGGCTTTGCCAATAAGGCTATTAAAGTGGTTGAGGACTCACGCAGCAATCTTAGAAGGCTGCTTCCCCAGTTGCTGTGGTAACATACAAGCAAACTTGCCTCAAATCTCAAGGAGAGGGTGTGTGTTTTTTGTTTTAACGCAGAGCTGCAAACACATGAGATGCATCGAGAGGCCTAGTTAGGCAATTTTCAGTAACAAATGTTTGTGGAAGGTATGATGCACGGTAGAAAAGGATAGGGCTCTCCGAAACAGAAAACCTAAGGGTGGCAAGTTGCCAAGTTCCAACACTGCCCGGTGGTGCAGAACGCACCTCCATTTTGTTTCCTGTAATGATTCAGTATCAGCCCAGGCCTCTTGAAGAAGGAGAAAGATTCATACAGCAAACCTTATACAAGACTGGAAGTAAGTGAGCATTATTATGGGCTCGTCCACACTTTCGCTTGCCCCATGCCGAGAAACCATGGATCTGAGTGGTTTCCCAGTTTCCAGGCATGGGTTTGAGTGGTTTTGCATTTGGCCAACGTCTTCCCCCTGGAAAACCTGCTCTTTAGTGGAAAACCTGATTGCCATTTGTTCTGATTCAGCGCTAAACCGCGGGTTTCTCCGGGGGAAAGTGGTGGGGCAAATGGAAGTATGTATGAGCCCTGTGTCTTGCCCCTTCAATGACTGATACTCAGGGAGTTCCTGAAAGCTTCATGGTGAAAGGGCAATGGAGCTATCAAAACTAAATAATAATAATAATAATAATAATAATAATAATAATAATAATAATAATAATAATATATTTATACCCCACCCATCTGGCTGGGTTTCCCCAGCCACTCTGGGCGGCTTCCAACAGAAAAATAAAACACAGTAATCTATTAAACATTAAAAGCCTCCCTGAACAGGGCTGCCTTCAGATGTCTTCTAAAAGTCTGGTAGTTGTTTTCCTCTTTGACATCTGTTGGGATGTCAAAGGACAGGCACCACCACCGAGAAGGCCCTCTGCCTAGTTCCCTGCAACTTGGCTTCTCACAACGAGGGAACCGCCAGAAGGCCCTCGGTGCTGGACCTCAGTGTCCAGGCAGAACAATGGAGGTGGAGACGCTCCTTCAGTTATACTGGACCGGGGCCATTTAGGGATGTACCACTGATGAGATGGGAACAAGACCCATTGATCCAAAGCATTAGAACTCATCATGAGGCATCAGGGCTTGAGTAAACTCAGCCATGGAAGCAGAACCTGTGACTCTCTGGATATTGTTGGAGTGCAACTCCCATCACCCCTGGCTATTAGCCACACTGACTGAGGCTGATAGGAGTAGGAGTCCAACAACATTTGGATGGTCACAAGCTTCTCACCCCTTATCTAGAGGCCAACAATAGTGAACTAAAAGAAACTCCAGTTCTTTCTCAGCTATTGTGGTTCCCAGGGCCAGCCCTTACATTAGACAGCTGGCTCAGATGACAGAATCCATGAGCAGCAGGCCTCCACACTCACTCCATATGGTCCTCCCCAGCCGGCTCCTCAGCAGCAACAATCCATGCTTGTTTCTAGCCTGTGTTGTCTGGTTGTCTCAGCCAGCTGGGTTTATACAGGCATGAAATAAATAAATGTTAACTATTGCCCTGTCTTAATGTCAGGAGCAAACGAGATGAGGGAACCTATGACGGAACCTTCCAAAAATTTCCCTTTTCAAAGAAAAAGCAGAGTGGATTGGATCAGGACTGGAGCATTCAGGGAGAGCTAGTTCTCTCTCTCCCACCCTCCGACATTTTCCTCATCTAAGTCCCCATTCCCACCCTGCTCCCAACTGCTATCTACCCCATTGGGGAAACAATGTGGGTACCAACATGATTTTTCCAATAGGAAAAGGTGTATCCCCTTCCCATCACTTCAGGACAATCCAGCCTCCCCCATGGCTGATGTTTATTTGTTTGCTGTAAGTGAAAGAGAAAACACATATTTCCCCTTGTCTAACTTTGCCTTGGATTATACTGGGGGGGTTTTGTACACAAATTTGAGTTCATTTGAGCTGCAAGAATCCAATAAAAATAAATTTCATTTTATGGTTGCTTGCTGTACTAGTCATCGCACTTTTGTAGAGTATTTTTGTTTTGTTTGATTTCTGTTTTTAAGCATGTAGTTATGACGTTACTGGGGGATAAACCTGTGCCAATTTATAGTTCTTTCATCTTTTATTTTGAAAAAGAAGAAATTAATTTGGCTTTTCAGATGTCTATCTTGTATCATAAATGGTCAAAAATGGAAAGGCAAATAAAGAGAACCCTGTTCTTTTTTTAAAAAAAATTATATTAAAAGTGTAGTCATGACTCATGATTTTCAACCATTTGGAGAATGGCAAAGAAATTTTCTTGAGCAATGAAAAGTTTTGAAAACAAGGTCAATTCTATGGACAAATATTCATGAACGGATGTTCTCAAACCACATTTCAGCTGCTAGCTAGGAAGTATGTAAGCCACAAATAAGTTTTAAAAGATGTTAAGACTACATTCCCAGACCTACATCTGTCAGTCAGTATCCCCATCTACTCTACCTTTATTAATCTATAGAAATGGTGTGTATGTAAACTATTCCTCCAAAAAAGCACTTCTTTATATATATAAAGAAAACAATGTTTACTGCAGAGATGGGTCCAGAACCACAGGAGTCCGATGCCATTCGACTCCCCCCGCAGCTTACAAATGTTTAATGACAGGAATTGAGGTTTGGTTTTCCTGCTCCTTAATTTTAATGAGGAAGCTGTTGTAACAAACTGTTGGTAGAGGGGTAACCAACATGGAAAAAAGGATGCTTCAGAGTAGTTAGCAACTGCTAGTAAAGAAAAGATAACAAGGCCGTCTGTTCAAAAAACAGGGTGGGTGTGGCAACAGGGCTCATGGCAAAACAAAGGATGCCTTCCTGGGGTTCAGTCTCACCAGTGTGCATTCTGTGCCAAGACTGGTGAGTGATGATGTCCAGTGGCAGACAGAGAATAAACCCTTGCCTGAGGCAAGACATCCTCCCTATTCCCATTCCCCATATAGAACCTGGCTAGTCTGTCAGAGAGATCGAACTTTAAACACAGGTGAAGGGACATCATCTTGCACTGTATGTGAGGGCCGGGTTCTAGCTCTAGGGATGCTTGATAAAATCAGTTTCTGCTCATTCCACTGCAAACAGGCCTAACCCTCACTCCCAGACTAACATGCAGGTCAGAATGTAATTATTCTTGAAGTGTCACACACCTTGGAATTTTGCAATACAGCTTTCAGCTCAAAACCATCCCCCCCCCAAACCTAGAGCAAGGCAAGTTTAGAAATGTGTGCCTTGATATAAAATATATGATCTTGTGACAAAAGAGGAGTGTATTTAAATACGTATTTTTGGGACAAATGATGTCCTACTCAGAGTAAGACCATTTAAGTTAATGGACATTCATATATTGGCTGGCTGTAGAGAGCTGGGGAACACCCAAGGGAAGAAGGCTCAGAGCCAGGGGATTGGTGGAGGGATGACGATTAGTGGTCAGAGGGAGAAGAGGAGGTGATGGAAGATGAAGAGGTAACAGGGTTTAGTGAGCAGAAAGTCTCTGTGGAAGAGAGCAGTCCAGAACCAGAGGCAGAAGAAGAGGCTGAAGAGAAAGCAGGGGCCAAGAGGCAACAGTGAGCCACACTGGTGAGGAAGCCAGACTGACTCCACCTCCTGCTGCGACGAGCTCCACTCCTCCCTGGTCTCTCAAAACTTGAAGAGGGCAAAGCAAAGTCAGGCAAGATGACAGGGCCTCAGATTGTTTGGGAAGGGACCGGGGGGGGGGGAGGAGGATACTTAGGGAGCTGTGAGGAGGCAGAGACCTTTCATCTTCACAACTCCCTCATAGGGGACAAGTTCTACCAGGAAGAATTGCTGTGCTCTCAAGGCTCCGCCTCCTGAGCTGCCTTTTTTTTTCTTTGAATAAAGAGTTAACTTCATTGAAGCTGTGTGAGTTATTGCTGACCTGTTCCTGATGCCTGCTTCTGACACATGATGACCTCAGGTCCATTAATTTCGATGGGACTACTCTGAGAATAACGTGGTTGGAGACATTTTAAGCAAGGGAAGTGGAAAACACCACCCATTAGACTATCAACTAGCATTATTTATTTTAAAGCATTTATTAGCTGCTTAATTGTTTTTTTAATAAAAAAAACCCTAGATGGCCATGTCCAACATCTTTGCAACAGAATAAAATGGAACACCCCATTAATGATGGGGTTCCCTTATGGCACCCCTCAGCAGAAGCAGCTTGGGAAGTTACTATGCTTAGAGAGTTACAGGTAGGTAGCTGTGTTGGTCTGACGTAGTCGAAACAAATAATAATAATAATAATAATAATAATAATAATAATAATAATAATAATAATATTCCTTCCAGTAGCACCTTAGAGATCAACTAAGTTTGTCATAGGTATGAGCTTTCGTGTGCATGCACACTTCTTCAGATACACTGAATCAGAAGTCACCAGACCCTTATGTATAGTCAGAGGGTGGGGAGGGGTATTACTCAGAAGGGTGGCGGGAATGGGTGATTGGCTGATAGGAGTGGTAAACCTGTTGACGACAGTTAACGACTGTTAACAACTGCAATTGGTCTTGCAGGAAAAAGCAAAGGGTGAGATGGCATAAGAAAGCTTTATCATGTATAATTAGATAAGAATCCAATGTTCAGACCAGGTCTCTCCACGGTTATTCAGACCAGGTCTCTCCACGGTTTTAAGCTTGGTAATGAGTTGCAATTCAGCAACTTCTCTTTCCAGTCTGTATCTGAAATTTTTCTGTAATAAGACAGCTACTTTGAGATCTTGCATATAATGTCCTGAGAGATTGAAGTGTTCTCCTACTGGTTTCTCTGTCTTGTGATTCCTGATGTCAGTTTTATGTCTATTTATCCTTTGGCGTAGGGTTTGGCCTGTTTGTCCAATATAGAGAGCTGAAGGGCATTGTTGGCATTTGATGGCATACACAATGTTAGAAGATTATGGCATAGCTGCCAAGTTTTCGCTTTTCTCGCGAGGAAGCCTATTCAGCATAAGGGAAAATCCCTGTAAAAAAGGGATAACTTGGCAGCTATGGATTATGCTTAGAGAGTCTTCCTGGCTCAGCTCTTAAAGAGGCAGTATACACAAAAGAAACCATGTTCCCTTCCCTTTCCAGCTCTTCCCCTTATAGCTTGTTTCCTGTTCTCAGACATTTGCAACAATGGTTAGGGCTTGTTCCCATGGACGCAAGGAGTTTATGGGGCAAAGCAGGACGCACACATTTGTTGCAAATATGTATCTCTCCTGCTTTGTCCCATAAACTTGTTGCATCCATGGGAACAGGCCCTGACCCAGCCAACAGACTGTGTGCTCTCCTCATTACTGCTGGGTCTTTTCTAAGCCTCTTTCCTTGTGTGACATCCAGGTGAGCTTGCTATCCAGAGAAGAACATCTGGAAAAGCTCTTTTTTTCTCTTTGCTGCTGTGTTGTCTTTGCTTTCCCTTCCCAGCCCAACTCCAAAATATTGTCCAATGCCACCCAGCCTGGGGGGGGGGGGAACCTCCAGAGATTTCTGGATATCGATCCTGCCAAATTATCCACATAGAAAGAAACAAAGCTGCTGAGAACCTGGATATTTTTCTGGCATGGATATGTGTAGGAAAGCAACATTTGCAAAATGTAAAAGACTGCTGACTTGACTAAAGTGCTGAAGGGAATGGACATAGTGTTTGGTACTGAAACTCAAAAATTGATTTGGAACTAGGAAATGCAGACTGAAATCCAAGTTCATCCCCGGACATATTGTGTGGTCTTGGAAGATATACTCTCAGCTTCTGTTCCCCATGGGAGTATTTTTAAAGTTTACTTTATTTTGTCTTCTCTGATGCTTTATAATATTCCATGTAGCTTACAATTTTACTTAATTTTTAAAAAACTCATTACACACCTCGTAGCAAGGCTGGGTCTTTGTGGACTCATGGCTGCAACCAATCCAGTGTACATACAGTTTTCTGTTTTTGCTATCTACCTGCCCATCCTAGACGTGTCACAGAAAGTGGTAGTGAAGCTGGTGTTGAAAGAGTGGTTCTGTGCCTTTAGCTCACTACACCAGCATAGCTGCCAAGTTATCCCTTTTTTAAAGGGATTTTCCATTATGCTGAATAGGCTTCCTCGCGAGAAAAGGGAAAACTTGGCAGCTATGTACACCAGATGCTAACAATGACATGGATTATGCATATAACAATGCTTTCCTATCCACCCATCCATCGTCTAAACCAGGGGTCCTCAAACTTTTTAAACAGGGGGACAGTTCACTGTCCCTCAGATACTCTTGGGGCCGGACTATAGTTTGAAAAATATATATAATGAATTCCTAAGCACACTGCACATATTTTATTTGTGGTGCGCAAAAAAACCCGGAAAAGCATCCTCACTAGATGTACCTTCGGGTCCCTTCCAACTTTACAATTCTATGGTTCTATGAAGCATTCCTCCCTCCAACACTGGAAACAAAGCATAATTTGCATTGCAGCCCCCTACCCAAGGGTGGGGAGACTTCTCTTTTGACCATATTTTAGCATCTCCAATGTCCCATGTGCAGAATCTTTCACATTTTTATCCACTAGACGATCCTCACAGTTAGGCACAAAGCGCGTGCCTTGAGAAGACCCTGGTTGGTTTTGCATGACTTCAGGGTTGCCCCTGATGAGGAAAATGGTTCTTCCTTTGGGACAAGACCCACCCTTTCCCTGGCTGAGCTCAGGGCCGCTCCCTGGAAGTGTCACGTCCCCTTCTTTGCCACCCATCCCTGACAGTAGGGACCTCATGCTGTTCGGGCTCCCCCAGCAGCTGCATGTGAATGGTGGGGAAGGCGCCCAATGACTGATTCAGCATTGTGGCTGAAGGCGGGGGCTTTTTGGCAAGCCAAGCTGAGGCTGGGAAGACGATTCTGCAGCCGGGGCCGCTGCTGCTCCATTGATGGGTGGTGGTGGCAGCAGTGGTAAGGAGGAAGAGGCTGCACACTGGGTTCGCCCCGGTGCCACCTGTGATGCTGATGCTGGAGAAGTGGACAGGAGACAGCAATGCATGCATCAGGCATGCCTTGCTCTGACGGAGATGCCGGGCGCCTGCAAGAGGAGGTGGAGGAGGTCGGTGAGCCACAATTGCCGTACTTTTTGCTATAGACCCATTAGACAGTGGTGGGTTCTGCAATTGCTGGGCAGGCCAGGTTCCAGATCCTGGAGGGCTGGATCTGGCCCATGGCCCATAGTTTGAGGACCCCTGATCTAAACGAATAACCATGGGTAGCAGTGGAGGATTCCATTAAATTTTAAATATGAGCTTTCAAGAAGTGATTTGTGTCAGAACTAGGACAGGGTGAAAAAGAATTAAAGTTTCTTGTTGCCCACCCCACCAACCTGAGACTGTTCAGACTTCCCATCGACTGCCATTTACACAACAACACAAGTGCAAATTAATTGCACTCATGCCATTTTCACCACAAAGTGGTACCTATCGAAATGGTAATTTGGCAGGGACCTCTTCCAGGACTTTTCCAACTCTGTAATTCTACAGCACCCCCTACAAAACCACATCTGCAAAGGGGCAAAGCTATCCCGATTCATGACTTTCTTACCACAAAGTTATAAAGACTCTGGCTCCCACTACAGCTTTTTGGTGTGTGCTGCTACCGTGTCAGAGGATGGGAGGTTCTGCACAAGACTGCAGGCAAGGCACTCGGATTCAGGCCTCACAGTGTTTGTAAATTTGGCCTCGTTCCTACATAAAGATATCCTGCTGCGGAGGTTGTGTTTGCAGATCCCATCTCTGTGGTGATAAGATCTGCAAACCTTCCCTTCTTAGCTCTAATCCTGGCAGCCATGAGTTTTTATAAGATGGAAAACAACAAAGCCACTCAAAGTGCAAGGCAAAAAGGGAAGAAAAAGGAAGGGGGGAGCAGCAGCAGTAGCATAATGTTGATTTTCTCCAAATAGTATATAACAATTAAGCTTTTAAATACCACCCCCCCCCCCTCACAAAGTTTCTAGACCAAAGCCGTCCAAATGAAGGAAAGGCTATGTTGATTATCAGTTGGTTGGCCCAACCTCTATGACCAGTTGGAATAACCAGCACTATGAACAAGGAATAGCATCAAGAAAGGAGAAGCGAAAGTGGAGAATGTAAAAGTTTGGAGTTCAGTTCATAGGGATGCTGCAACAAATGCCTGAATCCAGATTGATATCTGGGCCTCCCTAAATTCTGGAAATAGATGCAGCAAGGTTTGGAGCAAATCACTTGCAAGCAATAGATCAATCTGCCTCTTACATCCCTCACAGTGCAGAAGAAAAAGTAGTCAACCTTGCACAAGGGGGTGTTCCTGGAGTGTCTGCCAGGTATTCTGTGGTCCTATCTTTGGAACTCGCGATCCCATCCTGTAGTCAGATGCTTTGCCTGAGCCAGACTGTGTCCTGGCCTGGATTAAGCAGCCATGGAAGAGACCCTTCTTCCACAGTTAGAACTATTTATAGCGCGAGAAGCCGACTATCAGCTTAAATTACAGACACCACTTTCTTCAACATTCAAGAGTAATTGGATCCAGGTTTTTCTTAGGACTCATCCCTTTTGATTTAACAGGAGCTCTCAAATGTACAGGACGTGCTTATCGAATCTCTGGGGATACACGGGTTGCAAATCATTACAGCATGGGATTTTGCCTGCTTCCTGCATATGGTACGGCTGGAGAGGGATCCAGTGTCATCATTTCTCCGAGTGTGTCAGCAGCACACTGTTCTCGGAAGAACAACTTCCATGCTATCATAATGGCGGAGGTAGCTTTCTTCAACTGTCTGAGGAGCTGTCACCAAGAAGAGACCAGAGCAGCAGGATTCAGGCCTGGCCAACAGCTGAAAATCAGGGTTAACTCTTGCGCAGTGCATTTCTATACATGTCCACTCAGAAGCCAGTCCCATTGAATTCAGTGGAGCTTATTCCCAGGTAAATTTGCAGTCTTTGTACCCATTTACTAGGGTAGGCATCCCCAAACTGTGGCCCTCCAGATGTTTTGGCCTACAACTCCCATGATCCCTAGCTAAGAGGACCAGTGGTCAGGGATGATGGGAATTGTAGTCCAAAACATCTGGAGGGCCGAAGTTTGGGGATTCCTGTACTAGGTAGGGCATAAGATGCATTCAGCTCAGTGAGACTTGCTTCTGAATAGACATGTATAGGAATGCCCTGTAAGACTTTCTAGCACAGGGGTAGCTAACATTCCCCCCTCCCAGCCCAGGACTGCATTCACAGTTAGTCAATCCACCAGGAGCTGGGGGTTGTTGAGTGGCCACTCCAAACTGCTGCAAATTGCTGCGTGCACCTTCTCACACAAACCATTCCGTCCACTCCAGCGCCATATCTACCGTATCTTTTTCTTCTTTTTGCCACCACTGCAGGAAAAAAAATTGGGCGGTGGGACAGTTCAGATACCTAGACTATGAATTAGCCACCCCTTCTTAAGCAGCTAGGGAGCAGGAGAGAGAGAGAGAGAGAGAGAGAGAGAGAGAGAGAGAGAGAGAGAGAGAGAGAGAGAGAGAGAGAGAGAGAGACCTCAATTTAAGCGGAAACTCCACTCCCTGTCAAAATGGGAACTTAGATTTTGCCTGCTGCATTTGGTTTAAGTTTGGAAGTCACTATGTTCTAGCAGCTAAGGAAAACCGGATAGATGTTCCTGACATAGATTTATTTTGGTATATCCAGTTCCTGGGCTTTAGTTTATCAGCACCAAAATTAAGGCCAAATATTTTAATGCACTGAGCAGTCGTCAGTCACCCCTGGTTTATCCTCCCCAGCAGTCAGATTTTTATAAGTACTCAACTGTGCTAGGAAACAGAAATAGATTACCTTAAAAAACTTTTGTTTCCCTGCAATCATCTGTATTTGCTGGCTTTCCTGGCGTTCCTTTCTTCATCAAACACTGTTATTGTTTACTTTGCCCTTCCCCTTTTGTACAGATGTGTGTATTTTTCCAAAGGAAAAAAGGGTATATTACTGTATTTCAAGCAAAATGTGGCTGGAAAGCTACAAAAACTGTATTATGTGGACGTTTTCTAAACTGGTTTTCTTTTTAACTTCCCCAGAAGCTGCTACCGGTATATGTTTTGCCACACTAAGAACATAAGACCACTCTTTTGAGGTAATGTGGCTCATTGGTGCCTGTCTTCTGTCTTGAAAGGTCATCTATTCTAAATGCTTCAGATGAAGCACATGGGAAAGGTGGCAACTAGGAGGTGTGCTACTTCCAGATACACAATCTCCTTCCAATGATCATGTTGCATCTTACAGTAGGAATGGGAAAATCTCTCAGTTTTGGTTTCCTTCAGCTGCTCATTGTTTTACATTTCTACATCCGTTTGCAATTTATTTATTTTAAACCCTCGTGAAAATTCACCAACCTTTTAGTGTGAACTTCTTCTAATATCCAATTTTGCCTAATATACCCATTTTTACAAAGCATTTCCCACAAATATAATGCATTTTAATGTTATTTTCACTAATATATGCCTTTTATGAACATCGTATCCCAATCTATGCATTTTTAAAATGTGGTTGGAAAACGTGCATTGCAAAATTCAGAGAACAGTGAACTTTGAACGGTGTTTTATGAAAAGCACAAATTACAGACAGGTTAGCATTAAAATACGAAATGAATTAAATTTGTCCCCCATTCTGATCATCCAGTAAACTTTTCTTCTCTGATTTAAGTTTCTTCTTTAAAGTTGCCAGCTTCAAAACTCTTGGCATCTTGCCTGACTGCTTCCAAGTATGTGTAGAAATTTTCTCTGAATAAAATTAAGGGTTTTTTGTTTTGTTTTGTTTTTGTCGAATAACAGAATAGTAGAATGCCCCCTGAAAATATGTCCAGTACCTGTCTGTTATGTCACCTGGCTGGACATGCTATGGAATCCAGCCCCTTCCCTATTAAGAGCCATCAGGTTTACAACTGGGACCCCAAATTTCTGTATAGAGCAACCCTGGGTGATAAGTTCCATAATGGAGTATTTCCCTAGGCCATTGGCTATGCTTGCTGGGGCTGATGGAGTCCAGAGCATCTGGAAGGCACCAGGCTGGGGGATGCTGCTTTAAGTAGACAGTTCCTGGATACTGGAATGACCCAACCAAGCTGACTATTGGCCCACTTCAATGGAAAGGTCCATGAAGGCTTCCTGTTCAGACTGGGACTTCAACAATATTTAACAACTCTGCATTGCCCTGACTCTTAAGCTAACCTGATCTCAATTCCTGGACCCCACCTCTGCTCTTATTACAGCTTGACCTTCTAGCTCAGGCACCCCCAAACTTCGGCCCTTCACATGTTTTGGACTACAATTCCCATCTTCCCTGACCACTGGTCCTGTTAGCTAGGGATCATGGGAGTTGTAGGCCAAAACATCTGGAGGGCCGCAGTTTGGGGATGCCTGTTCTAGCTCATGGCTCCCACTCAATGTCTACCTCTAGCTCAGCTCTGACACACCCTATCTCAGTAGGGCAGAGACGCTTACCTGATCTGCTGCCAAGAGTGTCTCTGTTGCTTACAGGGAGAGGACGAAAGGCAAGGCAATGGGAAAGGCAGTGTGGTGCAAATGCACCAGCAGATTCAATCTGGTGTTCCTGCTGATGTGCTTGCACTCTGCCACCATCCTCTCCAACTTTCCCCTCTTCCTTCCTTCCTTCCTTCCTTCCTTCCTTCCTTCCTTCCTTCCTTCCTTCCTTCCTTCCTTCCTTCCTTCCTGTAAGCAGCAGTGACTCACCTGCCAGGAGATCAGACAAGTGCTTCTATTCCAACATGGTGCCCACCTCTGCCCTAACAGCCTGTCTAAATTTGTGGTGGCCTCGATGGATCTGTGGTCAGATTGCAGTCCACCACCCACTGAAGACTCATCTTGACAGAATGAAAGAGTCGTGGACTCTAGTTTGGGTGGGTGGCTTGCCTCCACATGAAAGCATTCAACCTTATGGAATGCACTCTGCAAAGTTGTCGTTACCAATCTTTTATCAAGCAACAGATGTACACACTTTTGCATCCACAGCATGTGCTCTGCCAGGGCTGTCTTAAGTATATTTGGCACCCTGGCGCCGTGGTGCGACAGATCCCTCCGGCGCCCCCACCCTGCCCCATTTCCCAGCGCAGCGGGCGGGCGGGCGCAGCTCCGCGGCAGGTGGGCGGGCAGGTGCCCTGGCGCCCTGCGCCACCCAGCCTGGCCGTAGGGCCGGCCCTGTGCTCTGTAAAAGCAACAAGTTCCACACAAGACTGTCAGTGTGCTCTGACAGTTCATACTTCACCTAGATTTCTCCCCCTGGCTTTCCATCCTCTGATTCTGTCATCAAGCCAAGAGAGGAACATTCTGCCAGGGCGTGTACAGTTTTGGCTGGTTGGCAAACTTAGCATATTATGTGGTACATGATATGATCTACACACGGCCTGACTGAAAGCCATGTTGGACACCTCACCGGCCATTTATCAACATATTATTCATTAATATCATCTGTGACCTGGCACATTTCATTTTTGTTTTTCGCCTTGAACACATGCTTGAAGAAGAGAAGTTCTGCGTGACTTGAAGGCTCACTTCCAGCATTTTGAATCTTAGTTGACCTCGGTGAAAGGCATCCCTTTGCCCTTTTCTAGAGTTTTGTTCTGCACAACAAACCAACATGGCTACTCAGATTCTGATCTTATTTATTTGTTTATCCAAGCAGGAGATCTAAGCATGGCAAGAATCAAAATGATCTGGCAGGTTTCCACCTGGCACATGGTCCTCTTACTTAACATTTTCCCCACTCCACCCTTCCAACTGAATCATACTAGCAACAAGAGATCGAAAAGGTCTATAAGGTCATGCAGTCCATCCAGATGCCACTGTGGGATTGTTGTTCTCTGTATAGAGATTTGGCCAGTCCAGCCTTAAGTGACTCAACCTGCGGGGTTTCCATCACTTCCCTTGGGGAGATTATTCCACAGGCTTCGCGGACCTCACGGTTAGGAATATTTTCCTCTGCTCAATTTTCATCCTGTTTCCCTCATTCATCCCTCTTCAGCAACTCCCTGAGTGATGGACCTTCTTATTTCTTGGATGATCATCAGAGAGTTACATGGTGTTCCCTTGTCCTCCAGCTAAGCAGTCATGAAGCCAGAATTAATAAGCCTCTTTTCAAACCTTGTGTTGATATTGTGTGTGTGTGTGTGTGTGTAAAATGGAAATAACAAATGTCAAACCAAAATTAAAATGGGAAAAAGCCCCAAAACCATGCTCACTCCCAAACCGGTAAATCCATTGCCAGATTTAATCCCTGAGTTAATTTACTATGGCTAAGTAACAAAACTTCACAAGTGAAAAGGAAAAACACTACTATTGACATATAAAAAATGCTTACTTGAAAGGATTCAGGCCTAGTCTACCCAATTGCAGATAGATGAATCCATGATTCCTTGATTAAATGACTTTGGACTGCAAGTGAAGGACTGCATGCTTGACCCCCCCCCCTCCTTCTCCTTGGCTGCCACCAAACATTTCTTCTACCTCAGGCAAAAGATGGTGCCCCAACCCATTTTCCATATACACAAACCAACCAGACCAGCTGTTGAATCTTACTCCAATACTGGTGATGGAGCAACAGACTTGCTTGGAGAGGACAGGACAACCCTCTGCCACCTGCCCTCTGCTGTCCAGGGTGGTATAGTTCAGAAACAGCTTTTTAGCTGCCACAAGACTTGAGAGATTGATCAGGCATATGTGCAGAGAGACAGCCCTGAAGTAGTGCGGCCCCAAGCCTCTTAGGTCTTTAGCTGTCATAACCAGCACACTGAACTAAGCCCATTCCAGAAATGTATTTCTAGCCAGTGCAACTGGAACATACAAGTTTCAAAGGACCTTCCCTCAGCCTGGTACCTTCCTGATGTTGTTGGACTGCAACTCCAGCATTGCCAGTGGTCAGAAGTGATGGAAGTTGGAGGGCACCAGGTTGGAGAAGGCTGTAGCATGGGGAAAGTAGCACATCATAAGGGAGCCCCAATTCTCCATGGCTGCACATGGTGAGAAACAGAGATGTTTCCAAAGTAACACCCGAAGAGATAAAGCGTGTGAACAACTGTATTCAAATAAACAAATTGTATTATTGACAATTAAATACAGAGATGTGGTCCATCACTTATATTAATGTACTATAAAATAATAAAATTGCCAAAGGTCTACCTATACATATATGTTTATAACAACCTAAGTGCCTAATGTGAATTGGATACATGCATCTGGTATGCTCCTTGAAGCTACCATCCTGGTATTAGCTATAGATCATGTAACTAATATCTTCTGCAAAAAAAAACCCCAAAATATCCTGTGCTTCTGTAAAACGTGAGAAATGGGGGAGTCTGCAGGATGTAGCATTGTTGCGTAGAGCAGACGAGCCGTATTCCTAAATGCTTTACAGATTGTAAACTATGCAGATGCTAAGGGTGAAGGGGAGGAAGTAGCTCCATCTGTAGTGTTTATAGCTTCCTTCCTTGCCACTCAGTCTCCTCCTTTCAGGGAACCGCTCCCACAAGGGAATCGGTTGTGGTGTTTTATGTCACTCTGTGCTGCCTGTGCGTGAATATATGTGCCCACATTTTCACGTATCCTTCCCTTGCAGGTGTACAGTCGCAATCGGTGAGGTGTGATAACTAAATGTTATCCCTTCAGTCACGTGAAGTCTAGGAAGCTTCCTTAATCTGTCAGCCTGTTGGCTCATCTATCTCAGTATGTCTACACACTGATTGGCAGCAGCTCTCCAGGGTTTCAGATATGAATCTTTTCTTGCCTGGAACTGTAAGGGATTGATTCTTCATGATATTCAGGTGCTGAATGAAGCTGTTTTTGTTTAAAAAGACTTTCCTTGGGGTATGACCCTGCCATTTAGTTCAAATTAATCATTCATCTATAGGCATGTATATTTCACAATTTTTACAGTTCATAGAAATGTTTATAATTGTTTTCAGAGTTTGTCTTTTACCTTTTAAAAAACTTGTTGCACACTCCTTTGATGGTCTCAGGCAATGTTCTCAGGCAATTTGTGTGTGTGTGTGTGTGTGTGTGTGTGTGTGTGTGTGTGTGTCTGTCTGTCTGTCTGTCTGTCTATCATCTATCTATCTATCTATCTATCTATCTATCTATCTATCTATCTATCTATCTATCTATCTATCATCTATCTATCTATCATCTATCTATCTATCATCTATCTATCTATCTATCTATCTATCTATCTATCTATCTATCTATCTATCTATCTATCTATCATCTATCTATCTATCTATCTATCTACCTGTCATCTATCTGTCATCTATCTGTCATCTATCTATCTGTCATCTATCTAATCTATCTATCTACACATACATAATGCTTGATTATAGTAAAACCTCAACATGGCTGACAAAAAGAATAAAACAGGGAGATTACCAGTAAAAAAAATTTTATACTATTTGAGATACTCAAAAAATGATCAAAATCAGTGATAAGCTAGAAACCACATTCAAACACATGTCCACAGTCTTCATGTCTGTGCTTTTACCTGGCACCAAAAAGAGAGCTGTGAAGGCATCCACCTGATGTCAATTGGCAGGGAGTTCCGAAGTGTGGGTGCTGCCATGGTAAAATATAAATTTCTTACAAATGCAGAATGAGCATTAGGTGGCACCTAGGACAGTGTCAGTCCCTCAGATCAAAACAGTTGAGTGGACATATATTGGTTAAGATGATCTTGTAGGCAAACTGTTCCCAAGCTATTAAGGACTTTACTGTACATATATAATAAAAGTAAAACACACAGCTTGGCCCAGTAGCAAATCAGCAAACCAGTGCAGGTGTCTGAGCACAGGTGTTATGTGCTGGCACGGTCTCACTCCTGTCAGGAACCATGGCACACAATTTTTCACTAACAGCAGCTTCCAGATCAAAAGCAAGGGACGCCCCACATAGAGGGCTTTGCAGGAATCCAATCTTGAAGTAACCAATGCATGAACTACGGTGGCCAAGCTTTCCCACTTGAGGAATGGTAATAGCTGCTGCACCCATCACAGTTGATAGGAGGCTACCTGAGCCTCCAGTGAGAAAGCTGGATCTAGAAGCACTATCAGGCTGTGAACCTGCCATCCAGGGTAGGCCATTGAATAAGTTTTCAGATGTGGGAACCACTCGCTCGCATTCCCTCTGCCTTGTGAGGATTCAAGGTCAGCTTCTTTTTTCCTCATCAATCTCACCACTGCATCCAGGCACTGGTCCAGGGATTGCACAGCCTCTCAATTCAGATGTTGTGGAGAAATGGAGTTGGGTATTTTCAGAGTGTTTCATCTAGGAAAAAAAGATGCCGGTACTGCGTACCCATGTAGTATCCTCAGGAAGTAAGGGAGCAGGTGGCGTTGTGGTCTAAACCACTGAGCCTCTTGGGCTTGGCAATCAGAAGGTCAGTGGTTCAAATCCCCATGATGGAGTGAGCTCCCATTGCTCTGTTCCAGTTTCTGCCAAAGTAACAGTTCAAAAGCACACCAATGCAAGTAGATAAATAGCTACCGCTGCAGCAGGAAGGTAAACTGCATTTCCACGGGCTTTCACACCCGCCACAGTCCTCCATCCGCCAGAAGTGGTTTAGTCATGCTGGCCACCAGACCCAAAAAGCTGCTGTGGACAAACGCTGGCTCCTTTGACCTGAAAGCGAGATGAGCGCCACGACCCCATAGTTGCCTTTCACTGGACTTAACCATCCAGAGTCCTTTACCTTTACCTTACCGGTATCCTCAGGGGAAAAAAGCACTGAGTGTCATCAACATAGTGATGGCACCTTGACTTCAAAATGCTAATGACTGTTCCCAGCAACTTCAAATAGCGCTAAAGAGAAGATGGTGCCCTGAAGCACCCCACAACATAACCAGCAGGGGTCTGAAAAGCACTCTGGGATCAGGACTCAGTCCCATAGGTAGGAGTGGAACTAGTGCGACACAGTGCCTGCAATTTCCATTCCCTGGAGCTAGTCCACAGACATAACTGAAGGTTTTGATTCTCTCCATAGGATTAACATTTGGCTTCTACAGGAGTTTTAGATCATGAGATTGTAAGAAGAGCTTAGGGGATCAAACCAATGAGTCATCTAGTACAGTGTTTCTGGGTGCACAGACTTTCATAATATATCTCTGTGATGTGTGCTTGGTTCTTTAATGCTTAGTGCATAAAGAGATTTGGTCCTGAACCAGCTCACATTAATTTTAACAATACCCCCATTGAAATGAATGCGGAAAGCTCAGCATGATTAATTTTAACTGCATTGTGGGAAGTGTCTAAACTCCCTAAAACTATAGTCAGGGAAAGAATCAGATATTTAAAAGTGCAAAGTTCACAGCTGAAACATGTCACATCAGGACTTAAACCAGCATAAGATGACAAAAGAAATAATTTGGGCAAGAGAAATCACAAAGAACGAAAACCAGATTTCCTTTCTAGGTCTGAATTTGCGTTACAAACGCTCATTGTTTGCTCAGATGGACTGGTGAAGATATCCAAACACCTGGCTCTGGTGGGCGATCAGTTTCTCAGGTTCCTCTCCCTAGCAACAAGCCCAGCATGTGCTTTGGCAAACCTGGAATCTCTGTAGGGGTGTGCTTGTCAATCAGTAGCGAAAAACATGCAAGGGATTACAACTGAGAGGATGTGATGAAGCATTGGATGTCTGAGTCTGTACAGCGAATGCAAGAAAAGATGTGGATATCAGAATTGCCACACCATGCAGGCCACTTCTGTTGACATCCAGGCCTTTGCTGCTGGGGCATCTCACATGTTCAGGAATAGAGCAGGGTTGAAATGCAAAAGAATTCATATCAATGCATGCTAATGTGAATTATAGTCCAAAACATTTGGAGGACACCAAGGTTGTGCAAGGCTACTGTATTGCATCGAAACTTAGAGGCTCCATGGCAAAGAGGAGGCTTTCTTCAGTGGAGCTGGGGTGGACTGGGACCAGGCAGGAGGAACTCTGAGTGGGTGGAGCCAATGAAAGGTGCGATGGGCTTGGCCTGGCACAGTGGGCGTAACTTAGAACACTTACACTTCTATGAACCTTTTCATTTGTTAGGGTCATTCCTGGAGACCTGGTTAAAATTGCTGTCCGTGGGAAGTCTTGATTGGCAAACACCCAGAACTCAATAGCAACCTTGAAATTATGGAATTTTCTTCCTCTGTGGGCTCATCAGGGTGCAGGTTTCAAGCGGCTTGTTCAGATGTTTTTGTTCTGTCCAGCTTTTGTTGTTTAGCTACTTTGGGCATTGTTTTACTGACTGCATTCTTTTTAATTCCTTTTTAGTACGTAACATTGCTCTGTCTGTGTGTATGCATGGAAGACCGAAAGAGCTGTGGTTCTAATGTTTTCTGCACTTACAGACAAAATTTTTAAAAAATGACAGCTGTAAATAAAAAGCAATCATAAGTAAATAGCAACATTGCACCTTAGGAAGCATACATGTTTGTGCTCTACAGACATGAAGGTCTCAGATTGCAATCTGCATTGTTATTATGTCTGTGATACCATTTTTGTGCAGTATTCCAAGCAGCTGAAGTATGAATATTACAGCTTCTGGATTTCCCTTTGTTTTCAGAGTCCTTTACCCTGCTGCCTTAGCAAATCACTTGCAAAATGCCTTGGAGAGAAGGATGCCCCGGGCAATTTACATCTTGGTGTGTTTTTTCCTTGTGTGCATCTCCCCCCGCTTTCTCACTGTGTGTGTTTGCACTCACTTTATACCATCTGCGGTGAGGTCATAGGAGCTGGTCAGCTGAGTGCATTTGCAGTAGAAGTGCTGTGTACTCAGGTGCAGCTTGCTCCTCTGAAGTAATCACTCAGCCCTTAGCCAAGTCCCTCACTGAGGGGAGCTGCTCTTCTCTTCTATAACACCTTGGCGTTATTCTGTTCTCATGAGGCCAAGTAATAGGCAAGTCAAAAGTGCACAAACATGGAATGAATTATCTCTGCTAAAGGGTTCAATTATGCCCAGAAATCTCTCTTTCTTTCTCTCTTTCCTTTTAAAGCTATCAAGATTATTTTCCTTACAGGCAAGGATTTTTCCTAGTTGTTAACGAAATAATACATTAACCTACCAACCCCAGAACCATTGAAATCTCCAATCTGCAGATCTTGCTTGATCTCAGAGAGACCCGATGCAACATTTCTTTAAATTAAAAAGCGGTGAGGAGACATCTACAATTCCTTGTGCATTTACAGTCGACTAAACAACATCACTGCAGAAAGCTTCCAGTTAGAATCTCCAACCACAGTTTTATGAAAGTGTTAATTAGCTAGCGCTGAGAGCCACCCAGAAAGGCAATTTCAAGAGTCAGGGTGGGAGCTATTTGCTGAATGATAACACCACATGGCTGAAATAGTGCTAAGGTTGCATCACTCTTTCCATGATAAATCCCAAGTCCACTTGGACTGAGTCTTCAGCAGCCTGAGAATGAATGATATTGATTTTCAAATATTGTGTGAAATAGTTGGAGACCATTTGGAATCTGAGAGCCACCACTGACAAGAAATGGTGGCTTCTTTCTTTCTTTCTTTCTTTCTTTCTTTCTTTCTTTCTTTCTTTCTTTCTTTCTTTCTTTCTTTCTTTACTTCCTTCCTTCCTCTGAGCCCAACTAATTGCACAGACAATACACCCTCTGGACTTGTAGGGAATCTGCTGGACTGCAACTCCCAAAATCCCTGATCATTGGTCAAACTGGCCAGGATTGATGAGAAGGCGTCAGGGTGCCATACAGCAAGACATTCCAAAAGTATCTGCTAAGTGAGCATCTCCACCTCCATCGCTCTGCCCGGACACTGAGGTCCAGCACCGAGGGCCTTCCGATGGTTCCCTCGCTGCGAGAAGCCAAGTTACAGGGAACCAGGCAGAGGACCTTCTTGGTAGTGGCACCCACCCTGTGGAACGCCCTCCCACAAGATGTCAAAAAGAAAAATAACTACCAGACTTTTAGAGGACACCTGAAGGCAGCCCTGTTTATGGAAGAAATTAGTGTATTTTAATATTTCTGTTGGAAGCCGCCCAGAGTGGGGTATAAATAATAAATTATTATTATTGTTGTTGTTGAATGCTGATACCTCCAAGCATCTGCCACACTATGATTTCTAGCAGAATCATCCTTTGGAAGTGACAGACCCTGTCATAGGAGCCAACTCCTAGGGGCTTAGGTCCCTTTGGCCCCTCCAATAAAATATTTGAGGGAGCCAGCCCCTGCCCCCGTTGATGGGCATTGCCATTCAAATGGTGCACGTGTTCCATGCTGTGTGATTGATTATGTGGGGCAGGGCTTACCTGGGCCCCCCAATATTTTATTCAAGTTGGCACCCCTGGACACTGTATTGAACATTGGGAGAGAAAGAACTTGGAGGATATTATTCTTTCTAAAGCATGTCACATCCAGTTGGCCCACAGTACTGCTAAGCAACTCAGACAAGAGCAGGTCAGGACCAGGGAATATTGCTAGGGGAACTTTCCCAAACCTCTTGCTTTTGAATGGCATCTCATTTGAATGAGCTATGTAGCAGCAAATGTACACATAGCAAGCCAATGGATACCATGCCTTCTGAAAACCTCTAGGTGCAATCCATTTATGATGCATGTGTCACCTTAAATACTATGCTTCTGCAGCAGAGATATCTAACTTAGGTAGCACTCAAACTAGAAAATATTTTAGCTGGAAAAAGTCAACCCATCCCATTGGTACTGTGAGGTGTGGAATTTGGTTCTATGATCGTCTTAAGCACCTGTTTGATGTTTCATGAGTAATGGCATTGATTAAGGGAAGGGACATAGCTCAGCGGTAGAGCATCTGCATTACACATATAAGGTCCTAGGTTCAATCCCCATCATCTCCAGCCCTGGAGAGTCAATGCCCCTGGGAATATTGCGCAACATAAAATTATTTCAGATCATAGAAATATGCCGCTTTAGGCCAAACATCAAACAGCATTGTACCTTGCAAGAGCTCTGAAGTGTGTCCACATTTCAGAGCTTAGAGGAAGTGACTTGCCAAAGGCCAGTTTCCTGACAAATTTAAGATTCATGGTGCATAGCCATTGGTTCTATTAGCCACACACCAATTCAATGAAATGGTTGCTGTGGTAGATATGGTGTCCTTCTAATATAAGCTATATATAATTATAACTATGCAACTTTTATTATTATTATTATACCATCTTGGAATTTTTCATTGGTTTCCATGGGCAGTTCTCATTCCCAGCCCCAGGATATTTTAAAATAGCTCCTCAGTAAGAAGCAGGAAGAGACCTATCCAGACAATTGTTCTATCTGCCATATATTTGCCTTTATCCTGCTGTTACACCCAATCATCAGTTTGTTTATTTTTCCTCTTAGCTTCTCAATATTCTGTGTCACATTGAATTATTATGGAGCAGCTTGCAGGGGAATTTCCACTCCAGGGGTGGAGGTATAGGGGGTTCCCTGAGGGGGAATTTGTGCCTGAGCCTAGGGACGGCAATTAAATTACATTCAGTTCACATTGAAAGGTGAATCTACCTTATTTGCACTTTCTGAAACAATATGTAAACTGGAACATGGACATCCTTCTAAATTCACACTTGTGTGAATTTTGCAATGCAGTTAGCCAGCATAGTAATGCGCACAAAGCTGCATATACTGTGGTAAATGTGTATAAAATGTATCTAGTACTGAAAATAACATCCAAAAATAGCTTATATTAGGGGAAATATGCCTTGTGGTAATGTGTATGCTAGGCAAAGTTGCATACAAAATATTAGGAGAAATTCACACTGGAATGCTGGCAAATTTTCATGAGGACTTTCATCATCATCATCATCATCATCATCAAGTGATGTAGAGAACTGAGCTTGTTTTTTTTGTGGGGGGGGGGGAATAAGAAACTGAGAGCAACCAAAATCGACAGACTAAGCCATCCCTACATGCTTGTACAGTCATACCTCGGTTTAAGTATGCCTCGGTTTGAGTACCGGTATTTTCAGTTTAAGTACTCCGCGGACCCATCTGGAACGGATTAATCCACTTTCCATTATTTTCAATGGGAAAGTTCGCTTCAGGTTAAGTATGCTTCAGTTTAAGTACAGACTTCCGGAACCAATTACACTCATACCTCATGTTAAGTACGCTTCAGGTTGAGTACTCCACGGACGCATCTAGAACAGATTAATCCACTTTCCATTACTTTCAATGGGAAAGTTCGCTTCAGGTTAAGTACACTTCAGGTTAAGTACAGACTTCCGGAACCAATTGTGTTTGCAAACCGAGGTACCACTGTACGTCAGAGTTCATGCCAATACTTCTCTCCTCTCTTGTGTGGATGGTGCAGTTTTCCCTAAACAAGCATGAGCTCAGGAAGACTTGAACTGGTATATAAATAAACATGGCAAACATATAGTGTGAATGGCAGAGACACCTCCCTAAAAAGTTCAGAGGCCCCATTGAAAAACCCTGATTGGCTATGATTCCCTAGCATGCACCCACTACATATTTCAACATGCTTGGCTGCCCCTTCATACCTGATGTAGGAACCACCCGTGTAACAGCAAACATCTGTGATGGGCAAAATGAAAACAGAGCCTTCCCTGTTCGTGGTTATTTATATATTTATTTAAACTCGTACCCTGCCCTTCCTGCTAATGGAGCTTAGGGTGGCAAGCGAACAAACAAACAACAAAACAGTAGAATTAAAAAGTAAAATGAAATCATCTTTAAAACAGTTAAAAACATCTATGAACATCAAGAACATCTAAGACCATTTTTTACAAGGAACAAAACGGCCACATATTCTCACAGCTAATAATGCCAAGGTTTCCAGGAGCAGTCTCTTTCAAACATCAAATGCCCAGGTGACCAGGAATGTTCTTAACTTCCTCCTGAATATTAAAAAGGAAGGAGAAAGATGTGTTCCACAAATGAGGAACCACCACAAAGAAGGCCCAGTCATGAACCAGAGCCAACCGGGCAGCAGCCAGCAATATGCGCCCATCAAGATATGCTTAATATATCCTCAAAGGGAGACTCCATTCATCTGGACATCGGTTTTTATCAAGACCCTCAATAGTTTATTCCACAAAACAGCTCAACAAAATCCAAGAACCTTGAGGTGGTGGGGGAGAGGGAATGATCTAAGACCAGCCACATTATCCCCCTTGAACCAAAACAGGAATGACTCATGCATTGGAAAAGCAACTCCTAATTACTTTCAGCACTTCTAGGCTTACCATGTGGGGCTATAACAATAATGCAAAGAAAAACATGAATGTGAACGCCATGCAATGTGCTGCATCAGCCAGGCCAGATCAGGCGATCTAGTACAGCATCCCATCTCTGCTGGGGGTGAAAACCCAATGTTTACAAAGCACAGGGAATTCTTCCATCTCCACCCATGATATGCAGATGTGGGATAACCTGCTTTCATGGAGGTCTTATCTGAATCCCTATTCATTAGAGATTAGCATGCAGTTTTCTGCTTTTCTCTCTCCCCTGGCCTACTAAACTCTAGCGTTAGCCTCTCCAGAGGCCCTCCCCCTCATCGTAAATATCAATATTTAATCCTTCTCTAAGGTTCCCTTCTCCCCCCCCCCCCAAAAAAAAAGGCTTGGACTCTCTCAGAGGTTGTACTTTGAAGACCCCCCACTAGCCATGTGTGCGCGCGTGAGTCCATGTGTGTCACAAGCCTGTGTAATCAATGCCCTCCAGCTGTAGCTATTTTACAGTCATCCTGATTTCACATTATGAATTGAAATTTGAACTTCGTAATGAGGTTTATCTGGCAAGCCATGCACATTTTGGGATGGCCAAATATTCCTTTACTAGCGTGCGCTGAATATCAAGACAGTGAAAAACAGCAAAGTGGGGGGAAGTGAGTCAGCGGCATGGTTCTGTGTGAAAAGTGGCCGGGAATGGATGGATGCATGAATATGCCTGCGCATATCTTAAGTTATCCCACTGAAGCTCAAGGCAGGTAACAAAGCAAGAGTAAAGATTCATCCAATCCAACATGCTGTCTTTGACAATGTCCAACACAAACACATCATTAGAAATATAAAATGGATCTGCTTGTTATAGTCTCATGCCAAGAGGTAATGCCTAGACAATAACTTTGAGCAGTTATTAAAACTTTTAAAGAGCTGTAATGTGGTTGGGTTGTGTGTGTATGTGTGTTTAATTGTGGGGGTACCCTCCTACTCCTCCCTTATTTTGTAGATCCAGCGGTGTCCAGCCAGGTGACCTTAGGGCACTCGTGTTGTTTACCAGGGTGAGGAATCTATGACCCATCAGATGTTGCTGGACTACAACTCCCATCATTCCTGACCATTGGCCATGCTGGTTGCAGCTGATGGGACCTAGAGTCCAACAACATCTGGAGGGCCACAGGTTCACCACCCCAGTTCATCCCAACATCTGGTGACACACAGCTATATTGTTTTTAAAGTCTGTTGGTTTTATTAGTTTTTTTAATGACTAGTTTATAATACTATATGCAAAGAACATAAGGTTTTTCTTTCTTAAAAAAGATGTGGTAAATAAATCTTATTGAATAAATGAATTCCTCTGAATATACCTTTCAGCTTTCAGGCCTAAGATACAGCTATTTTCTATGAGTTTGTCTACTACTTTTGGAAAACTATCTGTAGTAGTGGCCCTCACTCCATCATGTGGCAATCATTATCCTTGAACATCATCATTTATTAAGTACTAACAGGAAAACTAAGGGGTGTACAAAGGCTTAACACAAGATCTAGCTCTGCCAAAGGCTTTCAAACTAATAAAAGTTAGATTGCCTATACAGTACATTGCATGGTATTCTGTTCTCAGAAGAAAGAGTGGTTCATGGGTCCTTTCCATACAGTTCATCAAAGCATTCTCCGATTGCATTTTAGCTTTTGTGTGAGATTAGACTAAATTTTACATCATATAGCCAAAGGCTTTGCAAACTCTCATCTACTCATACCACAGATTTAATCGTTTACAAACTAAAATATGCATTTTGTGCTGCTCCTTTTTGATGACAAGCAGGCATGTCTCCTCTGCATGTATTTTTGCCTGCTTAGGATTTAGTTATTTTGTTCCTTTTCCTTTTTTTGTAGGAGTGAGGTGACAGTGTTGTTCTACCACCTATTTACCTTCCTTTTGTTATTTCTCTATTCTGATGGGCAGTTGCTCTCTGGTCTTTCTCTACCTAAGATTCTTTTAACCAGCAATGTGATGGATTGAATCTGAGGCTTCACACCTGCATATCCTGTGCTCCAACACCTTCCCAAATGGTCTCTGTGTATAGCTCAGCAGCGGCCACCACCAAGATGGCTGCCGTCATGCAGCCACCACCAAGATGGCCACCGGGCATGCGTAGAAGCGACTTCCGGTCCTGCTCTGCCCGATTCCCAGTGCCCACACATGGGCAGAGCGGCCCCAGAAATTGCTTTTACGCAATCTCCGGGGCCGCGCCGCTGCTGCTCCCACATTTTCCAGCGGGATACTTGGCAGGTATTCTCCTGGTCCTACCTGGAGATGTGCACTACCAATCAACCATAGACCGCCCTATGTTAACAAGCATTGACTAGCTGAATGTGAAGTGTTTGTTGCACATATATGTACGAAGGAGGAGATGGATGTGCTCTCATTCCTCCACTGCTGGAAAACTGTCCAAAAAGCATAGAATGAAGTCTAGGGATTCACAGCCATCATAGTGTGTGTACGTTTTCCTGCCTCTCCCCTTTCCAAATGCATGGGAACATGTAACTTGAATTTACAAGGAAGTGAGAAGTCACCTGGTGTCCTTGAAAGCTGTTTTTTCAATCCCTAACATCCTTTCTCCTCTAACCACCTGCTCCAAATTCACAAATACATACAAAAAATGTTGCAAAAGGAGGACATTAAAAAATCATTTCAGTCTCTTCACAGCCCACATGTGTATACAACGTTTTGCCTCCTGTGCTTTGCTGAACTCTATTTGACAGATTGTTCAGAATGTCATAAAGTTCTCCCTAAGCTAAGCTGTTTGACATCAGGCAGGGAATACTTCTGCCGTCTCCTGAGCTGCTCACTCTAATGTTCTTCTTTGGTGGATCACAGGTATGGTGATGTGGAGTGCAGATATTTATATGGCTTGACCTTTAACTTGACCACTCATAGACCAGGGATTAGGCAAGTACATACCGGTAGAAATCATTTATTCCAACTCCTTCTGATGACTGAGGGAGAAAGCAGGGTACTGTTTCTGGGCAATAGTCATTTCCTTGAAACTTTGGATTAATAGAAGTTGGGAGTGCACTTCCCAGGAGCTGGCTGGATCACATCCTGCTTGACATCCTATGGAAATTTGCATGGTTTGCTTCCTTTTGTATGCATAAAGGGGATCTGTCACATCCTTTCCCAGCAACTGTTGCACCATTGCAAAGGGGGAAATGAAAATAAGGGGAATAGCATGCATACATATATTTGGGATATGCTTTGGAAAATGCACAGTGATGCTCTTCAGAGGAATTTTTAGCTTTCCAGAGCAAAGCAGGATCTGTACAAGGTGGCATGAGTCAAAGTTGGGACCCTGGTACACTTTGTGGTGCCTCTGTGATCAAGACATTTAAAAAAATGCTCCAGACAAGCATCTGTTTAAAGTGAAAGGAATGGTTTGTATTCAGTTAAATAAACATTCTAGTGGAATCACTTCCACTTGCACAGTGGGACTTTTGCCCTCTCTTCTCCCTGTGAATGTCCCATGTTCTTCCCAAATCTGCTCCGGAAGGTTGAGGAAAAACCCCAGAACAGATGTAGGCAACAAATAGACTGAGGAGGGAGAGTAAGTCCTGTTGTGCAAGCCAACTTCTACTTCTACAATGAGCTACTAGCACTACTTTGACTACAACCCAATGTCCCTAAACTTACCATCTTGCCAGAACGGCATGGTGGGACGGTGCGGGAAGGAGAAGCAAACACCAGAGTGGGGAAAGGGCAGAGGAAGAGCTCTGTTATGACTGACCTGCCAAGCTAGTAATCAAAGGGAATGACTTTACCCTCCAGGAAGGGCTTCACTACAAATTTCAAGCATGGCCAGTGGCCAGGGATTATGGGAGTTGTAGTTCAGCAAGATCCGGAGAGCCAAATATTCTCCACACATGCTTTATAAGTCAAAAACCTACTCCTTCCACTGACATCCCAGCCACATTTGAGGCACCCTAAACTTTTGTTCTTTCTTCTACTGCTATTGTAATGAATGACATTGTTTTTGTAAATTGATTGTTCTGTTTACTGAAAATGACAATAAATATATCTATTTTAAAAACAACAGTAGCATCTTGAATTGTCCCCAGAAACTAATGGGTGGCCAGTGCAGTCAAGCCAGAATTGGTGTAACATGCTTAGATCTTCTAGTCCCAGGCAGCAATCTGGAGTTTCTGAACCATATTCAAAGGAAGCCTCATGCATAATGTGTTGCAATAAAAACTGTGTTGACAGCCCATCCACCCTTTGGGTTGTTTTTCCTCCTGTTGATTCAAGCTAATCCGTGTCCGAAGTACATATTTAAAATGTGGCAAACTTTCAAAAGTAAGTTGAGTCTGGATTTCTCACCATGTACCACAGTTTATTGTATTAAAGAACTGTCAGATAAATGCCTATTGGAAAATTCACAAATCTGGGAAGAACATAAGTGAGTTGGGTTCAGAAATTTGCTGCAAAGAAGTCTGATAAAAAAAAGCTATTGGGCTGAAATAGTAGACTTTCATATCCCGATATTTCAGTATCTATAAGTAAGAAGCAGTAACTTTTATTATTGCCAGATATGGCTCACTCAGAGCCCTCATGGAATTTGAAATGTTATGAACTAAACAACCCATTAAGCAAACCCTGAGTCATTGATTCATTATTGATCTAGATTAAATAAAAACACCCATAACAGAACAGATGGGAAGATGAATTGCTTATCAATATGCAAGAGACCAAATGGAACTGGTTCTGGAAATCAGTTCCATATCTTACAGTGTGTATGAGTCTTTTATAAAAACTTCAATATATTCATCTTTAAGTGGTATCTGACACCGTGAAAAATAAGTCAAATATATGTTAAGACACATGCTGAAAATGTGGTTCAGATTGTGCTAAGCAGGCATCCCCAAACTGCGGCCCTCCAGATGTTTTGGCCTACAACTCCCACGATCCCTTGCTAACAGGACCAGTGGTTGGGGAAGATGGGAATTGTAGTCCAAAACATCTGGAGGGCCGAAGTTTGGGGATGCCTGGCTGCTAATCTGACCCATATATTCCGAGCAAGTCCAAAAATCAGAAATTCCTGTGCTCAAATAGTAAATGAAATTGAAACAATTAGTGGATATGAATTGTTTTTGAACCCTTGAACCATTCTCTTTGAATATATAAAGTAAGTACTTCCTTCTGATGACAGACAAAAGATCATACACTTATTGACAGCTGCTCAATTGCCTATTAGTTATAAATATTAAAAATGAAGTCAATCCACCATCTATTGAGGACTGGCTGTTAATGATTTGGGATCTGGCACATACAGTATGATTTATCAATACTATAAGAATCAGGGGGAGGTAGACAATGATCTATTCATATGGAGGTGGATAAGGTAGAGACTGTAATACGGTGGTAGTAGTAGTAGTAGTAGTAGTAATTTATTTATACCCCGCCCATCTGGCTGGGCTTCCCCCGCCATTCTGGGCAGCTTCCAACAAACATTGAAATACATCAAATACCACAGATTAAAGGCCGTTTAGGGCTTTAAAGGTCAGCACCGACACTTTGATTTGTGCTCGGAAACGTACTGGGAGCCAATGTAGGTCTTTCAAGACCTGTGTTATGTGGTCTCGGCGGCCACTCCCAGTCACCAGTCTAGCTGCCACATTCTGGATTAGTTGTATTTTCCGGGTCATCTTCAAAGGTAGCCCCATATAGAGCGCATTGCAGTAATCCAAGCGAGAGATAACTAGAGCATGTACCACTCTGGCTAGACAGTCCGCAGGCAGATAGGGTCTCAGCCTGCGTACCAGATGGAGCTGATAAACAGCTGCCCTGGACACAGAATTGACCTGCGCCTCCATGGACAGCTGTGAGTCCAAAATGACTCCCAAGCTGCGCACCTGGTCCTTCAGGGGCACAGTTACCCCATTCAGGACCAGGGAGTCCTCCACACCTGCCCACCTCCTGTCCCCCACAAAAAGTACTTCTGTTTTGTCAGGATTCATTCTCAATCTGTTAGCCACCATCCATCCTCCAACCGCCTCCAGACACTTCACTGCCTTCACTGGTTCTAATAGGAGTAATCAGAAAAACCTTGCTGTTCTTCCGCTGCCCCTGCTCCTGTTCCCTCACCCTCCAGCCTCTCCACGTCTCTGGAATCTTAACATATACGGGTAATAACTGGTTCTCTTTTACCTAAATGAATTTTGTTTTGGAAATTATATGAACGAGGAAATCTGAATGGGTAATTACTATCATTGTTACCATTATTTTGTTAATTATATGGAAAGTGTGGTGAATGAGCAATTCTGAATGTGTAATTACTATCATTATCACCATTATTTTGTTAATCATGACATGGAAAAACTGTAGAATGAGAAATAAAATAACAGCAACAACAAAAGCAACAACAACAACAACTGACCACCATTCTGTGTCCTCCACAATGCATCATTCCAGGACATGGTGGTAGAGCATGTGAATAGCAGCCATGACTGCCACCCACCCACCTGAATATTTGTAGACAATTCTACAGTGCTCTTCTTTTTCCAGGAGTGGGGGACGAATAGCAAGAACAGGAAAAAGATCAAAAATGTTTTCACAGGTTTTTAGGCCAAGATCTACCAAAAGAGAAGAGGACGTTATTGATGTATGCCGCTACAGCGGTGAGAAATTTGATAGCGCAAAATTGGAAGACTGGAGAAATACCAACTAAAGAACAATGGCAAGAAAAACTGATGAACTATGCAGAAATTGCAAAATTGACGGTCAGATTACGGGAAAAAGACAACAGTGACTTTGAAAGAGAATGGGAACCATTGCAGAAACAAAGGAAGACTATTGACCAGCGGTGAACGGTGCCACCTGGCTGCCCACGGAGGCACCCTCTGGGGGCGGGGCATTGCTCCACAGCGCGCGCTGTGACGCGTCACGTGTCTGCACATGCGCAGTCCGTACGGGTGGCCATTGCGCTCTGCTTCAGTGGTTTGTTGGCGCCGCCACTCGGCAACCCACTCCGTAGCATGCTCTTTTTCTTCCTGCTCGGGCGGAGGAGGCGAGGGGAGGGTTGGGGGCACTGCCTCCGCGAGTGGAGCTAGTATGGAGCTTGGGGCGGACCGCCTCCTACGCCCCTCCCCTTGCTATGTGCCCGCTATTGACCTGATGGCAGGATTTAAATAAACACTCACACATTTAGCAATAAAAATATGTAGAAAATAAAGAAATAACATAGTGTATTTTTTAAGAAACAGCAGTGTGTAAATAGGGGGAAAACAAATCAGACATGGAAGTTGGGGGAAGCCCAAGAGGGGCGGGAAGAGGGAATGTAATATGAATGTTATGGATATGTGATGTTTGTAATAATTGAAAAAGAAAATGGAATAAAAAATTAATAAAAAGAAGAAGAAGAAACGTTTTCAGAAAAAATATAATTTGAGAAATTTCAGATTACTGTCATGATAAATTTATTGTGTATTTTAATTATGTGTGGATATATATATATATATATATATATATAGTTATAAAGACTGCTTACTATGTTTGGTGGCAGTGGCAGTTGCAGCTCAGTGTGGCTGCAAGCAACCCAGGGAGGTCAAAAAACTCCCTGAATGCCCAGCTGGCAATGTCATCAGGCTCAGTTGGCTGCAAAGGGTGATGGAACACCTCATCAATTTGACTTGGCCAATTATGGCCAGGTTGCAGGACAGGAGTTCGGGGGATGGACCTGGGTCAAGCCTGTCTTCACTCAGATCCATCTCCAAACCATTTAAACCAGCTGCACATGCTTCCCCCAACAAGATGTGCATCATATTGAATGTGTGTTCTTGCTGCTTTTGCCTTTGCATTTCAAAATATTCTACAGATGCCAGTGTACAAAATGCTGCATGCATTTATTTATTTTAATCACATTTTTTCTCAGTGAAATGTACAGGAAAGGCTCCCTCACCCCTGCAACCATGCATTGTTTTGAGAAAGCAAATTATTAAAATGGCTTATTGAAATATACTCAGAGTTGAGTGTTGGTTTCATGCTCTTTATTTCAGTCAACAGTGAGTGAGTTTCCCCAAAAAACTTCTGGCTATATATACATTTTTTAAACAATGGGTGCCGAGTGATTGGCTGATTCAACTCCCCTCCTGGAGCCTGATTGGGCTGCTCCTGTGGACCAATCAGGTTGCTGATTGACTTCCTCTTGGAGACTGATTGGGCTGCTCCTGCAGACCAATCAAGTTGCTGCCTTCCAGGATCCTACCTGCCTATTGCTCTAGGATCCAAGCTCAGTACGTAGCACTTATGTGTGCATTTCTAATTCATATCAGTACCAAAATCCAAAATTAAAGTGAGAAGTGACCTTATTACCTTTCAGACTAGAGATTGTGTATATAAATGATTCACTCTGTGTAACTACTGTACAACTCTGTACACACAGGGCTTTTTCTTTTTTTACATAAAGAATTTAGAATCTCTTTGTCAAGGGCTAGAAAAGGAAGCAGAGAAGAATAGTGGGAAGGCCAGCAGGGATGGGTGGGCTGTGGGAATGGGTCCCACTGCATCCCACTGGATATTTCTGCAATTTCTGAGCCCTTAGTGAACCTGCCCTGACATTTTCAGGCTTTCCTGTCAGCCATGAGACGTGACTATCTTTGTTTTTCAAAACCAGTTTTGATCCGTTTATCAGATTCTGCACCAGAACACAGATTCTAAACTGCACACGGATGACATGACTGACATATAAATGACTTTTATCTTTCAACTTCATTTTTAATTCCCTCCCTGCTCTATGTTGTAAGAATTTCTCCAATGTCCCTCCAAATATTTTTTATTTTGTTTGAAACAGAACTAGACAGCATCAGCGAAAAGGAATTTCATTTTGAGCATGTGCAAAGTATAACCTCCCTCTCTTTTGGAATTTCATTGTTTCCCTATTAAAAAATGAAGCCAAAAAATAAATAAATTGGCCTTCTCTTTTGAAAAGAAAGTGTGCTGGGGGAGTGGTAGGGGAATAGAGTGTCAGCTGTACCAAATTTGCCTCTGTGTTGATTTCCTGCAGGCAGTTTTGGAGTCCACCATCCCACCAGACGTTGAGAGCAATTAATAAACACTGATGCATCACACAGATGTTTTCCTCTGGGCCCCAGGGCTACGACTCCAGATGGCCACCATGTGCTTAGCAATTCCATGTTGCCTCCTTGCGAAGCCCAGAGTGGAGGTGATTTTTAATTAGGTCTGATGCCTAATTTAGACAGGTGTAATTACATGAGATGATGATTAATATGGCCTGGTGGTGACATTTCTCTTGGGCTGTGTTGCGGTAGCCTTGTTGGTTAAAATGGGCCTGGAAAATGACAATGGCCTGCAGAAGGACCGTTGATCTCCTCTCTCTCACACACACACACACCACATACACAAAATACTGACCAGTGTACATGTCATGCTTCTCAGTACGCAAAGAACCACAGATGCTTTTTCTCTGTAGGAGTCTGATTAGATTAAGAGACAGCTTAGGGTCAGAAATTTGGCAGCCCTGTTGCAGGATTGTACTCAACTGAGCTTTAATTGCTGCTGTAAGGTTGATAAGAAATTCCAGCCTATATCATCTATCCAGTATTTTATTTGACACTTAACAGATAATGATGGAGAGAGGTTGTATTTTAGGGAAGGGGGAAGAGTTAGGGCTGAGCTTTCAAAAGCATCTGTGTTTCTTCACCTCATATCTCTCAACCATCATAGATAATTGGCAAGTGAATGTTTCATTTTGCTTTTCCTGCAGATTCTTAAAATGATAAAAACCCAGGGTGGTTTGAGGGGAGTGGGTCAGTCTGCATATCTAAACTGACCTTAATGTGCAACAAAAAAGCAGCTCACAATTCTGGCATCGAGTCTGTTGCTGCTGTTGGTGGTGTGTGTGTGTGTGTGTGTGTGTGTGTGTGTGTACATATATAGAATTTGTTTCTTGGAAGAAAGAGATAAGACAAGAGCTATTCCTTTAAGCTTCAGAAGAAAATATGTAGGGCAGGATCCATGGGGAAGTCCTCCTAAGATAATGGATGAGATGACGTTACAGATAGAGCCCTTAGGCAAAACTACAGAGGGCTTTTCTTTTCCACATGACATCCGCAGACCCTCCAAGTGTTCCTATTCTCCTGGGAAAGTTCCAGATTTACAGAAGCCATTCTGCTTTCTGATTTGATCCCAGAATGTCCCACTTTTCCTTAGATCATCTCAATTCTCATCGGAGAAACGTTGGAGGATATGGAATAGGATGTCCTTATTTTCACCGGGGCGAAATGTTGGAGGGGACATTTCTATTTTCATCAAAGAATTGTTTGAGGGTATGTTATAAAGGTAAAGGTAAAGGGACCCCTGACCATTAGGTCCAGTCGTGACCGACTCTGGGGTTGCGCGCTCATCTCGCATTATTGGCCGAGGGAGCCGGCGTATAGCTTCCAGGTCATGTGGCCAGCATGACAAAGCTGCTTCTGGCAAACCAGAGCAGCACACGGAAACGCCGTTTACCTTCCCGCTGTAGCGGTTCCTATTTATCTACTAGCATTTTGATGTGCTTTCGAACTGCTAGGTTGGCAGGAGCTGGGACCAAGCAACGGGAGCTCACCCCATCACAGGGATTCGAACCGCCAACCTTCTGATCAGAAAGCCCTAGGCTCTCCCTATTTTCACCGGAGAAATGTTGGAGGGTATGCAGCTAAATAAACCATCCAAATCAAGCTTGAAATATATCTAAAGGCCCTTTTGTTAGGGCTGCCATATGTAAGGGCAGAATGACGTCCGGGGGGGGGGATCTTAGGAAAGTCAATTGAAAAATTGCTCAACAATTTGGGGGGTCTTCCTGAAAAAAGCTCAACAATTTTGGGGGTGTCTTGATTTTTACTTTTTGTTGCAATATGAGCTTTTGGGGAGGGATGAGGAGGTGTCAAAATCCAAATCCTGAAAGCAAGTCTTTACACTGAATTCTAAGGCTCAACACATATATCATCAACACACCACTCAAATGCAAGTATTGATAGAAACATCTGTGCCTTATTACTGACATCCCAATTTTGGATAATTTCATATGCCAGGCATGCCAATTTGAACACTACAATTTCACCTTCCTTCACTTCCAGTTACCAAGCATTCGTAATGAACTTTGGGACTCAGTCCTAACACTTCCTGCACAAGTAATTAAGGACATGCTTTGGTCAGAATTAAGAAATGTTGGCATCAGTGGAACACAAAGTGCTTCACTTTGGCAGGACTGCATCCTAAGTGCTTAGAAGAATGGTGCTCATTCTTCTGTTACACCTGGGCTTTGCTGCATGACTTTGATCCAGTACCGTTAGCAATATTATTCCGGTGTGGCAAATGGGTACAATCCTACAAATGTTGAGGATCAGGGCACAAAGGGTTTTTGAACCTCCCCTCTTAAATCCTGGTGACTATTCTGAGCTATAAGAAGTTGAAGTTGAGAGGTTAACACACCTGGTGAGCCCACATCACCTGATCCTCAAACCCTTGTAGACTTTATTCAATGGATCAGAATGGCAGTCTTTCAAAATATTTAAACTTAGGAAGCAAGTTGCCCATTACTGGCAGGTCAGATGATTTGTCTACCCAGCTGCTTGGTCTACCTGACAGCAGCTCTCTGGAGTCCCAGGTCTTTCCCAACAGCCACTGCCTGATCCTTTTACCTGGATATGCCAGTGATTGAGCACGGTACTTCCTGCAAGCAAAGGGTGCATTCCTCCAGCTGAGCTAAGATCCCTCCCAGAGCTTAGATGAACATCAGTCAGGGAATGTTTAGGTGAAACCCACAGATGCTGAACATATGAAATAGATTATGAGTTATTCCATGTTCCAACATCCAATGGTTTTTATGGAGAAATTCTTGGTCTATTTTATAACATGGATTTTGTTTTAGAATGATTGCTCTCACTGGGGACTTCATTAGGAATAAAAAGACGTTCTCACAGGAGCTTTTTCCTGTGACAAATCATCTAAGCGATTAAGAACAAGGGACAAGCTTCTCCACCTAGAACAGGTCATGCACTCTCTTATTAGCCTTTCCTCTTTAAGCTACGAAAAGGAAGCTAAAAGTGACTAGAACCCCCAGGTGTCCCATAATAAGTGAATTGGTAGTCACAACACACATTCAAATGGAGGAAAGTTCAGTTTGTGATACAATAACAACAACAAAGTTAACAAGGTGGTGGTGGGGATATCTATACCTAGGGCTATTTTTGTAGCAAAAAAAGGTGCTGGAACTCACTATGAACACCTCCCTTGTTCTCTTAGAATGGCAATGGCGGCCACCTGAGAGGTGCTGGAACTCAGTTTCATTCGAGTTCCGGCTGAAAATAATCCCTATCTATGTGACCCCTTTTTGTGAGGCTCTCAGCAGAGAAAGATTCAAGATGAGATGTCATGCCAAACTTTCTTCTTACTCAGGGGATTCCCCCCCCCAAAAAAATGTAAAATTGATATCATCTAAATTACATGCAATTGTAATGTATAGAAATTTAAAAGGATGTTCAGTTACAACAGAACAAATGTTGGATGCCCGATACATGGATAAAGCAACATTTCACATAATTAGAAGACAAGACAGCATGCAGGAAGTGAATAATACAGTTTTGTTTTGTTTTTTTAAAGGAGAGGGGTCACACTCCCACTTAAGTTGAAAGTTGTATTGCGAGCATACTTAAAAATTATAAGAAAGGGAAAGTGATGTGACAAATATTTCCTCCCACCTACACAAAAGTTAACAGCAGGTGATTAAGCCAACTGCTGGCAAATGGGTGACCGGCATAGCAATTCTTGCCATGGTTTCTTGATGGCTACATACTACCTCCACTATCAGAGGCAGTATACTGGGGAATGGCAGCGGAAGAGTGTCTTGCTGATAGATTTCCACAAGCATCTGGAGGGCCATTGTGAGAAAAGAATACTGGACTAGAAGATGAGTTTTTGTTCTGATCCAGTAGGGTAGAAGGGGGGAGAGGCCTTCCTCCATTCTGCCTGCCAAAAAGCATTCCCATAAGCAGATGGGAAGGAGTGCAAAGGCTGCCTGGTGAACCCATTTTGGCAAGGGAAAAGAGTTGAGTTCTTTGGCTATTGTGAAAATCAAAGATATAGGAAAAACTCAGATGTCAAAAGGATCACTTTTGTGTTGGTGGGGATCATTATGGATTGCCAGATTTCTCAATCCAAGCCTGGAAATCATTCTTTAATTCAGGGTATGAGGGCAACGCCCCTAGCACCAGGCAGTGACACCATCATTGAATGCCTGGTCCTAAGGGCCTTTGAAGGCTTGACCCATATTGACCCCAAATGGCATGGAGCAAAATCCAAAAAGGATATTCTACTATATTTAGCAGAATCAGTTGATAATAATAGTGGGGAGGGCAACAATCATAATAACTTGGGAAGCCTGGATAGCTTGGTTGGTTAGAGCATGGTGCTGATAATGCCAAGGTTGCAGGTTCGATCCCCATATGGGACAGCTGCATATTCCTGCACTGAAGGGGGTTGGACTAGATGATCCTTAGGGTCCCTTCCAACTTTGCAACTTAATAATGATAATGATGAAGATGATGATGTTTCCCTGAAATTGATTAGCATTTTTTAGGCCAGGTTTTCCGCACAAAGAACGTAGACACTGATTTTTCAGATGGTTGGCCTGTTGAATTCTTTAAAGAAGCATTATCTTTTAAGCTTCCTGAAGTTTGGGGCTGAGGTTTTGGCAGCCTTTCGATGAAGATGTTCTTACACTGTCCAAATGCTACAGTAGAAGGAGATGAGATCATTCTGCTTAATCCCTAATTCTAAACCACTCTGTAAAACTGCCCAAATTGCAGGATGGTTAACTTTGTACCTTGCAATCAGCTTCAGGAAAGAGAAACCCAAGCCGACGCATGCACTGTTTGTGCCGTGCATCTGTGGCACATGTTGCAAGTTCCTCCTGGAGGCTTCACCCCACCTGTGGACTCTGCTGTGCTGTCCCTGCGGGGAAGCTTTTGCCTTAACCAGAGGAAGTTGCTCAGCTTTCCTTCAGATGTCAGCAAAGGGAAAACACCATAGGGGAGACTCTCTGCCATGTGAAAGGTCAGTTGCATAAGCTCTCTTCGAAGGGCAATTAAGTGATTAGATGACAAAACAGGATGCGTCCCAAGGATCCACATCAGCTCTGACCTTGGGACCTGGGAGCGTCTGGGAAAGACAAAATAACAATTATTGAAAACTTTAGAAAAGTAAACAGAGTGCACACCCTCCAACCCCCATGCCCTACAAGGAAACAAAGATGAGTCAGCAAAGTATATAGCTTTTTCCTGGCCCTTGACGTCAGGAAAACAAACACCACCCGAAACTGAATTGCACTGAAGTCCATGATTGTGTCCTAGCATTTCCTCCTCCTTTCCAAGCAACTGGAAGAAGCATGATGGTTGTCACTGACTGAGTTGAAAGCAACAGATTGGGTGGCCATGCCTCCTCCATTATAGAGAACAGTCCTCTATTTGAAGGGCCCTCAGAAGAGAGTGCTATATTAGAAGGAGTTCTCTGCTTGAAGGGCTCTCTGGTCCAAGTCTAGTTCAAAGAGAATGAACCCCAAGGAGAGAAAATAGCTGATGGAGTTGCCCGCCAGCGTTTAGCACCCGGACAGCAGGCAAAACAGGTCACCTGGTCACACTCTTATTTCTTGCTAGGTTGAGATTGGTATTTATTTTTAATTATACTAATCATTTGTAAATGTTACCTATGAGCATAGCTGCCAAGTTTTCCCTTTTCTCGCGAGGAAGCCTATTCAGCATAAGGGAAAATCCCTTTAAAAAAGGGATAACTTGGCAGCTATGCCTATGAGTCTCTTTTTGTGATTGACAACAATCAGGGTATGTCTACTTCACTTCCATACCATTCCCAAGGTGTTTCCAGGTCCCAGGAGCAGATTTTCAAGGGGCAGAAGGGGCTGCAGCAGGAATGGCAATGGGAAGCTGAGAAAGTCCTCGTCTACAAATGGGAGGGAAGCTAAGATCCAGGCCAGGGGTCACCCGTGACAAACTGGGATAAGCGGAGCAGTGGCATGAGCCTTATGTCTTGGTGGGACTGGTGAGAGGGGCAGGGGGATGTGGGTAGTGGAGGACATGGATCATGGAGAGGGGCCTGTCAGGCTGGGCATCTTGATTAGGATTCTGGGAAGCTGCCAAGTGGACTCTCAGGGCAGAGGCCCACCTTGGTGCCATCGACTGCAGCATGCACAGGGTTCAAGAGGCAAAATGTATGGCATACTGCATCAGCTCTAAATTATCATCAACTATCAATGCTACATAAGGATTATCATATTTTATCATGCAACAGCCTTGCAAGGTAGTGTGGTCTAAGACTGCAACTTGTCTGGTACCACTCTGAGGTTGTGTGGTTGAGAAAAAGCATCTGAGCCATGTCAAAACCTTTAAGATGTGTTCAGGAATAAATTATTTTGTATATAAATAAAATAAAATCAGAGATGTGCAAAGACTTCTGTGGGTAGTCAGATTTTTACGGTGAGACATTCACTGCATCACAGAACTGATGCCACATCCCCATTATTTCAGCATGTGTTTAAGGAACAAATTAGATGTGACAGAGGCAGCCGTTTGTTATACATGTGTCTGCCTTGCTGGTATGTGAAACAGTGGGCCATGAGAGTTTAATTTTGATATGACCCAAGAGTCACATTCTTCATCTTCAGGGAATGAGGGCAAGGAACCTGAAGCAGAAAGGGAAGGGAATACAGCTCTGTTATGAGTGACAGGCTAAGCTAGTAATCAAAGGGAATGATTTGGGTCTTTTGGCCTTGATTTGGGAGGGAGAGCACCGCAGGAGTGTCGGGCGGGGAGTGTCGGGCTAAAATGGGAGCCCCACAAACCATGTTACATGAAAACAGGGCAGGTATGTGAGCAACCAAATGTTGGGACCACTGTAAGGGATGGTCAAATCTGTCTGTTTCGATTTCTCTCTGTTTCTCATTTTCCCAATATTAAGTCCAGTTCTCCACATTTCCACATCAGTTTGCAATTTTTTTAAAAAAAAATCCTCATGAAAATTCATCAGCCTTTTACTGAAAATTTTCTGTTAAGATAACACATGATTGTTTGCAATTTTGCCTAATATGCACATTTTCCCAAGCAGTATTATTTTCAATAATATATGCATTTTAATATACACTTTATTCCAGTATATTATTTTTTTCTGCACATTACTTGGCTGGAGAACTGCTTTACTAAATTCAGATAAACTTTGAAGGATGGTTGCATTTCAATAAATGCAAGGTCGGTAGGTTCACTTTCAAATGTGAACTCAGTTGAATTTCTCCTCCTTCCTTAGCCACCACCACTATAACAGTTTGGCCCTAAGAAGCCAGCATTCTTTGACTTTTATCATTGCAGAGGAAAGACTGGACAAATACGAATGCCTCATTTGACTAAGGCAAGAAATCCACGTGGAGCTTCCAGTATTCAGGAAGCAGGACAGTTGCCATCTGCACATCTTCCTGACCTTCCCTTTTCTACCCACACCTCTTCACTTCCTTCCGTTTGCTTCTGTACATGGAGTGCCCTTTAGTGAGCTCCACCCCTTCCTTTGTACTCCACCCCTTAATCCCAGCCAAAACAAATCACCCAAATTTTGCAGAAGTTAACATTTTGCAACAGACTGCATTTAAAAACAACACCCTACTTAGATATAGATGTTTCCTATTTCCCTCTCTTTAGGGGGTGGGGATGATGCATAGGCCAGCATCAAAATGTTGAGAATTTCAGACCAAAGTGCCAGAGGTAGCATGAAGATTTAAGTTATCGTGCGTACAGTAAATGTGAGAATTGTTTTATAGTTGCTATTAGCTATCTCATCTGTGTTTGGTGTTCCACTGTTTTGCGGGGCAGACTTAGAAGAAGCCAGACTCCAGTAAGGGCCAGTTCACACCATCTTTATTATTATTATTATTTATTTATACCCCGCCCATCTGGCTGGGTTTTCCCCGCCACTCTAGGCGGCTTCCAACAAATACCAAAATACATTAAAATATCACAGATTAAAAACTTCCCTAAACAGGGCTGCCTTTAGGTGTTTTCTAAATGTCAGGTAGTTGTTTATCTCCTTGACCTCTGATGGGAGGGCGTTCCACAGGGCGGGTGCCACTACTGAGAAGGCCCTCTGCCTGGTTCCCTGTAGCTTTGCTTCTCGCAGTGAGGGAACCGCCAGAAGGCCCTCGGCACTGGACCTCAGTGTCCGGGCTGAACAATGAGGGTAGAGACACTCCTTTAGGTATATAGGACCGAGGCCCTTTAGGGCTTTAAATGTCAGCACCAACACTTTGAATTGTGCTCGGAAACGTACTGGGAGCTTAGGACCGGTTTTATGTGGTCTCGGCGGCCACTCCCAGTCACCAGTCTAGCTGCCACGTTCTGGATTAATTGCAGTTTTCGGGTCACCTTCAAAGGTAGCCCCACATAGAGCACATTGCAGTAGTCCAAGTGGGAGATAACTAGAGCTTGCACCACTCTGGTGAGACAGTCCACGGGCAGGTAGGGTCTCAGCCTGCGTACCAGATGGAGCTGGTAGACAGCCGCCCTGGACACAGAATTAACCTGTGCCTCCACGGACAGCTGTGAGTCCAAAATGACTCCCAGGCTGTGCACCTGGTCCTCCCAGTTATCCCATTCAGGCGACAGGGGCGCTTAATATGCCGCTGATGGTGAGCAGCAACGCATATCCATAAAAGAGTGGATTTAGCAGGGTGAATTAATGCCTGTAGTTGCTCTGATTAAGCTGTGTCAAAAGCAATAAACTGCACTGTTTATCATACGTTAATTTGTGTCAAAACACCACTAACTTCACATGCAGCTGAGGATTTAGCCTCCGAGAATTGACTCAGACAGCTATACCTGGACTTTTCTCTGCTATTGACCTGTAACATTTGGCAAAATGATTTCCTTTCCCACGACGATTGCAAGGTTTTCCCATAAGCCAGTTAGGTTAGAGGCTACTGCTGCATCCCACGTGCACCTTTCCATTTTAGTGGCTTGCCCTGACCTTTGCAAATAGTGGTCGCAGTCTCCCATGCACACCCTGACTGTTCCCCTTCGATAATTTATGGCACACACTGAACACCCATTTCCTCCTCCACTTAACTCTCCCGCGTGTGTTCTTGTTATCTCAGCTGCTTGACAGATCTGCAGCACAGTCTAGTCAGTGTCCAGCCTAGTAGTCATTCTGACCTTTTCCTCTGATGACGCTCTGCACAATGTTAGTGATTCACCCTCAAATTTGAAAGCTCGCTCCAGAGAGGCGCTTGGTTATACTGTAGAGTGTGTGTCTCGAACTTCTCATGCTCTTTTCGGCAAAGCCGACATGTGGCAAGCAGTCATTGCAAACTCTGGGCATTCAATACAATTTCTGATTTTATAAATTTTAATGACATGATTGGTAATGTTGTCCTTTTGTTTGAATTTTTGATGGTTAGACACTTTTAAAAGCCCTTGATCTTACTTTTTTTTAATTGTAAGAAAATTGCCAACTTCCCTCCTCCATTTGCTCCCCATCCCCAGTGTTTTATCTTTTCCCCATTTTACCTGTGGTTACCATGTGGACACATGCAGAAATGTGTGCTTGGAGAATATTTCTGACATTCCCTGCGGGCACTCTGATCATATCCAAGGCTGCTGCTCTTTCAGTGTCACCCTCCTTCACAACATTGTTTTTTTAAAAAAATCTTTTAAGAAATGCTGCAATGGATTTGTTATAATGTAAACCCAACAAGTAGAATTTCATGAAAAGACTTGTAAGAACATCTCACACTTGCCATGATGGGTCTAGCAATCAGGATTCAATCGTAGCACTGTGCATGTTCACCCCTGCCCCCTGATTTTATTCAGGGATCAATCCAACCCAACCTGGATCCAGGGGCCAAAATGAATTGGGGATGTTGCATAGCGTTTAATGAGGGGATTAAACCCTAATTAAACATACAGTTGGGAGGAGTGCAAGAAGAAGAGGCACGCAGGCAGACACCTTTTTCCTCCCTTCCTTGCTGCCCAACTGCCCCCTCCTTTCGACAGCCCCTTTTTGTTTTGATTGGCCCCAATCTGATCTGGGGCTGCCTCAACCTGCTCTGGCTGAATCCCGGGTGGGTTTGGTTTGGGACACAGGACTCCCTGGAAAAGATCCTGATGTTGGGAAAGATAGAGGGCAATAGGAGAAGGGGACAACAGAGGATGAGATGGTTGGACAGTGTGCTCGAAGCTACGAACATGAGTTTGACCAAACTGCGGGAGGCAGTGGAAGACAGGAGTGCCTGGCGTGCTATGGTCCATCCATGGGGTCACGAAGAGTCAGACACGACTAAACGACTAAACAATAACAACAAATTTGGCCAGAGTGGTTGCACATTCCTATTATATGGCCTTCTCCAAGATGGAAAGAACTTCGAGCTATATCTATAAAAAATAATAATACGAATCAATGTAGCAATGCATGAAAGTTCTGCCTCATGGGCTTGCAGCTTATGGACCTTAATTGAGACCTATGGTTTGCGGCTGCACATTATGAAGTGAAAGGTGTTCTCTAAACAGTTCAGTTCCTTTTCCCCTCTTCAAGTATAAACACGGAGAGGAAAGTGGGGTCCTGCCTGCTGGCCCTGCCTTAATGAGTTGTGCTTGCTGGATCCACGCCCCAAGTTTTGTATATCCATAAAATGAAGAACATTTAGAAATACAGCTTTATGCACACAGGCTCCCCTTTAAGACACTGCACAAACACATAGATATCAGGGAGGTGTAGCCAGTGGATGTAGTTCTGATTTCGCCTCTACACATTCACTATCTGGAGAGGGCTTAGTTAAATCAGGCAAATCAGTGATAAGTAGCAGGCTTCTTATTTGGACTCTCCGCCAAGTGAGGAGAAACCTAGTCTACTGGTTGGTAGGTAACTAATCTTGCCTACCGGACAAATTGCCAGGATTTTGTGTGAAAGAGGGAATGACAAAAATGGCCTGATAGCTAGCTTTGGGCGTTTTAAAATTTTATTTTGCAGTAAACCTGGATTTATTTTTATTTTTAGCAAGTTTCAGCAGAACCATTGCCCCCATTATGCACATATTTAATAGGTAAAGGTAAAGGGGCCCCTGACCATCAGGTCCAGTCGTGTCCGACTCTGGGGTTGCGGCGCTCATCTCGCTCTATAGGCCGAGGGAGCCGGCGTTTGTCCGCAGACAGCTTCCGGGTCATGTGGCCAGCATGACTAAGCCGCTTCTGGCGAACCAGAGCAGTGCACGGAAACACCGTTTACCTTCCCGCCGGAGCGGTCCCTATTTATCTACTTGTACTTTGATGTGCTTTTGAACTGCTAGGTGGGCAGGAGCTGGGACCGAGCAATGGGAGCTCACCCTGTTGCAGATCCGCCGACCTTCTGATCAGCAAGCCCTAGACTCTGTTACCTACCTGGGTCCTTATTTAATATTGCATAACTAATACATGGGCATTAGGGAGTTTATCTCAGCCTCACAGCAGACTATTTTTATACACTAGTGCATATGATACCACAGGGGGAATGTGAGTAGTTCCTGCCTAACTGGCCCCCTCAGGCTCTACTGAACCAAAGAAGCTGTGTGGACACATTGACTGAGAATTACTGCAGCATCTGTGGGCAGATTGTTCTCACACCACTTTCATGTGTGATGCACTTTGGGCAAAAAAATGGGTCCTGAGCTGTAAGTGACTGTCCTAGAAAGAGGTCTTGGGGTAAATGGTGACTACTAGCTCAATAAAAATATCAGTCCAGTATGCACTCAGTCTTCCTCATTGCTGGAGGACAATTCAAACCACAACAAGCAGAGTAGACCAGTATCCCGAAGAGCTTGGCAGCAGGTCAGATTCACTTGGTGGGGCTAATGGTGTCTTGCAGGGGAAAATGGTGATGGGCAACTGCTGCTTTTGTCTCTTCAGCTGGTCAAGGGAGCATTTGAGCAGCCTCCTGGTCTACAGAAGCAGATTCACCACTGGGGTTGATGTTCTTCAAAGCATCATTTGAAGTGTCAGCCAACCAGAGCTGGCTTGAAACTCCTTTGGAGGCTGATGAAGTGTGAATACAGCCTGAGAGCTGTCTTGTGCAAGGTGCTGCTATTGATGGGGATACACTGGTGGTTCATGTCCTCTAGCCACAGGTTCAAGGCCTCATCCTGTACCTGGCTGGAGACCTTGGCAGTTGTAAATGTACAGGTACTCATTGCCCCAATGCCCGGATTTTTTAAACGGCACAAATGCTGGACTCCTTCCTTCCAGACATGAGTGCCAGAGCACACACGCTCATGCCAACCAGTAAACAGTCCAGCACTCTCAAGTTCTCCTCCAGCGTGGGCACCACTCACTGCTTCTTGGGTTTGTCATCACACAAGGAAGACAATGAGGCCTTCTCGGTGCTGGCGCCCACCCTGTGGAACGCCCTCCCATCAGATGTCAAGGAAATAAACAACTATCTGACTTTTATTTATTTTATTTTTTAAAATATATTTATTAGAGATTTTTTTCAAACAACCAAAAAACATACAAAAATACAAGACACAAAAAGACAAAAAATATACAAAAATACAAAAAAGAGCAAGAAAAAAGAGAAAAAAGGAAGGACAAAAAGGAAAAACAAAAATTCCCGACTTCCCCGCCCTCCCCTTCCCGAATCTACTCTACACCCCATTCAGACAGCTTTCATAATATGCAAAAAAACAAACAAAAAAAAACAGAATCTTACATATCCATATCTTAAGTTCCATAATACTTATTACTAGAGAAATAAAAATCATACATACACATATCTATCTCTAATTAAACCCCTTTTAGCCTCTAAATTCCCCCCATAAGTACCCCACAATTTTCCAGTTCTAATACTCTAGAAAAAAAATTGAAATAAACAAAATCCCATCTAGACCCGCCCTCCCTTCCCCGGAAAACATTTCCCTAGGAGTCCCGACCAGTCCCTTACACCAATCCAGATCAGACCTTTTTAATCCGTCCATCAATTAAAATCCCTAAGTCTTTCAGCCTACACCAACTCTTGTCCACTCCATTCCCTGCTGTTCTCCCACCCTCCCATTCTGTTTCTGCTGCACACAGTCTTTTACACTTTCCCCATGCCAATTTTCATTTTTTACATTTTCAAATCCCACCATTTGCCCACTGTATGGATTGTGCTCCCCTTACAACTATCTGACTTTTAAAAGACATCTGAAGACAGCCCTGTTTAGGGAAGTTTATAATATTTGATGTTTTATTCTGTTTTTAATCTGTTCGGAACTGCCCAGAGTGGCTGGGGAAACTCAGCCAGATGGGCAGGGGAAGAAGAAGAAGAAGAAGAAGAAGAAGAAGAAGAAGAAGAAGAAGAAGAAGAAGAAGAAGAAGAAGAAGAAGAAGAAGAAGAAGAAGAAGAAGAAGAAGAAGAAGAAGAAGAAGTTTAGATGTTTTCTCAAAGAACGGCTCAAAAAAACTCCTCCAAGAACAACTCCAAACTCTGCCAAACTCCACTACAATTGCTCCCTCCCAACCTCTTTCCTCAAACTCAAACTCGCCACAAAGGCTTGTGGGATTGCTAGGAGCTGTTTTCGTCTCTTTCCTGACCTTTCAGGGCTCTTTCAGGGCCATTTTTGCAATTTTTAAATTCACTTCTGTGTTTGGCGTGCTGCACATATGCATAGTCACAAACATATTGAACATGCAAAAAGGGGAGGTTGCCTATACTGCAGTAGAGTTGGAAATTATGTAGAAAAGGAGAAACTCCCTTGCAAGGAGAGGTTACAATGCTTAGGTCTTTTTAGTTTTGAAAAGAAGACAAGGAAGCCAGGGGAAGAGACATGATAGATATACTGGTTTATAAAATTAAGTGTGATTTGGAGAAAGTGGGCAGGGGATAGTTTTTCTCCCTTTCTCATAATGCCAGAACCAAGGGTCACTCAGTGCAGCTGGCAGACCAAAGGAAGCGTTTCTTCACACAGGGCGCAGTTTAATGGTTGAATTCACAACCACAAGATGGGTGATGATGGTCACCAACATGAGTACTTTGTGGAAGATATGGTGGTCCTTCAGATGGGAAATGAAGTCGGAAATAAGTGGAGCGCATCCCATATGGGGTGGGTGGCTCTTCTCTGCATGAAACCATGGATTAAAGGCAAAAGAACATGATGGGGAAGGGCGAGGAACTGGAGGATGAAAGGACCAATGATGCATAAGTGGGGTTATGGCCTTGAAGATGAAAGCAGGGAGCACTAATGGGATGCAGGAGGAGAGTGGGTGCTGATGCAGGAACTGAAGATGTGGTCTTTGTGTTGGCTGGCCTTCAGGTTCCAGGCCCACATCTCTCCACCCCCTCTGTGCACTTTTGAAAGAGACCTCACGAGCAGCACAGCTGCCTTCTGTCACAAGGACAAGAGGGAACTGGAGAAATTCTGCACAGTGGTCGGGTAAATTTCTCTGTTTATTCAGATGGCCTCTCCGTGGCAAGTATTTTGGGGATGATGGATGCTTGTCCCAGTCTCTGGACAATATCCATTTCCTGGGAGGGATCACCTGATTTCATAATCTCCGGACAGTCTCTGAGCTTGTAAACAGCTGTCTCACTTTTTTTTAAAAAAAAGAGATTTGCTTTACTGTAAAAAAAACGAAAAACACTGGGTCATAAGACTGAAATATATCAAAGGTCAAGAGAGCATCATGAGAAAGAGGATGCATTGAATTCAAGTCAGTTGTATTATGTTGTATAGTGAGATTCTCTCCTTGGGTTAATGTAAAATTGTGAAATTTGTGGCCCACCCTCAAAGCTGAGTGTGCATGCACACGAAAACTCATACCAAAATAAAAAACTTAGTTGGTCTTTAAGGTGCTACTGAAGGAATTTTTTAATTTTGTTTCGACTCAGACCAACACGGCTACCTACCTGTAGCTGAGTTGAGTTGTGAGTTAAAAGTAAATGGCATGTTTCAAACATGTAAATTGTCTCTGAGTCTCGGTGGAAATGTGGTAAAGTATAGGTAGATGGAAGTGAGAGCTGGATCATAAAGAAGGCTGATCGCCGAAGGATTGATGCTTTTGAATTATGGTGCTGGAGGAGACTCTTGAGAGTCCCATGGACTGCAAGTAGATCAAACCTATCCATTCTGAAGGAAATCAGCCCTGAGTGCTCACTGGAAGGACAGATCCTGAAGCTGAGGCTCCAATACTTTGGCCACCTCGTGAGAAGAGAAGACTCCCTGGAAAAGACCATGATGCTGGGAAAGATGGAGGGCACAAGGAGAAGGGGACGACAGAGGACAAGATGGTTGGACAGTGTTCTCGAAGCTACTAACATGAGTTTGACCAAACTCTGGGAGGCAGTGGAAGACAGGAGTGCCTGGCGTGCTCTTGTCCATCGGGTCACAACATAGGTAGATGCCCACAAGATTCTACAAGCAGCAGTAATCGCCACCAACCTGGATGGCTTTGAAAGTTTAGACAAATTCATGGAGGATGAAGCGATCTTTTACCTCCACTATCAGAGGCAGTGTGCCTCTAAATACCAGCTGCAGGGAATCACAACTGGGGAGAACAGTGTTGCTCTCAGGACCTGCTTGCAGACTTCCCACAAGCATCTTCTGGGAAGAAGAGGATGTGGAACTAGATGGGCCTTTGGCCTCACCCATCAGGGTTCTTATGCTCTTATGCAAAGTCTCTACCACATTGTCCCGCCTGCCCTTGTGGAACACCCTCCCAACTGATGTCAAATAGATAAGCAACTATATGATTTTTAGAAGACATCTGATGGCAGCCCTGTACAGGGAGGTTCTTAATATTTGAAGTTTTATTATGTTTTTAATATTTTGGGAGATTCCCAGAGTGGCTGGGGCAACCCAATCAGATGGGTGGAATAATAATAACAATAGCCATATGCATAAAGGAGAAACAAAAACACTATATCAAAATTGCTTGATGCTTGTTGTGATGTCCCATGGTTAGGGTTCATATATTAGGGAATTGCACAAGGCAGGACTCTTTCAAGGGTAGCTCTTTCAGAACGGCAGCAGATGGTAGAAACCTTTGTAATAGCACTTCCATGTCCCAAAGAGAAGGATAAATGGAGGCAAAGAAAGGCTAAGAAACAAGCAAAGCACCAGAACAGGAGCGAATGGTGCTGGGAGAGGGATCCCACTGGTTTGGGGGTGGCTGTGAAGCATGGTTGAGGGGTGGAAACAGCAGCTCATCACCACATGATGTTCACTGAGGAACAGAGAGGGAAGCAAGCCGAGAGACGAACTCCAGCAGCAAGAGTCATGGCCTTATGAAATCACAAGGAGTGTGGTGGAGTCTTCTTCTTTGGAGGTCTTTAAGCAGAGGCTTGACAGGCATATGTCAGGAATGCTTTGATGGTGTTTCCTGCTTGGCAGGGGGTTGGACTGGATGGCCCTTGTGGTCTCTTCCAACTCTACGATTCTATGATTCTACATGGTAAACATGCTGCAGGGAAAGATAATGCATGTGATCCTTAGGAAATAATCCTTCCACTACCACATATTTGTGTAACATACATTCATGAGTATGATGATCAGGACTGATCCATCACCATACTCCCTTGAGAGACAATTCTCCTGCAATCTAACATCCTGTCTCCAATTATGACCATTCCTAATACCTCAAATGAAGGGCGTAGGGAAGGAGATCTCTGTGATGTTAGCCTCATGTGCACTACATATTTAAAGGAGTGTCATACCACTTTAAACAATCATGGCTTCCCTCAAAGAATCTTGGGGAATGTAATTTCTTAATGGGGCTGAAGATTTTTAGGACAGCTCTCAGCATCTGTCACAAACTCCATTTCCCAGGATACTTGGGGGGATCAAAGCTACAAAGCTACTGCTTTGTAGTGAATTAAGATTGCTCTGGTCCATGGGGTCATGAAGAGTCGGACACGACTAAACGACTGAACAACAACAACAACAAGATTGCCGGAAGAAATATAAACAACCTCAGATATGCAGATGGCACAACTTTGATAGCAGAAAGTGAGGAGGAATTAAAGAAACTCTTAATGAGGGTGAAAGAGGAGAGTGCAAAATATGGTCTGAAGCTCAACATCAAAAAAACTAAGATCATGGCCACTGGTCCCATCACCTCCTGGCAAATAGAAGGGGAAGAAATGGAGGCAGTGAGAGATTTTACTTTCTTGGGCTCCATCATGATCACTGCAGATGGTGACAGCAGCCACGAAATTAAAAGACGCCTGCTTCTTGGGAAGAAAAGCAATGACAAACCTAGACAGCATGTTAAAAAGCAGAGACATCACTTTGCCGACAAAGGTCCGTATAGTTAAAGCTATGGTTTTCCCAGTAGTGATGTATGAAAGTGAGAGCTGGACCATAAAGAAGGCTGATCGCTGAAGAATTGATGTTTTTGAATTATGGTGCTGGGGAAAACTCTTGAGAGTCCCATGGACTGCAAGAAGATCAAACCTATCCATTTTGAAAGAAATTAGCCCTGAGTGCTCACTGGAAGGACAGATCCTGAAGCTGAGGCTCCAATACTTTGGCCACCTCATGAGAAGAGAAGACCCCTTGGAAAAGACCCTGATGTTGGGGAATATTGAGGGCACAAGGAGAAGGAGACAACAGAGGACGAGATGATTGGACAGTGTTCTCGAAGCTACGAACATGAGTCTGACCAAACTGTGGGAGGCGGTGGAAGACAGGAGTGTATGGTGTGTTCTGGTCCCTGGGGTCATGAAGAGTCGGACACGACTAAATGACTAAACAACAACAACAACAACAACAACAACAACAACAACAACAACAACAACTGCTTTGTAGTACAGATGGGATCTTCGTTACAGTGCTTACTTTAGAAGGAAATAGAACATACAACAAAACGATCATTACCAGATATAACTGAGCTGGTGATTTACTTGCAAAACACACTTGGAGGATATTTGGAAGCCAGACATCCTAATTAAATAGCACTGATTGTTGACTTTCTTATAACTGACTCATTAGAAGAGAACCTCCTGACAGATGAACACCATGTTATTATTACAACTGAAACAACTTCATAAAGATGTTTTCCTGGCTTCTTTATAAAAGACGTCAAAATAGGCCACCTTGTGTTAGAGCTTAAAGATGTAATAATGACATAAACGACAACAGCTCCTTCCGGCACACTTCCTGGAGGCATTTTGTTTTCATGAGCTCACCATCAGTTCATCTCTGCTCCTGATAGCAACAGATGGTGATTCATGTCATGCAAAGAGTCGAGTTCTGTGACTCCAGCTTTAGGGTTATTTCTTGTTAAAGCATCAGTTACATAATCTTTGGGTGGGGTTGAATGCCCAATAAAATAATATGAGATTATTAGGTCTCCCCCTCCTTTGGGGAAAAAAAAAACAAAGTCAAAGGGGATGGAAATAGTTTCTTGTTGGCATAATCTTTTCTTTGTTTCCAAAAAATCTCTCCACCAGGAGTAGCCAATGTGGTGCCCTCCAGCGGTTGTTGGTCTACAACTCCTGTTAACCTTGACTATTGACCATGCTGGTTGTGGTTTATGGGTTTTGGAGTCCAACAACATTTGGAGAGCATCCTGGAAGGGAGCCCTTCTCAAATGAATGGCATTCAGGGATTTTTGTGTGCATGTTTCACTTTTGCTGTTACGTGATTGGTCATTTTTACATTATATTTTTAAACCATTCCCAGAAGACTTTCCTGTCCCAGTGGCTGGGTTATCCACACACATTACATGAATTTTGTACATGTGGAAAAATGCAGCGGCAAGCATCTCTCTCTCTCTCTCTCTCTCTCTCTCTCTCTCTCTCTCTCTCTCTCTCTCTCTCTCACACACACACACACACACACACACACACACACACACACAATTTACTGCGTATTAAAATTGTATGTGTATGTGCCTATGTAGGCTCTGCTCATGTGATCCATTCACTCAACTTTTTGGCAGACAAAGCATGGGAGGGACATCTGTTTGCAAACTCGTTAGGCCCTGGTTGACATTAGCGGTTCAACATGTGGTTGGGAAGTGCTCTCATGCCTGAGGCTCACTAGCACACTCTACCACATGTGCATTGTGCATGCCAGGTTGGTGTGCGAACTGGCCCCTAGAAATAGCAATTGAATTGCCGAGGCATTGCAATTATATTGACTTTTCAATAATGTATCACATCAGGTCACAGTGACCTTCAATGTGGTAATAAGAAAAGAGAAGCCTTTAAAGCAGGGGCGAGGAATGTATGACCCCTCCAGCTGTTGTCAGATTACAACTTCCATCATCCCTGACCACTGACTATGCTGGATGGGGCTGATGTCGAGTTGGGAGTCCAACACCTGGAGGGCCACACATTCCCCATCCCTGCTTTAAAAGGTCAAAGGATCTTGGATTGCAACCTTAGAGAAGCACACAAATGGAGGTTGCAAAGCTGCAGACCAGGAATTATTTTGTTACCAAGAAGATAATGAAATCAAGCAGCTGGCAAAGGGGATTGAGTGATAGTGGGTGGCTATCTCGTTTTTATTAATCATCATCTGAAGCGTCTAAATCCTCTTTAGGAAATCATGCTTTCCAGGCTGCAAATGAAATGGCTGTTTTGGAGATAATGTTTAATAAATTAACTGGAAGGTACATGCAATATGTAAAACAAGTATACGGGAGAGGGGAAATATATGTCAAATTATGCACACTATTGGGAAGCCATGTGCATGCTGCTTTTCACAGTTAGGAGAACGGAGGTCTTCAAGCAATTCCTGACTCCTGTGCAAACGTGTTGCTTGAAGACCTCAATTCTCCTAACTGAAAAGCAGCATGCACAGGGACTTTTGTCTGCACAACTGAACTTTCCATCCCTCTTCCAGAGCCCCACTAAATCTGTTCTGGGTTTACCCACAACTCTGCAGAGCAGATCTGTCTGGGGAGGACATGAGGCATATGCTGAGAGAGAAGGGGGGTGTTCCCTTGTGCAATGCAGGTTCACCATCATGGTGAGCACGATTTACAGTGGGGGCTTAACAAACCACTCCTGAGTTCCAAATGTGGGGGCATGAGTGGTCACTGTTGGATAGGTCCCTGACTGTTGTTGGGCAAATTTTGCAAGTGTTGGGCAGATGTTGCAAGTTGATGGGTCAGCCCAGGCATTCCCCAAACTGCGGCCCTCCAGATGTTTTGGTCTACAACTCCCATGATCCCTAGCTAACAGAACCAGTGGTCAGGGATGATGGGAATAGTAGTCCAAAACATCTGGAGGGCCGAAGTTTGGGGGTGCCTGGGTCAGCCCCTTAGGTATGAAAGCCAAAGAGAAAGGTTTCTCTTTCTCTTTGGCTGCGTTTTCGGATCCCCACCCTCCCTCCACTGTTTTTAGGCCTCTGTGTTGACATTGCTGTGCCTCTCATGGGGTCGCCTGTATTCAGGGGCCTGGTAGGAATTTTTTTCCATTTGGCTGATTGGCTGCTGCCATCTGGTTTTTGCCTACTGCATAGCAAATAGTCACAACTTGTAAGGTTGGCGGTTAGGCATTGGTGATTGGTTGTATATGGGGCCTGTTGACTGTGTTGGCCCCTTGAGTTAATGCCTGAGTGTTGGGGAAATTCCGGTCAGGAATACAGGGGCTCTATGCAGTGTCCCTAACCCCAGTTGGGGACCAGCAACATGCATGAGCCCCTGGGAGCCTGAGGGGAGAGGGGAGAGCCTATTGCACCCGACTCCCTGTCTCTCCTTGCAGGGTTTCCCCTTGTTGACAAGGCGAGTTTATTTCTGTCCTTAGGTGACAGTTGGAGAACCAATGCCTACGCAACCACTCACTTATTTTATATTTGTATTTCAATCAAAGTTGTGGCCAAATTCATGCCAAAAACCATTAAACAAAAATTCTGTCTATGGTGTGAGTTATTTGAGGGGTGATTCTGGGGACCTCCACACGCAAACAGAAACTCTTGTGTTAACAGAATGAATGCATTGGATACTAATTAATGTGTACCTCAGGCAGCAACTCCTTTGCACTGGCCATTCATACAGAATGTTTCCATGTGTGTGATTGACGTTTATATTATTTAGCTATTTACTGCATTTATAGCCCATCTTTTCCCCCCAAGGAGCTCAAGGTGGCATATGTAATTCTCCTTCTCATTTAGTCCCCACACCAACCCTGCAAAGTAGGTTAGGCAAGAGGCAACAACTGGCCTAGTGAGCTTCACGGCTGAGTGGGAATTTGAACCCTGCACTCTGACCACTACACCATACTGGCTCTCACTGATGCATGCTATAAATCTGAATGGGGATAAATTCCTTTGACCAGATATAGTTCTCCATCAGGTATTGAGCATAAGCACAAAATTATCTCCTGCTGAAGCTTTGACCCAAGTAAAATGAGTTGTGCACCAACATCCTGTTCTCACAGTGGCTAACCAGAAGTACACAAGCAGGACATGAGTGCAACAATATATTGCCCACCTGTGATCCCAATGTTGGTGCAGAACAGGGATGGGGAACCTGTGACCTGCCAGATCTTGTTGTACTCCTGTTCACCTCAGCCGTCTTGGGCAATAGCTGGGGATGATGGGGTTGTAGTCCAGCAAGAGTCAGAGAGCCATACATCCTCTCTGGTATAGGAGTATACAAAATTTTGAATTGACACAAAACTCTTCATTATGTATAGTACTGTGCTAGATAGATCAATGGCCTGACTTGGTATGAGGGAAATTCCAATGTTCTTAGGGATTAAGAGGAAAATATTCAGCATCTACATTCTTGGAAACTTCTGTTTTGACTTGTACTTTGCTAAGATGCTGGCATCATTCAAGATCTTTTATCCTCTAAATTTGTTTAGATTCCCCCCCCTTCTTTTTGGCATTGTTCTCTTTTTCCACACAGCATGACCTTACTTGACTCACTTGCTGTGAAGGCCATGTCCAAACCTCTCAATCAGTGCAAGAAAAACCTAACACAAATTGTCCCTTGTGGAAGCCATTAACTCACACTCATCCAGCACTGAGATTTGACCTCATTACTCCATCTCCCCTTTCTTCCATCTTGCAGTGAGTTCACTCATTGTGGACTCAACTGGTATTTGCTTTCCAAGTGGAAAAGTGGCTGGGTCTCCAGCAGACTCCAGTAATAACCATCCACTGGTGCCATGCTTTCCCCCGGTCAACACCCATCATGCTTCATGTTCATTGTTATGAAACCTGGGAGCTCTTTAACATGTGGCTTAGTCTTGCATAGTGGATGCCAGGAATGAGCGAAAACAAATAAGAGTTCTGTGCAGAGAAAACCAGCACGCCTCTAGTCAAGCATACAGTGTGAATGTCACACTCTGCTTTAAAAGGTACATGTACCAGACATCTTTATGGCACAGCATAGTAAGTAATATTTGTTTCAAAATAAAATGAAAAGTTATCTGGTAGTTTTCAGGAAATTCTGTGCCTTTCTACGGTACGCAGATGTGAGCTTACAGGCACCGTTTAAAGCGGTAGCAATTACCCTTAAAACCACAAATGCCTCAGAAACCACCTTCTCCCATACCATTCAGCCCACTCCTTGACATACAAATGAGACATACTTCTTTCTGTTCCACCTAAGGTGGAAGCATGGTTGATAACAACAAAGGTAGATCCTTCTCAGTGGCTGCACCAATGCCGCAGAACACTTTGCCCAAGGAAGTGGAATGACCCCTCTGTGGCTGCCTTTTGCTAGCTGATAAAATACAGATCTTTGCCAGCTAAGTATCTGCTGTAAAGATCATGTGGTCTCTGACTCTTGTATTTTAATGTTCCATTTTTAAATTGTGTTTTATGTCATTGTGAGTTTAAATTGTTGAAAGCCACCTTGAGTAATGCATAAATGCTAGGAGGGCAAGATAGACATTTCTATATGAAATAAGTAGGTAATAAGTAGGTAAGTTTCACTGACTTCAATGGGGCTAATTTTATTTTTTAAAAAAATATTTATATACCGCTATGTCATTAAAAAATAATCAAAGCTACTTAGAGCAATAAAAATTAAAAACATACACTAAAACGCTAGGGTTGCCATATTTTAAAAAGTACTGTAAAGTTGTTGAGCTTTTGTTCTTTTAGAAACCCACCAAAATTGTTGAGCTTGGGGAAACTTCCCCCCAAAATAGTGATTTTAAGCTTCTGGGGCTGTTTCCGTGGTTTTTTCCATTGTGTTGCCATACATCCAGGTTTTCCCTGAGATTTGGTTGATTTGGCTAAATTCCCCCAGATGCCATTTTTACACCCGAAAACCAGGACATGTGAGGAATTTTCCTGACCTATGGCAAGCCTAAAAAATATATGCAAAAGTTAAAAACAACATCCATTAACCATAGTGGAATGGTGTGTTCTTAAGTCCTTGCATAGGCCTGGCAGAATAGAAAAGTTTTCTATCAGACCCCCGTGCCATCTGAAGGCGATCCTGGATAGGGAAGATTTATTAATGTTTACTGGTTTTTATTGTTTTTTATAAGTTGGAAGCTGCCAAGAGTGACTAGGGTAACCTACTGAGATGTGTGAGGTAAATTATCATTATCATTCCTATTTTTATTGGAGAAATGTTGGAGGGTATGGATCTTGAACCTGTCACCAGCCACGGTCGCACTGCCTTCTGGGGGCCACATTCCAGTGGTGGGCAGGGCCAGAGGCAAAAGTGGGCGGAGCAACAGCTGCAAACAGAAGACTACATTCCATTCATC